>NC_141137.1:58512428-58819928 GCF_053477565.2 Lygodium microphyllum
TCACCATTATGCTTATATGGTAAAGGTGGTTGAGGATTCTGAACCCACTTTTTTTGAGGATGCTATTGGTCATGCTCATTGGGAGGCAAAAATGGATAATGAGATGGTAGTATTAGATTGCAATTGGGATCTAGTGTTATTACCTAAGGGCAAGAAAGATATTGGCTGAAATTCGATCTACAAAATTAAGCATAATGCAAATAGTTCTGTTAGCAGGTATAAGGCTAGGCTAGTTGCAAAAGGCTATGCTCAAACATAGGGTATAGATTATAAAGAAACATTTGGTCACGTTACTAGGATGGTAATTGTTAGATGTGTGATTGCCAGCCATACTAGAATAAAAAGAGGCACAGTACTACAGACCAAACATGCTACTATAATATCTACAAACAACCCCAAAATGGCTACCAAAACAAGCTAAAAACAAGAGATACGGACCAAATAATATTGATATGTCCACAAACTATGACCAAAATAACATCAAATAGAGGAGACTCCTCTCATAAATAATACAACAATCTACAATTACAACATGCTGAAAATGAGGTACAACAGTATACTTAAGCTCATTGGAAATAAAATCCAACGCTCAATGTAGCATCCAAGTGTCAAGTAAGCGGTGCCCACTAGAACAAAAGTCAGATGCCATATAAGCAAACAAAGCTCAAATCCTCATGTGAATGGCATCCAAGCATCCATGATACATCAAGTACATAGAAGAAGCATAAGATCCAATAAAAGCTTTAAGCTTGTAAGGTCATAGACCTCTGAAGCATCCAATGAAGTAACTAACAACTAATGTCAAATATCCTAAGCTCAAATCAAAGATAAATTGCATTCAATAGCATAACCAAGCATAGACCTTCAATATCGTGCACCAATACATCTGATACAATGTCCAAATAGCATGAAAAACATTATGCATAGAGTATTCCTAGTAAAATCTTGTTGTCCACTATATTTATATCAATAAAATGATCGTCGAGACTGAGCAAAAGTGAGCTCAATCGAAGCGCAAAAGCATTCTAGGAGCATGGCCAAGTATGTGGCATCAACCATAGACATAAATGTATCATCCCAAGTAGCCGAGAAGCATCAACAAGCAATAGGCATATGCTTTCACTGATAAAATAACCTTTAGCCTTGCTTATTATAGTAGTAAAAATGACAGTAAAAGTGAGCTGAATATGGTCTCAAATCAATCCAAAAGCATTCCAATACATTGGCCAAACACTTCCTAAGTGTCTATCAGCATCAAATGAGGATCTCAAGAACATCACATAAGCCAAGAGCATGACATTTCCTAGATAAATAGCATTCAACCCTATTATGACAACAATGCTATCTATGAGAAAACATTGAAAATATGGTTGTTCCTCTTTATAACAGCATGTTTCCCTCTTTGCATAACTAATAGTTGAAGCTCAGTGACTCAAAACCAATGCTCAATGTTAATGGTCTATTCAGAGAGTGATAAATAATGCCAAAGCCTTTGTCCAATGCCAGGGAGTGCTTGAGCAAGCACAACTACTTGAAAGTGGCCACAGTTGAAAAAAAGTGTTTGTATTTTCAGCCCTAAATATTGAGCTAAATACTCCCTAAAATAAGCTCAATGTAGGCTCAAGATTTCCCTAAGGTAGCCCAATAGGTCCCTAAAATTCCCAAAGCAATGAGACCTCAGTATGAACCTCAAGAGGTGGAGCTATAGTTGCCAATGGTGAAACCTTGCTACAGGTAACTCAAATGAGAGCTGAAGTAATGTCGGATTGAGCTTAAGCTTATGGAGAATGTGGCTCTAATGCTAGTTGAAGGGAGAAGCCCAAGTGGAAGCATGAGCATGCGAAGGCAATAGACGTGTGAGCTATGGCAGTGTCAAGCATTTTTCTAAAAACTAAAAACCCCTACTCAAACTGTAGTTAGGACGTTTGGTTTTTGTTAGCTTAGTTGTTTGCATGACTAATTGCTTTGTTGTTTTGTAGTTGAATTTTCTGTGTTTGTCCAGTGTAGGATTTGTTTTTGTCATTCTGTTTGGTTTGTTGAGTGTGAAACTTGATAGCCTTGGTCGAGCTTGGTATTTTTTTAGACAGGTTGAAGCTAGAGTTAGCTGCTGAACATTGTGAAACAAGGTATGTTTTCTTGCTAAGACTCTTGCACTTCACGGGATTCATGAGCACTTCGCGTTGCACTTGTTGTTGCACTGCACTCAAGGGTCATATCCTGTTCTTATCAAATACTTCCATGCCATGGGTTGGGATTATGCACATTTGGCAACATCGTTGAGCACTTGCATGGAATGATGCCCGCTACAACTATAAGCAGTAAATCTTAATAGCACATGCACTTGAGAGAGCACCTGTCATTGAGCATGCATATTTTTTGCACGCATGATATTTGGGATATTCATCACAAAGTTAGGAACCTCAGGATGAGTGTGTAAGGTAGTTGGGTGAGTCAGAGGGTCGTGAAGGATGCCACCAATTGTAAGATGGGTTGTTCTTATTTGGTCAACATCTTGAGGACCATCATTTCCCAGAGAGATTATGAAAATTGGATAGATGGAGCGAAGAATGACATATTTTCTTGTTGAGAGTTGAGATGTGAGGTTAAGGATATTTTAAATATTCAAGGAATTTTGTTTGCACTTTGCATGATGCACAAGCACATCTAGATAGGTTAGGCACAATTATTCAAGTGCATACATAATTTTCGTGTGAACATTGATTGGTTGGTCGCATATCATGGATCCTACAATGCACATTTCTCAAATCATAGTCTCTCAGCTTTGAATTGGGCAACATCTAGTTTGCCAGCAATATATTTGCCCTGCGCTCAGGGTCCAAGCATTCCTCTGCATTCTTGTCATTTGCCACCTCGTCACAAAGCCAAAAGCTGGAACATTTTGGATCCTCTAATTGTTGTTCATCAAATTTGATAGGATATTTAATAAGAATATACGCAATAAATGTAGATGTTTTTGACATAAGCCTGCATTTCCTAGAATGAGCAAAAAAAAAAAAAAAAAACTAGTATACAAAACTTGTCAAGAGAATAAGATGTAAACTTCCTTGAAAACAAAGCTTTCTCAGAAGCTGAGCTCCCAATAGGTATATGAGCATATTCCTTTGCATCCTTTTCAACCATAGGAGATGCAAGACCTTCAAACTCAACCAACTCCTCCATAAAAAAATTATTGCAAGAGTTCAAGACATGGTCAATATCCCAGTCAGGGTTGAAAATATCCTTTGTAGTTCCATAGTGAGATAACTCCATGCAATTTTGAAGAAGAAAGTCTAGGAGCCTTTCTGAGGGAGAAACCTCTATGATATGAGACAATCCAAGAACCCTCAATGGTTACTTACCCTTGACTGGAGACTTTCTAGAAATTCCCACACTCGCTACTAAACAAGGGGAAGAAGCAGGGGAATTTCAAGAAAAAATATAGGATAATCAGATGCCCTTGACCCTAAAGACAATCTTCTTATTTTCCTCCTAGGGGTGACCACCTTTTGGGAGCCTACAAGATCCTTTGGTTCAAACATGAGTGAAAGCATGATATGATGTGAAAGGTGCAGAGAACCACACAACAAATGCATGCTTGTTTCGTATCGAAGAAGGATCCACAATACGGCACAAAACGATGATTCCCCTCAGTGAGAAAGCCTACTCGCTTTGTGTCAAAGGGTGCACAATATGGTGTGAATCGATAGAGCTGATGAGATTGAATAACAATCAATCCCATCTTACGAATGTGTAACGTGTCCACCTGTTCCCTTTCAGGACACGTCTTAGCAGTCCATCGGAAAGAGAGTATAGAAAGCTCCGCCCGGCACTCCCATGGAATGTTACGAGGTTTGTGATCTAGGACTTTCCGCGTCTGCTACGTAGCGGAAGTATTCCGGCCGTTCCCACTTAGGACGACCTGAATCAGGGTTTTCCTTGGTCATTTTCCTAAACCGTAACTAGCCTCAAACCCCAAGTGAGATACTTTATGCAGAAATGTCAGGGACGAAGCGGATTCATGCTGCACTTGGTTCAAGGAGAATGGAAAACGAGAGGGATGCAAGGCTCGATCTCTCTGCCCATAAGGCATAGTCCCATTCTGTCCCCCCTAAAACAGCATAAATCGGGATTTTTGTAACCTAAACTCTAGGTCAGTGCCCTTGCTGTTCATTTCCTTTTAGAAGAGCTCCTTGCTGTCCATTATGATTGAGAAAAGTTCCCGGCCAACCGGGACCACCCATCCATAGGACGGACCCATGGCCACATCCACCGCACTTTCCTCAAGGTTGCTTTAGTTGTCTAATTATACCACATTTAGTTGGGAATGCATCAAATAGCTTCATTAATTAGCCAGTTAGACACTGGTTCCTTCACGTAATCTTAGCACTTGACATAGAAAAGCAGTATCAAACAAGTTTCTTTACAACAGGTTATCTTATTTATCTTTGGAATACATCCATAAAATCCAGTCCGCAGGCTAATCCATAATCCGCCCGAAGGCTATCCAGCAATCCACAAGGATTACTAATCCAAGATTCCGACCGTAGACTAGTATGCGGGCCTCGAGATCCAATCTCGAGTCATGTTGGCCTCTTGTGCAAGGCCCGAAAGGCAAAATATTTACGGCCAGAGCCCCCCTGGCACCAAGCATCCTTCTGCTCCAATTAGCACTCAACGGAGAGACCTCACGTGGCAGGTTCGGTCCACGTTCCTGGTGCGGATACCAACCCCCTTGGTTAGGGTCAGACAGACAGTCGGGGGTAACTGAAGCTGCCTCTCCCTTCAAGCCTTCAACCTGAAGCATTAAATATCTTTCCATCCTTTAGTTCCTTGAGCAAACAATGCAAACAATGCTCCTAAACTGTTACAAGCACAAACATTTCCAATGGTCGTTTATTTGGCCAACTGCTAACGAATGAATCCTTCTTTCCGAATGCATCTAGCATTCGATCTAGGATCAATTGCGACTTGGCAAGATCCCCTAGGGTTTGTTTGTTAACCCTTTTTTCCTTGAGTTCAGGCCATACCTTGTTAACCCAACTTAACCAATAGCTTAGGTTTCATATATTAACAAATTGTTGACTGATCCTTTGCTTCCAAGCAAATACCTAAATTCCCTTATCTTGGCAAATTTTTCCCCAAAAAAGGTGCTATAGCAGGATGGCTACTCATCCTCTTGCAAGTTAAACCTGCACAAGAATCTTCCAATCTCATTCCAAGGAATTGGCAACTCTCTTGTGATCAAACCACAAGATCATGCGACATTGCAACTTGTTGCACAAGTGTCGCATCTATTCCATGGGATCATTTCACCCATCGAACGGTGTCTTCTGGTCATGGAATCATGATTAGATAAGAAGTAGGGTTTAGGGTGTCTTCTTACCTAACCCATTCCCAATTGCACTAGGCCGACAACGTTCGGGGTCCTAGGGGTTCCAACTCAATCTGAGTTTCAACATTTGATTAAGTGATCCTTAGGGTAGAAACCCTAGATCGTTTCTTGCAAGTGCGTCCAATTGTCCCTACATTCCGTGAATGTGGGCAGGACCTTGGGTATGAGGGTTTCAACTTGGCAACAAGTGCAAAACTAAGCCAAGTCTTTATCGTGCTAAAACCTAGTTAGCACTTGGGATATTTATCGTATCGATTGAACCATCCTATGTGAATTCCTTGCAGTTTAGTAGATCCAATTTACTTGTCTTGCGACAAGGATGAACCATTTCTAGAGATGTTAACTTGATCTAAAAGGGAAAAACTAGTTGCATTATGACACAATTCACGTAGGCACACGATTCATTGCCTCTACGTACGATTAGATTCACAATCCCTAACTTTTCTTGTTAAGACCAAGGCGCATGTTAAATTTCGGCATAACTTCCATTGATCCTACTAGGACATGCATTCACGATTCATGCCACTAAGCTTTTAAGATTTTATGCTTAAATGAACCATGCAGCCTTTCCCTAACTACATCTCTTGATGAATGAAATTCTTCGTACGATGAATGTGCATCATGCAATCTTTCCTAACTACTACGTAGTTAAATGAGATTCATGCCAATTGAAGCTAGAGTTAACCTATTTCATGCAACCCTTAGAATATTTTCCATACTTTGCTATTTCTTACGGTTGATAAAAATGACTTCCTTAATGAATCATTAAAAAGGAGATTTGTCTAAAAATGTGACATGCGATTAAATCTTTCCATGCCTAATCAAAGGTGTACTTTAATAATTTCGACCTTGTAAAGATAGGCAATCAGTGTTCTAGACTGTCACTTTGAAATGCACAAAAGGCAACTTGCTAATAAGGTCCTAAAATGCATAGACACCTTATGTTTTTTTCGTTCATTCCATTGAAAGTACCAATGATCAATTTCGTATCATGAGTTAATTCTAGTAAATTCTAAATAGCCAATTTATTTCCAATTACATTTAACTAGGTGGATTTGACATGCATAGGTGCGTCCTAGTCCATGCAAATACCATGCATAATGCAACACTTATACATGAAATTAAAATAGAAAAGAAACCTGGACTTGTGGGATCAGAGAAATATCCACATGAATACTAGGAGATGAACCTCCTGCAGGTGCGCCTTGTGACTTTTTAGGGGCCATCGTAGGCGTGATTTTGGCTTCTGGTATGCCTTCGTGGTCTAGGAATTACTTGCCTTGGTATGCAACCTTAAAATCTTTGCCCATCTCCCTCATACGTGGAGATCCCCTTTGAAGTACGGATCCTTGACAGAAGTACCACCTTGCGGAATTTGGCTTATGGAGGGCCTTAGGGTTTGGAGCTTGGGCCTTTTTTTCGAAAAAAGAGGGGGTTCTCGAAAGGGTTCTTGTGAAGGGCCTTGTGGGAATGGAGACTTTAAATCCTAGGCTAGGAATGGGCTTATGGGGGATTAGTGGGAAGGGGGCTTAGGAAAGCCCCCTTAGAAGCTTCCTAAAGAATCTTCTAAGAAGCTTTTGTTTGGGCAAAAGCACGTGGAAGAGGGAGGGCCAATATTAAAGTGTCGTGGCAGAGAAGGATGGCGTGAGGGTTAGCAGCGACGACTGACAACACCACAGGCGGCGGCGGCCCACCCTAGCCTATCGGCTAACGGCTCCTTCGCGGTGGCTCCTTCAACACGGGGACGTCTACAGCCTCATCCTCACTCTCTACACAGCTACCGCAGTCCTTCCCTCTCCCCTAGGGGTTTTTATAGGTCAAGGGGGGGAGAGGGGACCTCCCCCACGTGGGCTGTGCATGCAGCCCACGACTCCCCCTTGTAACCACCTCTCCCACCTAGCCATCCCCTTCCCTCATCCACGCATCTGCTGGGGGAAAATTAGTAAAAAGAATTTGCAATAAATTTTACCTTATCCACTTAACCTCCTCCCAAGAGGGTGTTTCCCCATGGTTTAAGCCTTTTGAATCCCCGGCCTCGCTTTTCCAAGATGGAGTTCTCAATTTCTCGCGTGCGGTTACAGATTAACTGCCGGCACTGAAGATAACCTTTGCACGAGTTTTACACAGTGTGCGGGAGGTCGGGTTAAATAATATTTTTAAGTGGAAATATTACATTCTCTCCCCCTTGGAGCAATCAAAATGTCCTTATCTCGAGAGGAATTGAAGATATTGTTGGTTGAGAGTGCTTTCATCCATCCAAGTAGCATCCTCCTCGGGATAATCTTTCCACTAGACGAGGCATTCTCTCGAGGTTCTGGATCTCAGTTTTCTCTCCCTAACATCTAAGATCCTAAGCCATAGCTCAAGGACTCCTTGGCTAGGCATTACAACTTGTTGGTCATCAAGTACATGGCTAGGATTAGGTATGTACTTCTTCAGTAGGCTGATATGGAATACATTATGAACCTTTAGGTTCTCAAGGAGTTGCAGTCTATAAGCATTGGGTCCTAGGCACTTGAGGATCTTGTATGGCCCACAATACCTTGGACTTAGCTTCTTGCAATCTCCTAAGGATAGGGAACTCTTCTTTGGGCGTACGTGAATGAAGACCATGTCTCCTTCCTCGAAGGTTCTATCTTGAGGATTCAAATCCATGTATGCTTTCTGTCTATCCTTGGCGGCTTGGATGTCCTATCTAATTGACTTCATTTGGTCATCCATCTCTTCCAGCATCTGCCTTGAAGCTTCAACCCTCAAGGTTGGATCTGAAAATTTTAGGGAACTTCGACAGTTATGCCCATACAATGCTTGGAAAGGGGTTATCTGAATGCTTTGTTGGTAGGAAGCATTGTAGGCAAACTCAACCAGTGGCAAGTATTGAATCCACCTTTTTGGTTCACGGCAGTAGTGTGCCCTTAGCATATCCTTGATGACTTGATTGACTCACTCCATTTGGCCATCAGTTTGGGGATGGTAGGCTATACTAAAACAGAGTTGAGTCCCAATGGCTTCAAAGATAGCTCTCCAGAAGTGTGATGTGAAGAGAGAATCACAATCACTAATGATTCTTTTGGGCAACCCATGTAGCTTGAATATCTCCTTGATAAAAAACCTTGCAATGTTTGAGGCTTTATAGTTTATCTTAACCTGAATAAGGTGTGAGTAAGCATATCAACCACAACCATGATGGAGTTGTATCCTCCCTGAACTTGGGGTAGGCCAACAACAAAATCCATATTGATGAATTCCATTTCATTTGGGGAATGTCAAGTGGTTGCAACTTTCCTGGCATTTTGACATGTTCGGCTTTAATACGCTGACAAGACAAACACTCAGTGACATATTTGAGAACGTCACCTTTAATCCTTTCCCAAAAGTAGCTTTTCCTGACTGCATTGAGGGTTTTGGCATAGCCAGGATGTCCTAAGAAAGGGGAATCATGAGCTTCCTGTTGGAAACTGCGAGAAAGACGAGAGACGAAAGGAAGAGAGGAGAGAAGAGAGATATGAGACACTGGAAGTGGAACCCCAGAAGTGTGTCAACTGAGCACACATGATAGGAATATATAGAGGGGACTTGGGGTGCTATATATAGATAGACTATATATAGCTAACATCCCCCGCTCAAATAAAGGTCCCTTACTATGGATGAAAAAATCCTTGGGGCCTCAAGGGAAAAAACCCACATCTCTATATAGGCCTACCGTTATACTAATATTCAAAATATAAAATTACAAAGTTTAACTTACAAGAGCCTATTCATAGGCATCAAAGGAGCTACATCACTCGTGAATTACAACATCAACGGAGAAGGAGCTACATCACTCAGGAGCTACATCGCTCCTGAATTACAACAGCCTATTCAGAGGCATCAAAAGAGCTTTATCACTCCTAAATATACAACATGTAAAATAAGGATAAGCGACATCACTGCAAAAGATAAAAATCACCAAGAAATTCGTTCAACTGAACTTGGGATGTAAGCAGTATATCTGTCACATCAAAACTTAAAGAAAAATGTTACAGTGAAATTAGAACAACACAAGGTCTATAGAGACGGTTCGCGGCGCCGCTCTATAGACAACATAACACATGTGGGGCCCCATGAACAAAATATAAATAAATCAATTTGCCATCAACTGGAATATAGATACTCATCAGCTGGAAAGAATATAAATGAAATAATGTGTCATCAGCTGGAATATAGACTCATCAGTCGGAAAGAATATAAACGAAACAATGTATCATCAGCTAGAATATAGACACTCATCAATGGAATAACAAACGAGGACGATCATCATGAAGCATGGCAATATCAACATCCAAAAGTAATGTTGATGTTGAAATGTGAGAGAGAGAGAGAGAGAGAGAGAGGAAGCTTATCTGCTAAGTGCCTCTCGTAAGCATCATCAGCTAGAATATAGACGCTCATCAATGGAATAATGAACGAGGACGATCATCATGAAGCATGGCAATATCAACATCCAAAAGTAATGTTGATGTTGAAATGTAGAGAGAGAGAGAGAGAGAGGATTAGCAACTACATTTGGGTGCTGAGATTCTATCTGGCATGATTTTTCACCACAACTTACAAATGACTGTACAATGCCACCCTTACCAAGAGATGTATAATTTTGGCTCTCGACTTTTGATATCTCTAGCTTATTGCTGTCTTTCAATTTATCACTTCTAGTTTCAGATCCAGTTTCTGTGCAGGACACTATTGAGATAGCAAGTGTTTCCAAGATTCTTGAGCCCCAATGGTCCACCTTTCCTTTTCTTCAGAGGTAATCAACTCATTTGCAAGCTTGTTGCCCCAGCCATGCGGGTTTGAACACCAACCTAGTCATTAGACTCAATGCACAAATCCACGCGCATTAAACCACAAGCCAGACCAGTGAGCCATCTATTCCTAATAGAAATACCACTTAATTGCATGATCCATAATAAAAGCATTTTTATCGAGGAATATAGCTGGAACTGCTACTTTTGTGACAGGAAAAGGAAGCTAGCAGAAACATGTACAGCATAAACAGAAACTACGCTTGACAATCATCTAGATCACACTTTTGGGTGGTCCGATTAATAGATCCAATGTCATGTGGCTGTACACTGGTAAAATTTTGTGAACTCGATTAGATCATGTGTAAAGTATGACGATGCTGGCTCGATGCCCTGCATAGAAGCAAGTCTGGAAAGCCTCAATACTGCGTTTTGTACAGCTTCGCTGTAATAGATGATCCTGTGAGAAATCACCGTTCTTCAAAGTTGCATAATAAAAACCTAACAGAAGCCCCTTTAATCACCCATCCTTCAATTCTGCCTGAAAGGAATTCCTGAAAAAGTACACAACTTTGGCCTCGATGCAAGAGAGTGCTGAATTGGAGCGACAGCTACAATACAATCCTCCGACGTTCCATATCCAGTGGAAGTCAGACGCAGGGATGTTGATGAACAAGAAGATCAAGCGTTGGTGCTCACAAAAAACGAGGAATTGCGGTTTGACAAGTGATGGCTTATGCTAACGAAGAAAGCATGCGATAACCTTGTAGCGCTCTGTCTCCTGATTGTCCAGGAAGGAGCTATGGTGGGGCCCGAGGCTGCTATGGTACGGGCCGATGGCGATGACCTGGGGAATGAAGGCATCGTGCTTGAGGCTGCGGAGGGGCTAGAGGCCATGAAGATGGAGGGGGAGGAGTCCCATGGTCCGCACAAGCAGGCGTCAAGCATGCCCTTGATGGAGAGCACCCATTCCTTCTCCTCCAGCTTGGGCGTATTTGTGCGCTCTGATACCATGTTGGAAACTGCGAGGAAGACGAGAGACGAAAGGAAGAGAGGAGAGAAGAGAGATATGAGACACCGGAAGTGAGACCCCAGAAGTATGTCAACTAAGCACACATGATAGGAATATATAGAGGGGACATGGGGCGCTATATATAAACAGGCTATATATAGCTAACACTTCCCACAGTATCTTCTGCTTGAGTGACTAGCTTGCCGGTATATATAATCTTGTTCTATAGTAGGCAAGTCCACTATTGATGACAAAGAATTCATGATACTTAGCCTGTAGCTTTTGATCCTGATCCTTGATAGGGATCTCCCTTAGCATCTTCTAATAGGTTGGATCATGGCATGCTCCTTCTCTAGCTAGCTCAAGTATTGGGTTGTTTGGCATGGATACCTTTGTGGCTAGAGATCTAGCTGTTGATGGATTTTGCAATATTAGAGAATTAAGGAATGCCTGAGTGCATCGACAACTACATTCTCCTTTCCAGGTCGGTATTTGATTTCAAAATCATACTCCTCCAGCACTTCAATCCATCAACGTTGCCTCATGTTGAGCTCGTTCTGGGTAAAGATCCACTTGAGACTTTTATGATCTGTCACGAGAGTAAACTTGTTACCCAATAGGTAGTGTCTCCAAAGCTTCAGAGCATGGATGACAGCTAGCAGTTCTAGATCATGGGTAGCATAATTCTTCTCATGGCTCTTCAGTTTTCTTGAAGAGTATGTTACAGGATGGCCTTCTTGCATGAACACACATCCTAAGGCAAGTGTGCTAGCATCAGTACTACTTCGAACTCCTTACTAAGGTCTGGAAGTTTCAGGATAGGTGTTGATACCAAACTCTACTTTAATCTATCAAAGCTAGATTGTTCGGCAGTTGACCATGCAATCCGTGTTTACTTCTTCAGTAAAAGCATAATTTTTTATAAAGACCCTGTACCATCCTATCAATCCATGGAAACTGCGTATTTCTTTGACAGTTGTTGGTACTGGCCATTCTAGAACATCTCTGACTTTGGTCAAATCCACTGAGATTTCTTCTGCTAATACGATGAATCCCAGATATTCAATCTGACGTTTGAAGAATGCACACTTCTTCATCTTAGCATAGAGCTTGTGTGCCCTCATTGTCTCAAGGACAATCCGAAGCTGGGGTTCATGATCTTCTTCCTATTTGGAATAGACTAAGGTGTCGTCGAAGAAGACAAGTACGAAGTCATCAAGATATGGCCTAAAGATATCCTGCATTAACCTGTTGAAGGTGGCAGGTGCATTTGTAAGCCCAAATGACATGACTAGGAATTCAAAGTGTCCATATCTTTTGTTGAAGGCCGTCTTTGGGATATCTTCTAATAGTTGCTTTGCATAAATTGGTTGGGTCGATCCAGAAGGTCCTCTGTTCAGACTCTGATTCAGAGCTCTTGTTGAGACTTGGGGTTGTTGATTCCAGTTGGTAGGATTCCACTGTTGTTGAGTCGCCATTGGAGAAACTGTTTGAGACCATTGTTGTTGTGGTTGAACCATCATTTGAGGCACTCTCGTCTGCGGTGACCACACTGGATTAGGTGCATTATACTATGGCATGGTTTGCATCAAGGGATAGGGGTAGGGATCTGTCCTTGGGACTGCATTTGGTGGGTATACCATTCTAGGCATGGGAGGAGGTAAGACTCCTCTTCCTGGAGTCATTAACAATCTTGCTTCAACTTTGTTATACAATCTTGCACCTTCCACTGCAGCTTGCAGATTGACTGGTCTTCTCAATTCTACGAACTTGCGAACCTCTGGTTGTAGGCCCCTTAGAAACACTCTTTTTGGATTCCTTCATCCAAATGATGGTTAGTCTATCTCTTTAGGATGGATTCCATTCGTGAGACATAAGTTTCTACTCTTTCTCCAAAGGAGTGACATAAGTTCATGAACTCCTCTCGCATCCGCTCTTCAAAACCTTCACGCCTGAATTTAGTGAGGAAGGCCAACTTTAGGTATATTACATCTTTAATTCAGCTATCATGTAAACAATGTAGCAACTTAACTTTTTATCAACTCTTATGCACAATGAGACATTGATAAAAATAAGTCTTTATTTGTATTTATATGGCCATATCCCTTTCGAATACAACATTTCTTGCGATGATAAGCCAGCTGTTACATTTAGTTTGGGGAGAACAACATTGTATTACATTTATCTACAGGAATTGTATAATAGTATGGTTTCGGGTCATGGATCTTCAGGAATCGGTAAGTCATTGGAAGTTCAGGATATCCTCTCCATTGGAATCCATACTTCTCATGGTGGCCCAACACTTTCATCCTGTCGGCGGGGATTACACGGGTTACTTCCTCATATACATATGAGTCATCTCAACCCTCCGACCTCGAATATGTAAAGTTGAGTTTATGTGAGCTTCCACAAAAATGAATAGCTTCACGACTTTCAGGTCTTCCAACCACTTGATCCTCTTTAGGTTGGTTTGTAGATAAGCAAACCGGTGGGCGGCTATATAATAGATTCCTGAGGCACCCGTCCATCTTCGTTCCATGTACAAGGGTGATGGATTATAGATCTGCTATAGGATGTTCATCATCTCAACCCTTTGTCGATACTGCGGAGAATGCATTACAGTCATAAACATGATTCGAAATACGAAGAACTTGTTCCACGCTTCATAATTCTGCAAGACAGCATTGAAGGTAAGGAAATGTTTGGACAAAAACATTTTCTTTACTTCAACTTATTAAGATTTCAAAAAAACAATTCCGTTGTTGGTCGGCTCTGATACCACTGCTCTGATACCAACTGTAACGTATCCACTAGTATCACCCACAACACGTCTTAGTAGTCCATCGGAAAGGATGTCTAGAAAGCTTCGTCCGGCACTCCCATGGAATGTTATGGGGTTTGTGATCTAGGGCTTCCCGCATCTGCCACATAGTGGAAGTATTCCGGCCATTCCCACTTAGGATCGACCTGAATTAGGGTTTTCCTCATTGGTCATTTCCTAAGAGCAAACTAGCGTCGGACTCAAGCGAACTACTTTACGCAGAAACGCCAGGTCCGAAGTGGATTCACGCTGTACTTGGTTCAAGGAGAATGGGAAACGAGAGCGATGCAAAGCTCAACCTCTCTGTCATAAGGCATAGTCCCATTCTGTTCCCCTAAAACAGCATAAATCAGGTTTAATCATAACTCTAGGTCAACGCTTTTGTTGTTCATGTTCTTTGACAATCCTCCTGCTATCCATCGTGATTTGAGAAAAGTTCCCAGCCAACCGAGACCACCCATCTGTAGGACGGACCTATGGCCCATCATCTGCACTTTCCTTGGGCTGTTTTAGTTATTTAATTACCTAACACATTAGTTGGACATGTAACAACTAGCTTCTTTAATTAACCCGTTAGGCACTGGTTCTTTCATGTAATCTTATCACTTGACATAGAAAAACAATATCAGACAAGTTCCTTATTAACAGGTTATCATATTTATCTTTGAAATACAAAGAGTCCAGCCCGTAGGCTTATCCACAATCCGCCCAAAGGCTATCTAGCAATCCACAGGGATCACTAATCCAAGTTTCCACCCATAGACTAGTATGCGGGCCTCGAGATCCAATCCCAAGTCACGTTAGCCTCTTGTGCAGGACCCGGAAGGCGAGGGATTTACGGCCAGAGCCCCCCTGGTACCCAAGTATCCTCCTGCTCCAAGTAGCGCTCAACGGAGAGACCTCTCGCGGCGAGTTCGGTCCACTATCCCGGCACGGTCAACGATCCCCTTGGTTAGGGTCACGCAGGCAGTCGGGGGTAATTGAAGCTGCCTCTCCCTTCATGACTTCAACTTGAAGTATAGATATCCATTTATCTTTTAATTCATTGATCAAACAAAGCCGAATAGTGCTCTAAAATCTATAGCAAGCACAAACATTTCCATTGATCGTTTTTATTGTTGGCAAACTGCTAAGGAATGAATCCTTCCTTTCGAATGCAACCAGCCCTCGATCCAGGATGACTTGCAACTTGGCAAGATCCCCTATATCCTGGGTTAGGGCATACCCTATTAACCCAACTTGGTCAAATCTTAAGTTCATTGGGTACTTCAGTTTATTGGCTGGTCTTTAGTTTCCAATCAATCCTCTTTACTCAAAAAAAAAGACCACTAAATTAGGATGATTATTCATCTTCTCACAAGATAACTTACGTAAGGATATGCCAACTTCTGTGTGAGAACTTGGCCATTCCCTTGTGATCCAATCACAAGATCATATGACTCCGTACTTGTTGCACAAGTGCTGCATCGAACTATGAGACTATGGAGTCATGAAACAATCTGTTTCAAGTTCTTTAAGCTGACGTCATTAGACCTAGGGTTTTCGAGCTTCATCTTTGTAAGATTCTCAGGGACAAACCCTAGTTCCTTTTACGATTACAATTCACTGTCCCTACATTCAATGAATGTGGGCAAGTATTTAAGGTATAGTCGTTTCTTGGAATTTAACTCATTCCCAATGAGTATTTCGCAGCTTAGGTGTTTTAAGTTTATGTCAATTTGGTTAACTCTAGATGATAATTTCGAGATTACTTCCGCATGATTCGTTGTCTATGCGTAAATTGATTTTTCAATCCTAAACTTGTCAGTTTGAGGTCAAGCATAGGTTAGGTTAATTTCAACTAATCTTTCCTTTTCTTAGCGAATAAAATTCATGCTAAATAAGCAAATTTTTCCTTGCTAATTTATGCAGCTGACAACGATAATTTCATAGAGTTTATGCATCGTAAGAATCATTTCATGCTTTGCACTTTCCATGATGATTCATTGCGATATGGGTTAATAGTGCGAGATGCAGTTTATACTTCTAGGCTTCACCGAAGTATACTATTATAATTCATTTCAATGCATAAGCTATTTGCTAGACATGCTTTTATGCTTTCTTTATTTTGCATGTTTCATTAAAAGTATTAATGACTAAGTTCCTTCATCGTGAGCATCTAGGACAAAAATATATCCTATTTCTAACAATTAACCTTGCAAGATTGAATTATAACAATATCAAATAATAATTAGGAAGGAAAACGTGGGCTTGGGGTGAGATATCCACGTGGATGCCGGGAGATGACCCTCCCGTAGTTGCACCTTGGACTTTATTAGGAGGCATTTCCGTCGTGGAAGTAGCTTAATAACTTCTTTTTGATATTCCACCGTGACTCTCTTTTGCAATAACTTGCATCGTCCGTCGAAAGCAGTTTTTTTGAAAGACTCCCTCCTTGAAGTCAGGAATTCGAAAGAGTGTTTCAGAATCTTTCACGACTAAGACCCATTAAACCATGGGGACTGCTTAATGGCCTTTGTTAACTTTGCACGAACGGGAATAGAAAGGTGTGGAAAAAAAACACAAAGTGTGGGAGAGCTCCAAGGGAAAATAATAACTTATAAAGGTTATAAGTAAGGGTCTAAGGACCTTTAGGTCAAACTTGGAGAAAAAGGGGATAATAAGGTATAAGAAGGGGGTTTAAGGAGGCCCCCCCTTTGGAAGTTCTGACTTCTAGAAGATTATGTGGGGGGGGGGGGGGGGGGGGGGGGTGTGAGAGCCGTCTGTCGACGGTGAAAAGGAAGGCAGTGGCTCCCATTGGCTGCACGGCAGCCCAATCCTCATCCACAGCATAGAAATGAGGCGGCCCTCCCTCCTTACGGCAACAACACGGCGTTATGGTGGCAGTTACTCTCCCCTTTCGTCACCATGGCAGCAGCCCCCCCTTGGTTTAAATAGGGGAGGGGAGGGGGGATCCTCCCTCTTGACGTGGCGAGAGGCATGGCACTCTACACCTTTGAGCTCCCACCGAGGAGCTTCCGCCTTGTTGCTATTCCCCTCCCCTTCCAGCACAACAGTCGGCTGGGGAGAGGAATAATTTAAAAAAAATTGCATTATCCTAAAAATTGCCATATCAATATCCCCCTTTCCTATAAGGGTAGTTTACATAAAAAAGAAATTTGGAACGTTACAATACATGATATGTTGATATGAAGGTGATATACTCTCTTAATCAGTCCATATTGACATGTTTCTATCCGGTCTTGGTTTAGTTGTGTCAATGTGGTGAATTTTGTGGTATTTCTTCTCTTTTGATGGCCACCTTGATGTAATGTAGGCTATGGTGTGTATATTTATTTATTTTTTAATTGCTTGATATGGGGATCAAGATGCCTCTTTGTTTGCATTTCATGAAGCTTTACATGCCCGGGTAGGTTATGCTAAATTTTTTCTAGGATGTCGTTTGCTTGGGGTGATTTTTTGAGTTGTGTATGAACTAATTCTTTATCAACATCTTTTTTTTTTTGTTCTACTGTTTTTTAGGCACCCTTTTTGTATGTATGTGCGGTATGTGTATTTCGTTTTTACCTGAATGGCACGTTGAACTCCTCCCTAAGTCCAATATGTTCCTTTGGTCATTGGTATTCTCAATTGTCAAAATTAGACCTTATTACTAAGGCCACCCTATCCCATTTGTGGACCTCTCATTGCTACTCATTTTCCTGATGATCTTACCTTATGTGATGAGTCATTAACCTCTTACAGCAAGCAGTCTGACTCTATTTGTGGTACCACTGTTTTGATGATACCTCAAGGATTGGGAAAGGATTTGTCTCTTCCCTATCGTGGGAAACTCTTTCCAGCAGCCCACCAGCTCTTTTCCAATGTTGACATTCTGAAGCTTTTGGAAAGATAGACCAAGGGCTTATTAGATGCTAAATGGGTTATCACTACATCCAAAGTTTGTGTTTTTGTGATCTATGATCCCCCTTGGAAATAGTTGTGTTAGTTCCTTCAGGACAGGTTTATGTATGCTAAGACTTTGTCTAATTGCATATCCAAGGAATTATTCACTACTTCTAGAATGGTGCTCAAGGGTATGACCAGTAATTGGAGTTCCTATCTTCTTACCAAAATAGATCAACATTTAATCAGGGTGACTAGTGGTAATGTGACTAATGTGACATATGATTCTTACTTGTATGTTTTCCTAACATACTCTGCCCTTGAAAAGGAAATTCCACCACCTCTTGAGAATCCTGCAATGGTTCCCTCTCCTTCTATTGAAGATTCTGAACTTATCCCTAAAGATCATGACCCCCCTTATCCTTTGGTCATTCAAAGGAAGTGCTTAAAGCGTGTGGCTCAAATAGTTCCTGCTTTAGTTTCTCCAATTTCCATCCTTGCTACATTAAGCAATACCCTTCTTGTATGCCTCACATCTTCAAAATTATTCAAGCACACGGAGATGGTAGTTTGGACATACCAATTCCTTCTCTGTATCGCTTTGTCGTAGGAGATGACATTCCTTTTTTGTATAAGGACATTCAAAGTTCCATAGAAATATTAGTTAGCCTATGTTTAGTAGTTGTACTATTCTTTCCATGAGGAGATGCAGCACTCCAAGAATGAGTTACATAAGGCTCTTACTGAGCTTGCCTCAGCTAATGATACTATTTTTTATTTTTTCAAACAAATGGAGTCACAAACTAGAATGATAGATGCCCAAAAGTGGAAATATCCTCTTTGCAGGCCCAATTGATTGAAGCAAAGGCTCAAGTAGCTACGATAAATGAGGATAAGGATTATCTTTTTAAGGAAACCTAGGATATTAATGCTTTAATGGCTACCCAAACAATTGAATTACAATTAGCAAATTGTATAATTGAGCATCAGAATACCAAGATTTAGGAGTTCAACTAATAGTTGGCTTTGCTACGCTCCATTCCTCCAAGTCCTAATGTACCATCAGTACCTTCTTTATTAGCTATATGGACTTTACTACTGTCCAACGTAGAATGGACATTTTATGGTCTTATTTTAAGCAGTTTATGGGATATATTCCACCAGATCATTCTTTCTTTGTGCACTATCAACAACAAAAGCTAGCCTTTGATATGAAGCTATCCACTATGGATTTGCATCCTCCAAAGAATGAATGAAATGGTGTTTGGTTCTCAAATCTCCTAGCAAAAGTTGCCTGAAATGGTTTTTATGGATTCAATTATACAAGACACCATGCTTCCAAATGATGAGGATATGTCTTGGTATGTGGGGAACATTATCTTGCAAGTTGTTCTTTATGTCAAATACTTGGAGTTGCATGATGGATGAGATTTTTCAAGCCTATTCTTCCAAAGTGGATGCAAGTCCTGAGGTTTATTGGCATTCCATGATAGAGTTTGTTGTATTGAATCAAATACAATCGAAAGCCCTTGCACTATTACAAAATACTGACCAACTAAGGGATGATCTTTTAGCCCATGTTTCTAAACAATCCCCTTTTTATACCTCCTTCTTTGAGCTTAGAATCATCGATCGTTCTAGGTCCATTAATGCCTTCCCTTGTTTATTATCAACAAATGTCCCACAGATTGGATTCTTATCTCTCCATACCTCAAACAACTTCCCATGTTATTTCTCCTCTTCTTTTTCAATCGCAAGGTGCTCCCCAAATTCCTATATTTACTCATTACCTATTTATTATGGATCATGTTTTTTCTCCTAGTCCTTGTTCTCTACCTTCTACCACATTCCTTTCCAATTTTCCAACGTATTTCCTAACCCCTTTCTTATCTAGTTTAGTTCAATTACATGAATCTCTATCTTTAACCCTTTCTTGTTTTTATGATTTTGCCTATCCATCCCTTCATCCCTTGATACTTGTTTCTCTTCCTCCATCCAGTTCTTTTATTCATAGCCCCCCTTAGTACTTTCTACCACTACATGGCGAGTCATATGGTTCGTAGCACTTGAATCCAAAAGCCAATCATCCTCTCTAGGAGGGTCCATCATACTACCAAGTACATGCCCCATGGCAAAGAGATGACCTCTAGGTGATGAATCGCCTCTAGAATTATAGCTATCATTGCTATATCCACTTACATAGTATCTAAACCGGGTCCTTCCTTGACCCCTAACCATAGTATTTTGCTTATAAAATCACTTTCTCTTAAAGATACCAAATTATCCACAATAATGACATGCACCATCTCTCTTTGGACTAGAGTGTCATTCTGCCTCTAGAGTAGGATCTCCCCCTTCCTCTAGGCATAAAATTACTACACCCAAAAGTACTATGTCCTTGTGCAAAAGTGTCTCCACATCCATACAAGGATCTTCTAGCTCTAGATGAGCTACTAGAGCCTTGCTGATGATAAAACACACTATCATGATTTTCATTATTTCCATTGCTAGATGCATTGAGATCCAACTTAATATCTTTAGTAAGAATCAAAGAGATTAACTCTTCAAAATCAAGCATAAAGCCTCCCCTAATAGAAATGGAGGTATCAAGGGACTTGTATGTTGGTCCAAGTTTTTTTAAAGTGATAGATACCAAATCATCATCATCAACTAGTACATTTATAGAAGCAAGAACTTCTACAATGTGTTTTATTTCTACCACATAATCATTGATGCTTCTATTACCTTGCCAGGCACCATGCAAACTTTGATTTAGCTATATTTTCTTGGCCTCTTATGCCATACATCTTTTCAATGCATATGAAACTCAATTAGTTTCAATGGGTCTTAAACAAAAGAAGGGAGTTGACTTTGATAATATATTCTCTCATATAGCCAAGATAACTACCCTTTGCTTGATTTTAGCCTTGGTTGCATAGTTGCATCTAGATTTATACCAGATGGATGTTCAGGCATCTTTCTTACATGGAGACCTGTCTAAGGATATCTATATGTAGTGGCTTAAGGGGTTTGTAGAAATGGTAAGGAACACCTAGTGTGTAAGTTGAGGAAGATCCTTTATGGACTTAAGTAGGCACCTAGGGAATGGTATTATAAGTTTGATGCCTTCATGCATTCATAGTCCTATACTCGCAGTGCTATGGATCTCTGTCTTTACATGGAGAAGGCCCATGAAAGTAGCCTTATAATTTTTGTTGAGGAATAAGGCATAGTCTAAGCCCTTATCCTATTTTTGTATTAAGTAAGTGTGTGAGAGGCTGTGTAAAGTGCCCTAAAGGTCAAAGGCCCTATCTTTTAGTGAGTGACTTGGAAAAAGTAGATTGTCGAGAAGATAGAGAGAGAAGAATGAAGAAAGCTTGAGCCTCCATATCTGTGTCTCAACCACCTTCTATTGTGCATCCCCATCGAGTCTCTCATCTATTTTTTTCAGGTGCTATCAGAGCATAAGCACTGGAATAAAAGATTGGAGCGAGGAGCTCGCTGAATTGAGGTCTACATTAGCTTGAATACCTGATATCCCCTGCCATTAAAAGCAAGTACAAATCCCTATCTAAATCACCCCCACAATAGGTTTATGGATTGGATGAGCTGCTAAAGCTTGGATGTGGAGGCAATTGAAGTCCACACTGGATGCATTTGGTAAGCCAAATGAGGTTGGAAAGGAAGAGGAAACCATCTATTTTTTCATTTAAGCTATATTCATATTGGACGGTGGGAAACTGGTTATTTTGTGGAATTGTATTCACATTGTAGAGTCCATGAACTGGTTATTTTCTGAACCGATTCACAGTTGGGAGATTTCACATTGTTACTACAGAGTTGAACAAGCTGTTTTGGAGGCCTAGAAGGCCAGTTTTATGCCCTTTTTTAGTGCCATTTTGGAGGCCGAAAAATTTTCCAAAAAACTTTAGAAAATTTTTATAGCTTCAACTTGATTGGGACTTCATTCTTGGTGCAGAAAGTACAAAAAAACAATAAGAAAATCAGTCGTGATTTTAAGCCCATATTTTGATGTTTTTGGGTCATATGAGCATCGTTTGACTCTGTTTTGGATGCTTCTTGTTAGAAATTCAATGTATGATGTATGGGCATCATGTATGGATATATATGATATCATTTGATCTTCTTTATAGCATCCATTATCTTGGAAGGGAATTTGCATGAATTTATGGGCTATTTTGGTGCATTTTTTGTCTCAGGTTGACCAATTGAGGTAGTGGATTGGTTCATGTTGCTGTAAATGCTTGATTGGGATAGCACATATTGCTAGTTTTTCCGAAAGTGCAACCATCAAAATGTCAAACACAGCTCAAATTACCCAAATTTCTGGAGATAAATTGACCAAGGACAACTATAGTGACTGGTCATACAGGATGGAGAACTTTCTGACGATGGGGGAGAGGTCTTTGGGACCTCATTAAAAGTGATGATGCATGTCTAGAGCTTCTTGAGGATCCCACGGAAAAGCAAAAGAAGGAATACAAGGATTGGGCTGGAAAGAATATGAAAGTTTTATATTGGATCTATATATGCATATCAGAGACTTTGATTTCTCATATCAAAAAGGCAAACACTTGTAAAGACGCATGGGAGATCATTGAGAAAATGTATGGGAAATGTACAGAGGAAAGGAAGATACAAATTAAGCAAAGATTGCATGGATCATGGAGAGGAACCCACACTATCAATGACTATGTTGTAGAGATCAAACAGGTTGTAGAAGATCTAATTGCATCTATAAATGCACCATTGGATAATGATGACTTGGTTTTAGTCACACTTAATGGACTTAGCCTAGCATATAAATATTTGGATACACCTATTTCACTTAGAGGAGGCTCTATGCTAGACTCTGAAGAATTTATTGCTTTGCTACTTACATAATAAATAAAGTTGGGTTTGAATGCATCTAGGAGCAGCAAGAATACAAGTGGAGATAGTGTCTTTCATCATTAGAAAGGGCGTGGTAGCCCATATAGAGCTAGAGCTCATCTTATGGCCGTGGTGGTGATAGCTTTGCACATGGTCAAGGTACCTTTGGTCATGGTGGTTTCATGCCTAGAGGTAGGGGGAGAGCTTACTCTAGAGGTAGAGGACGATCTACTCCTCCACATAGAGATGGTGCATGTAATTATTGTGGGTAGTATGGACATTTTGAAAGGGAATGTTATCACAAGAAAAATTCTATGCCTAAGGGTTGAGGAAGGACCCAAACGACCATTATGCAGGTGGCTATGGAGGTGCAGGTTATGGACCTAGAGGTAGCTGCTAGAGATGGAGTTGAAAATAAGCTTGGGGATGTACTTTATGTACCTATAATCACTAAGAACTTAGCATCAGTTGGTCAAATGGCAAACGAAGGAATGCAAGTGAGATTCAATAAATATTGATGCTTCATTGAGGAATTTTGAAATGGAAGGTCTCGCAGATTGATTGCAAAAGGAAATAAGAAAGGCAAGTTATTTGCCTTGGATGTAGGTACTTCTGTCATCATTCAGAATTCTATGTACGTTGAAAGTGGGCATGGTCAAGATAAGGATATTGAATTATGGCATAGGAGAATTGGTCATGTAAACTTGAAAAGACTAAAAAAAATGTAAACTAAATAGATGGTTCATGGTTTGCCCCATTTTGGTTATGTTAATTATGATCATGTATGTGAGGCTTGTCAGTTTGGCAAGCAAGCTAGATTACCACTTCCAAAGAGGGGCAAAATTAGTGGTTATCCTTTGGAAGTGGTGCATTCTGATATTGGGGTCCATGTTTGAATGTCTCATTGAGTGGGAGATGCAGGTTTAATATCACTTTTATTGATGATTTTATCAAAATGACTTGGGTGTATTTCATGCAACATAAAAGTGAAGCCTTTGAAAGATTTTTGGAGTTTAAAGCTATGGTTAAAAAACAATTTGGTTGTTACATAAAATGCTTGAGGTTTGATAATGGAGGAGAGTACATGTCATATGAATTTTTACATTTTTTTAGAGATCATGGAATCAAAAAACAGGTGACATGCAAGTACACACCTCAGCAGAATGGTGTGGCAGAAAGGAAGAATCGTATCATTGCCTATGGCAATGATGAATCAAATGAATATGCCATTGACATATTGGACATAGAGGTAGTGCATACTACAATACATATCATTAACATGACACCTACAAGATTGACTCATCATATATTACCATATGAAAATATGTATAGTAGGACACCCACTATTGCCTTTTTACATGAGGAATGCCATACTCATCATGGATAGATTCATCCTCTGAACTTTCAGCCATAGGCCTTTTGCCTTTTGCAATTTTCACACTCTTTTGTGAACCCCTCATCCTACCACTCCATGGACTATAGCTGCCACAACTTTCTGCATTCTGCTGAGGTCCAAACATATCTTCTAAGTGCTTATTTCCAATCTTAGCATTTGCTGAAATTTTCTTTCGATGAGCATCATCATCACTACTCTCATAGAAATCCAAATCGACTACAATGTTGGGCTTGTACCATGATTCGTACTCATTGAATCTAACATCCCAGCTAATGTAAACTTCCTTAGTCACTAGATCATAGCATTTGTAACCCTTCTTCTCATCAGCATATCCAAGAAAGATGCATTTTATATCCTTTGGCTCTAGCTTCTTCCTCAGATCATCAGGAACATGAACATAACAAACACATCCAAAAACCATGAAGTAATTTGACTCATATTATAATTGAAAGAGACCATTTGTATACAAAAGAGACATGACTCACACTTTTGAGAATGTAATAGACTATAATTGAAATTAAATATACAAAAGATGATGAACTTTCATCTCGATACTAGTCCCTAGGGATAGTCCTCCTAGGCCTATGCAAGAAAAGGGTCTGCCAACAACTATTACTTGCATCCATACAAAAGATAAGCGTAAGAACCTTACTACCTCATGCATATTACATGTGTCTTCATGGGACCCATTTGTCATCCAAGTCGCACCTACAAAAATGCTTTAAAAACCAAACCTTAAGGACTATATCAATAGTCCTAATAACAAATAGAACATTATAGGACAAAACATCATTAAAAAATTTTAGAGTGAAACATCGTCTAAAGAAATAAAAGGTAAGTAAAATTTCTTCACAATATCAAAGTAGTCTCTTAAGTGTGTTCTTGAGTTTGTTAGTATCTCTAAAACGTCATCATTAAAAACATATAGATTCTCAATAATCCAAAGAAGCATGCCATATAAAGTAATTGAAGAAACCATACATTGTATGAAAAAAATATATTTTAAGACTATAAATCATACTAGTCCCTAGGTCAATCAACAATTCATGCCCAAATCATGAAGTCAATACATACGACAAAGGTATGCAACACCAATCCTATAGTTCATTACTAGAGTACTCAAATGAGTGTCAATCTTTTAGTGATGGGACATGTCATCCATAATTAATAAGCATGATAAAGGTGTGCAACACCAATCTTATAGTCAATTAGTAGAGAATTCAAATGAGTGTCAATTCGTCACTGCTAGAACATATCATTTATCAATACTTGAAAGTGATTTTTGAAAAATCAAACCTAGAACACAAGATGACCCATGGATACCAACATATGCACAAACCATTTATGTTAGCATACATGAATAAAGAACCAATAGAACCATACCTCTATGTTTGCATAATAAATCCATGTAATCAAGTCTTATTGATACAATTTCATCCTTGTTGAAGACACACATTTATGAGTCAAGAATGCTTTATCTTAGACCTAAACTTTTACAACATTTAAATATTACACTACTTGTGTAAACGCCTTAAGTAGAGATTTTCACACTCCTAAAATGACCTTCCTAGATTCTAAATTCCATGTTGATGGAGGGTCACTCCAACACATAGAGAAATGCATGATATCTTCTATACACTTTTTCTTTCCAAAAACTAGATATATTGCTAGGGGGTTCTATTCCTCTCTATTGTTGAACTAAAGTTATATTAGGGTATGTAAGCTTAGAAAAACATGTAGGCATATATAATTATGCCAATCATCATGTCAAGTCTATACATGCTACTCAATTATATACATGCCACAAAAGGCTTATGGTTCACTAATACAATAATCAACCGACATTGATACAACTCTACTTTGTGTGGGATAGTTCGATCGATAGCGATGGCATTTCACATTCCTGCCACTAATGGGGTCACATCAAACTTTACCATAGTGGTATTGAGCCTATAGACCTTACCATTGCAAGGGTATTGTACCAATAACAGGGTTTTCAAAGTAGGCCATCTCACCACAAATATGCTATGCCTATGTTATTTCACCTAGGTCAGATGCACAAGTAATGGTCAATAATGGAGCTGTAAGCAATTGCTCAAAGTTGATGAACACATTGTAAAGGTTTTCATGGTGGATTATTATTTGATCTAAATTGATCCAAGATATATTAATTATGTAACCTAGTAAGTTGTCTATCATTACAAGCTATACTAAAAGGTACTCGATGATGGTATAGTCCATGTCCAATCACAACATAATCAAGTCTTAATTGCACCATTGAAGCCACCAACCTTTACTAAATTCTTGATAAGTTCTATGAATGCAACTCACCCAAAATGCATCTATCTAGCACTGTTCCACTAAGAATTGCCTAATATGGCTTAATAGTAGGATAGGAACCTCAGCATTATATACCGCTCACAAATGATAGGGTCAATGAATGCAACCTCCGAAATATACAACCACAATAGATATGTACATTTCATAGCTTGACTAGTTGCTGGATCATACAAATTATCATAATGATCTAATGAAAAAATAACATTTTCATCGTAAAATAGAGATAGGCATCATAAAAGAAAAACCTAACTGTAGTGTTTCTCAGCATTTGAGTGATTTTCATGCTATCATTGGCCAACTATCATCATAGGGTATTGACTTTAAGGACAATCATCCACCTTTGTTCTTGTTAGTCACACTCCCTAAGTCTTAGGACACATTTCGTACAGCTATGTGTGCAAATATGCCCAAGAATGGGCTAAAATTGTCTGATGTAGAGGGTGCACTCCTAATAGAGGAGATCAATAGGAAGAATGTGGACGCTTCTCGTACTTCTCATGCTTTGACTGTTCACGGTCGCCATGATGGAAAGAGTGGGAATGATCACCGTGGTAGAGACTCACAGAAGTCTCATTCTAAGTCCCCTAGAGACAGTCTCGCAATAAGTCCCATGGACGTAAGTCTGATTTGACATGCCATTATTGTGGGAAAGTAGGACATATCAAGTCGCAATGCCATAAAATGCACAATGACAAGCACAAGAAAAAGGGCAAGGGCAAAGCGAAGGGCAAGTCTGATGATCGCACCATTGTCCCTGCTAAGTCTATTGTTAAGATTGAAGAGATCAATGTAGTGCATTAGTGTGACTCTGATTATGATTACATGCTTGCAACTTCTTCTTTGGATGAGTCACAGCTTTCTAATGCCTTGCCTAGTTTTACTCACTGTTGGTTTATGGATTTAGGGGCTTCCTTTCATGTGATCTCTCATACAGAGTGGTTCCACTCCTATCGTAGTATGACTGGGGATCTGTTCATTTGGGGTTGACTTGGCATTGCAGGTAGTTGGTATTGGTGATATTTGGCTACATTTTGGTTCAGGTAGTATGTTTACTTTGCATAATGTTTGACATGTAGTACCGGCTCTCGTGAAGAGTCTTATCTCTATTGGCACACTGGATGATGAGGGTTACTTTGTTTCCTTTCGAGATTCTTCTTGGAAGATCACCTGTGGGAATGTTGTTCTAGCATGTGGTTCCAAGTTTGGCACTTTATATCCCTTAGTTGTATCTAGATCCGTAGATCATATTTTGTCTGTGGTCGTAGTCCCATATGTATCTCTTTGGTATCATTGCCTTGGGCACATGTCCTTAAAGAAAATAAAAATGCTTACTCATTTTTGCAATATCTTCCGCCCCTTGAATTTAAGTATTTTGAGTTATGTGATCATTTTTTGTATGGGGCAAGCAAACATGTAATACTTATAAGAAGTCTAGCACTCTGTACATGGGTGAGCCTTTGGCTCTTGTTCATTCTAATGTTTGTGAACCTATGCCTTGTCAGTCATTAGGAGGTGCAAAGTACTTTATCACATTCATTGATGATTACTCACATAAGGTCTAAGCATATCCCATATAGTTGAAATTTGATGTTTTGGATACCTTTTAGCGTTGGCTTGCATTGGTTGAGAACCAGTCTAGGTATAGACCAAAATGCCTATGATCAGATAATGGGGGTGAGCATGTCTCTAAAGCCTTTGAGCAATTTTGTGATGAGAGAGGTATTAAGCATCAATTGATCGCCCCGTAAACCCCACCCTAGAATGGTATGGCTAAGTGCATGAATAGGACAATACAAGAAAGCGTCCATAGTATGCTTAGCCATGCAAGCTTACCATGGCAATTTTGAGCCGAAATAGTGACTACTTTCGTACACCTGATCAATCAATCTCCTTGCAGTTCTATTAACTTTAGGTTGTAGAGGAGGTGTGGTCTGGAAACCCTCCCTCATATGATTATATGTGCATGGCAACAAAATTCCTGCACACAAACCGCCCGTAAATGAATGGAAAAAGCACCTGCACACACAGGAGCACGGTGATTCTAGGGTTCACAAGGGGATCAGAGTTAGTGGTGGTGGTGGGTGGCGGGTTGCGTAAACTAAGGGAAAATAGGGGCCTATAAAAGGGGAGGGGGTGCTTGCGAGGGTGGGTGAAAAGGGGGGACTATGGAGGGGGTGGGTGTGCTTATGGGTGGGGGAAGGGCGCTATGGGAGGGAACTGGTTGTTGGGGGGGGACGAGTGGGAGGGGGTTCAACTGGGGGTTGGGGGGTGGAAGAGGGGTTGGGTGGGGGAGGGTTATAGGGTGGAGGAGAGGAGGAGCGAAAGGAAATTGGACCGAAGGAGGAGAATATGGTGGCGAAGGGGGAGGATGAAGACGAGGAGGAGAAGGAGAAGCATAGTGAGGATGGGGTGGCAGTTAGAAGGGTGCCACCAAGTGCTGCGAATAGGGGCATAGGGTGCTACGAGAGGTGGGGAAGCGACTGTAGGGACGAATGCGGGCAAGAATTAGGGGGGGCCATAGTAAAAAGGCACCAAGGAGGTGTAGGGGAGGTTGGGGAATGGGGAGAGAGAAAGAAGAAGCAAGAGAGAAAAGAAGAAGAGGGGGTGGGAAGAACCCAATGGATGGGTTTTTTGGGGGGTGTTTGTTTTTCTTTCTGTTGTTTTGTTTTAGTTTTCTTATTTTTTTTAATTATTATTTTTTAATGAAAATAAAAATTGAAAACCCCCCATCCCATGCATAAGAGTAGGGCAAGGTAAAAAAAGTTTGTGACTTCGGGAATGAATAGAAAGGGAGGAGCATGAGCGGGTTGGTTACAAGATGTTGGACCCGACCGCATGCATTTCAAGTAAAAAACCAACCATTCACATGGACACACAGAGTAACAAGATAAAAAAATCTTGAAAAAATAAATTCAAAAAGAGTTGGGCATTGGATGGACATGTAGTAAAAAGGAAAAGTGGATAGGATGACAGAGAAAATAGGATTGGACAATACGAATGATATGTCAGGCATGAAAAATAGGTATTCACTAAGATTAAATAAAAAATTCACTTTAAAAAATGATCAAAATTAATAACAAAAAATTATATTTTCGAAACAGAGTGCAAGAAAAAGAAAATGGACCAATTTGACAAGATGGACAATGCTATCAAATCAAAACACGGATCTTGTGAGAAAGAAGAGCATTCACATGGAAAACACAATAAAAACACACACGAAAAGTGGAACAAAATTAATTCGAGAAGATTTTTCAAGGGAAGAAAAAAGAAAAAAAGTCATGTTGGACAAGTAGCTCAAGGCTATCCAAGAAGTACACCATTCCAATGAAAAGAAAACATGTTCACATTAAAAAAATAGCAAAAAAAGGAATGATGTGTGAGAGAAAGGAAAGATCATGCCTATCAAGTCAAACTATAGTTCTAGTGCAAGAAAGGCATGTTCACATAAAAACATGTCTAATTTATGGAGAATTCTTAAAAAATTAATAAATGAGTAATCATTGCTCGTAATAGAGGGCAATAAAAGGGAAAATTGTGAAGTTCAAAGGGACGAATAGTGTTATAAGGTCAAATTTCAATTTTAGTGAACAATGGATACGTTCACATAAAAGAAATGACAAAATGAGGAAAAAGGCTAAAGGGACAAGGAAAGACCCTGAGGATGAGGGAGAACAGGACAGTTGGGTGGGGAAGGGACCTCAAGAGGGTATAGATAAAATATGACATCATTTAAAGATTATACAACAGTGTGTTCATGAATATATGCAAACAAGATCCCCACACTTAAAACCTTAACAGACCAATTTGTCTAATCAATAGAGGCCTAGTACTTGACCATGAATCAAACCCTTGCATCTCCTCACTTAAGACATGACATATATATAACACAAGAGGTAGGGTTAGAAACACTTGGCCTATTCAGATAATTGAGGTGGATTGTCATCAAAGTGCTGGGGGTTGCAGTAGTCTCCGCAAGAGGTACCACAACTTGCCACAGTAGCATGTATCTAGCATGGCAGGGACCATGTAGTAGCACCTAGACAAAACTCCCAACATTTATCATTTCTATGAAAATCGCATAATTGTGGGTTTTGCGTGTTTTGATATAAATCACTATATGAGTAAAATTTCTGATTTTCTTCAAGATTTCTGATAGATTTTAGCATTATCAATCAAAGGCAAGCATTTTCAAGCAATTCCATCAAGCATCCATCATAAACAAAGAAAATCTACTACTTACGCATAGAATCACTCTTTTGGAGACACATATTTCATGGTTGGGAGTTGACGCTCTTTCTTGGACACAAACACTCTTTCACAGCCTGATCTAGGATCTCCTTTGCTCCAGCACCATCATTCCATAAAAAACGTCCATCTTAGCCCATCCCCCTCTCTTTTACATTGATCCATAAGAACAGTCCACAAGAGGAGAGAGGATGGAGGAGAGAGAAAGACTAAAAATAGGTCTCTTTGTTTAATGTGTAAAATTCAGTGATTTCAGGAGTGATGACGGACGAAAAAATTCAGGATCCCATGTCCTAAGCATTCCTCATGATTCCCATGATTAGAAAAGCTCATTTTTTGGCCATGAAAGGATGCGCCAAAAAAATGGCACCCCCTCCCCTCCAAAAACGTTTTTTTGTGTTTATGGTTCCCTTAATCAAGTCATTAAAGACTAACATTAAAATATCTAGCTCAATCCTCAAGTTTTAACATTGTAGGTAAGTAGATTTTTCACTTTCGGAGGGCCAAACGAGCTCGGATTCTAGATTCGTTTGGATGGCTAGCTTTGTGACATCGAAATCTATGAACTTGGCACTTTTCATGCACTTTTTGGCTCTCGGATCATGTAGCTACTTCATAACATGAAACCTTGTGAGGATTAGATGGGGGGTGAAATGGATCTCGATCGACGAATCGAGACTTGTGTTGGGTTCTTGGCATTGAACTCTAGGACTTCATGCAAAATATACCTAACCAAACCCTAGGACTTTATTTTTTGATTGCCAATATTGAGAAACAAAAAGAAAATAACCCCCACATACACATATAACACTATTAGCATAAGGGGAAACTCGAGAAGGCGACAACACCACCTGGAATGGCCACAAGAAGCTCCTACGTAGCAAAGGCTCCCTCCAGACAGTTCGTCCAACCTGTGTGATGCAACCACTAAAACAAAAAACCTATAAATGTACTTGCACCAAACAGACATATGACCCTCTTGGCCTAAAGAGATGTAACATTTCACAACCAATAGAATGGCCCTCTTGACCTTATGAAGTAAATCATTAGAACTCAACAGAGACGGCCCTCTTGGCCTTATGAAATAAAACATTTAACTACCATTCAGCACAGCATTTTTTAAAAAAAATCCCTTGGTCCTAACGTTAGTTTACTAAAGCACAAAATTGACCAAGGATAAGGCCTCTTAGGTCCTACATTAAGTGCATCAGGTTATTAGCTAACCCCCTGCATAAATAGCAAGGGGTGTCCAACGAATATGACGATACACAATCCTATGCATCCATGACAAAGTAAGAAGGTGCTCACTTGCTACCTGACTCATAACCCAAACTAACCATCAGAAGCTGAAATATGATGTGTTAGCAAGAAGACTCCAAAGTAGTCTAGGGCTAATGTTAGGAGGTAATTGTAAGGGCTCCCCTAGACCACAATTGAAAAAGACATCTTCCACAAAAGCATAGTTAACCAAGGAATTCGCAAAGAGATTTCATTCTCAAGGAACTAATTGACAAGTCACTGTCTCAAAGATATGCAACATATCCAAGTTTGCACGACAGTACATTCTGTAATATTTTCACTTAAAAATATTATTAAACCCGACCTCCCCTGCACCGTGTAAAACTCGTGCAAAGGTTATCTTCAGTGCCAGCAGTTAATCTATAACTGCACACAAGAAATTGAGAACTCCGTCTTGGCAAAGCGAGGCCGGGGACTCAAACCGCTTAAACCGCGAGGAAACACCCTCTTGGGAGGAGGTTAAGTGGATAATGTGAAATTTAATGCAATTTGTTTTTACTAATTTTCCCCCAGTCGATGTGTGGCTGAGGGAAGGGGATGGATAGGTGGGAGAGGTGGTTACAAGGGGGAGTCATGGGCTGCATGCACAACCCACGTGGGGGAGGTCCCCTCTCCCCCCCTTGGCCTATAAAAACCCCCTTTAGGGGGGGTAAGAGGGGAGAGGGAAGGACTACGGTAGCTGCATGGAGAGTGAGGACGAGGCTGCAGACGTCGCCGTGCTGAAGGAGCTGCCGCCGAAGGAGCCGTTAGTCATCGGGCTGGGGGGGACGCTGCCGCCTGTGGTGTTGACGGCTGCCGCCAGCTCTCACGCCATCCTTCTCTGCCACGACACTTTCATATTGGCGCTCCCTCTTCCACGTGGTTTTGCCCAACCAAAAGCTTCTTAGAAGCTTCTTTAGGAAGCTTCTAAGGGGGCTTTCCTAAGCCCCCTTCCCATTAATCCCCATAAGCCCGGGATTTAAATTCTCCATTCTTGCAAGGCCCTTCATAAGAACCCTTTCGCGAACCCCCTCTTTTTCCGAAAAAAAGGCCCAAGCTTCAAACCCTAAGGCCTACCATAAGCCAAATCCCGCAAGGAGGTACTTCTGTCAAGGATCCATACTTCAAAGGGGATCTCCGCGTACGAGGGAGATGGACAAAGATTTTAAGGCTGCATACCAAGGCGAATAATTTGTAGACCGCGAAGGCATACCAGAAGCCAAAATCATGCCTACGATGGCCCCTAAAAAGTCACAAGGCACACCTGCAGGAGGTTCATCTCCCAATATTCATGTGGATATTTCTCCAAGCCCACAAGTCCACGTTTTTTTCTATTTTAATTTCATGTAGAAGTGTTGCATTATGCACAGTATTTGCGTGGACTAGGACGCACCTATGCATGTCAAATCCACCTAGTTAAATGCAATTGGAAATAAATTGGCTATTTAGAATTTACTAGAATTAATTCATGATACGAAATTGGTCATTGGTACTTTCAATGGAATGAACGAAAAAAACATAAGGTGTCTATGCATTTTAGGACCTTATTAGCAAGTTGCCTTTTGTGCATTTCAAAGTGACGATCTAGAACGCCTATTGCCTATCTTTACAAGGTCGAAATTATTAAAGTATACCTTTGATTAGGCATGGAAATATTAAATCGCATGTCGCATTTTTAGACAAATCTTCTTTGTAATGATTCATTAAGGAAGTCGTTATCAACCGTATGAAATAGCAAAGCATGGAAAAGATTCTAAGGGTTGCATGAAATAGGTTAACTCTAGCTTCGATTGGCATGAATCTCATTTAACTATGTAGTAGTTAGGAAAGGTTGAATAATGCACATTCATCGTACGAAGAATTTCATTCATCAAGAGATGTAGTCAGGGAAAGGTTGCATAGTTCATTTAAGCATAAAATCTTAAAAGCTTAGTGGCATGAATCGTGAATGCATGTCCTAGTAGAATCAATGGAAGTTATGCCAAAAGTTAACATGCGCCTTGGTCTTAACAAGAAAAGTTAGGGATTGTGAATCTAATCATACGTAGAGGCAATGAATCGTGTGCTTACGTGAATTGTGTCGTAATGCAACTAGTTTTCCTCTTTTAGATCAAGTTAACATGTCTAGGAATGGTTCATCCTTGTTGCAAGACAAGTAAATTGGATCTACTAAACCACAAGGAATTCGCATAGGATGGTTCAATCAATACAATAAATACCCCAAGTGCTAACTAGGGGTTAGCACGATAAAGACTCGACTTAGTTTCGCACTTGTTGCCAAGTTGAAACCCTCATATCCAAAGGTCCTATCCACATTCACGGAATGTAGGGACAATTGGATGCACTTGCAAGAAACGATCTAGGGTTTCTACCCTAAGGATCACTTGATCAAATATTGAAACTCGGATTGAGTTGGAACCCCTAGGACCGAACGGCCTAGTGCAATTTGAAATGGGTTGGTTAAGAAGACACCCTAAACCCTGCTTCTGTTAGATATGATAAATGCCCCACCCTCATTAGGTGCTACCAATGATCCATGGTGCTCAAAGTTGTAAGGCCCCCATTATGAGGAGAAGCCAAATGTGAGCCTGGACATTGGTTGAGTCCTGACTTGTATATCAGATGAGGTATATGTGACCGGATGGCAAAAAGGTGACCCTTGTAGGTCTAATCTTTGGGTTAGATGGAGTGGTTAAGCTGTTAGCAACTCGAGGTGCATTGCATCGAGTTGCAGGGTAAGGAAGTTAAAAGGGGCCCCTATTGTGAGGTCCGGGGGCCGCAGAAGCGGCCCCTGGCTGGGGGGTCCCAGGGGGGCCAGCGGCCCCCCTGGCGGGGGTCCGGGGGCAACACCCCCGGCCCGATGGTAAAGGGAATATTATGTTGTGTACTCTCTATCTCTATCTCAAATTCTCCTCTTTTCTATTGTGTACTCTCTATCTCTATCTCAGATTCTATTCGCTACGCCATGTAATATTTTACTTGGTATCAGAGCCCAGGGGGCTCTAGAGATCGGAGAGTGTGCAAGAGGCAAAGGCTTCAATAGTAAAGAGAAACTATGTCAACTTCCGGAAGCGGTTCTGTTGCATCAGGAAGTGGTGCAGGAGGTGGTGTTGCTCTACCGGCTATTCAAACACTGAGGATTCGTCCACCAACCTTCAGCAAAGGCAAGTTAGATTGTACAAACTACACCTTGTGGAAGTTCAAAATTACAACTATCCTTGATTCTTATGAGCTTCTGGAGACTGTGCTGGGGACTGATGCAGAACCACAGCCTACCCCCGACCCATCAAATCCTAGTGTGATGATTCCTCCGAATGCAAATCTTCTATGAGCTTGGAAACGAAGGAATGCAGATGCATTGTGTGCCTTAGTTACAAGCTGTTCTGACAGTGTTCTGACTTTGATTTAGTATACAACCAAAGCGCCAGCGGCTTGGAATGTACTAAGGAGTCAGTAGGAAACACAAAACCAAACAAGGATTCAAAACTTGGAGAATCAACTAGCAGCGGAGAAGTTTGCTAAAGGAGAGACGGTTGAAGCATTCATCACTCGGATTAAGAATCTGTGCGACCAGATGGCTAGCACTGGGATACAAAAGACTAGCGAAGAGCTAGCTTGGAGGTGTCTTCGGATTTGTCCACAAAAGTTTGATGGACTAGTAACTGCCCTTAATACTCAGGTGAGACCTCAAGCTTTGACTTTTGAGGAGTTTTGTGCATTATTAATGGAGGAGGAGTTGAGGCTGAAAACCCGAGAAGGAAGCAACAATGGAGATGCTGCATTCTCTACCAATGCAAAAGGCAAAGGTGGTTCCTCCACCAAAAATGATGGTGACAAAAAGAAGAAGGGCAGAAAGAAGAAGTTTCAAGGAGAGTGCTTCTACTGCAAGAAGAAAGGACATGCAATTGCAGATTGTCGTGTCAAGAAGGCAGATGAAAAGAATGGTACCCTTAAAAGTAAAGGGAAAGAGACGGCCAATATGGCTGAAGCAAAGCTGGAATTATTCATGGTGACCATTGAGGAAGTGTGCTCCTCGACGCAAGAAGAATGTACCACTGACTCATGGGTGTTGGATAGTGGGGCCTCCCGTCACATGACCAACAAGAAAGGTCTATACAGTTCTATGCAGCCTCTACAAGAATCCATCACTGTGACGGTTGGAAATGATGCTAAATGCCCTGCTACGGGCACAGGTACTATTTCTTTTTTTGCTGCAAATGGTGAAGTCAAAAAGCTTTCAAATGTGTTGTATGTTCTCGAAATTAGGAGAAATATCTTATCAGTGCTGCCATAGCTGATCTTGGTCATGAAGTGAGGTTCAAGAAGACAGGTGCAGAAATTCTTGATAGTGCTGGCACAATTGTTGGCAAAGGAGAAAGAAGGAACAACCTGTATGAGCTAAGTGCTCTTACAGCCACCGCTGGAGTGGTCACAAGTAATCTTTGGCATGAAAGGTTTGGACACATTGGATTTGCAGTGTTGAAGGAGATGCAAAAGCAAGGTATGGTTGCTCACCTACCTACAATAACTGAATTGAAGGAACCATGTGAAGCTTGTATGATGGGCAAGCAACAGAGAAAGGCATTTCCACAAGAAAGCAAGAATAGAGCACAGGCTCCTCTAGAGTTGGTGCATGCTGACTTGTGTGGTAAGATGCCTACACAGGCCTTGGGGGGATCTTCTTATTTTATGTTGATTGTCGACGACTACAGTAGGAAGATGTGGGTGTACTTCCTTCGTGATAAGGCTCAAGCTTTTGGTAAGTTTAAAGAATGGCTAAAACTTGTTGAGAATGAAACAGGGAAAAGTGTGAAGAAATTTAGAACAGATGGTGGTGGTGAGTTCAACTCAAAGGAGTTTGAAGGCTTTTGCAAGAGCAAAGGGATCAAGCGTCAATTGACGACGCCTCACACACCTCAACAAAACGGTGTTGTGGAATGCAGGAATCACACCATTGTGGAGATGGCAAGATGCATGCTAAAGGGCAAGGGATTGCCTATTTTGGGCTGAAGTTGTTAATACTGCAGTCTACATTCTAAATCGGAGCTACACAAAGGCTCTCAAGGGAAAAACACCTCATGAGGCTTACACTGGTAAGAAACCATCTGTCTCACATTTCAGAATTTTTGGATGTGAATGTTATGCACATGTTCCAGATGAGAAGAGAAACAAGTTAAAACCAAAAAGTAGAAAATGTATCTTCTTGGGTTATAGTGATGAGTAGAAGGCTTACAAATTATATGACCAAGAGGCAAAGAATATCATCGCGAGCTGTGATGTGGTGTTCAAGGAGGAGCCGCATACAGTGGAGGAGGAGAAGGCAAGTTCTTCCACTTTATCATCAAGCGAAGAAGTAGTCCACTATGAACCTGTCCCGAGAGCTATCCCTATCCTTAAGGAGGAGGAAGCAACATCTTCAGATGATGAGGAAAAAGTTCACCAACCTGACATCACCCCACCGAAAAAGCCATTGCTGCGCTGGGTGAAGCAGCTCTATGACCACAATAATCCTATGCCTGCATCTGTTGAGGAGAAGGCAAACGGACCAAGGAGGTCTCAGAGACTAGAGGAGCAAAGGAGAGATTCTACTCACATAGTCAATATGGCCTTGATGGTTGAGATTATGAGAGAAGTAAAGGAGCCAATTGACTTAGAAGAAGCACTTGCAGATCCATCATGGAAGGCTGCTATGCAGGCGGAGTATGACGGCATAATGAAGAATGACACTTGGGAGCTAGTGGATTGACTAGTAAAATGGAAGGTTATTGGCACCAAGTGGATCTGGAAGGTAAAGTACAAGGCTGATGGTACCTTAGAAAAGTACAAAGCTAGACTGGTTTCCCAAGGATTTTCACAAGTTGAAGGGTTTGATTTTCAAGAGTCATTTGCCCCAACTGCCAGAATGACCACTATTTGCACGGTACTTGCAGTGGCTGCCCACAAGAAGTGGCTAGTGTACCAAATGGATGTTAAGTCAGTGTTCTTAAATGGTGACCTCAAGGAGGAGGTGTACGTGGCTCAGCCCACTAGGGTTTGAGGCACTCCATTCAGAGAACAAAGTGTGTAAGCTGAAGAAGGCATTGTATGGGTTGAAACAAGCCCCCAGAGCATGGTACCAGATAGATAAGTTCTTTTTAAACCTAAACTTCAAAAGATGTGCCTCAGATGCTAACTTGTATGTTTACAGGGATGGTAAAAAGTCTATAGTGATTTTCCTATATGTGGACGACCTTCTTATTGCAGGTGACTATGAAGATATGATCAACCAAACTCGAAAGCTTTGAGTTCTGAGTTTGAAATGACAGACTTGGGCTTGTTGCACTATTGTTTAGGGATTGAAGTCTGGCAAGAGCCAGGAAAGATCGTCATCTCTCAGAAGAAGTATGCATGGGAGATCTTGAAGGCATTTGGCATTACCGAGTGCAAGGAGATAGCTACACCTATGGAGGTGAATGCAAAGTTATCCGTTGAGGATACATCAGCACTAGCAGACATTGGGAAGTATAGGAGGCTAGTCGGCAGTCTGATCTACTTGTGTAACACCAGACCAGATATCAGTTTTGCTGTTGGTGTTTTGAGTAGGTTCTCAAACAAACCTCATGAGAGTCATTGGAAGGCTGGGATGCGGGTACTCAGATACTTGAAGAAAACTCTTGACTATGGTATCACATACAGTTTCGGAACTTCTCTTGTGGGGAATTGTGACTCAGATTGGGCAGGAGACAGTGATTCCAGGAAGTCAGTTTCTGGTTATTGTTTCTCTTTGGGTTCAGGAATTTTCTCTTGGATTAGTAAGAAGCAGCCAACAGTGGCATTGTCTTCTACCGAAGCAGAGTACAAGGCAGCTTGTTTTGCTGCATGTGAAGCAGTATGGTTGAGAAGGATTCTATGGCATATGGGAGTGCAGGATGAAGAACCAACTGTGTTGAGATGTGACAATCAGAGTTGCATCGCCATTGCCAAAAATCCAGTGTTTCATGCATGCACCAAACATATAGAGATCCAGTATCACTATATGTGTGATTTGATGGAGGATGGGATAGTGGAACTGGTCTACTGTCCAACAGAGGAGAATGGAGCAGATATCTTCACCAAAGCACTTACAAAGGATCTGCTTCATGTTCATCTTCAGAGACTCAGCATTGGGCCGAGGAGATAGTTCACCATGGGTGGACATTGAGGGGGAGTGTTAGATATTATCAATGCCCCACCCTCATTAGGTGCAACCAATGATCCATGGTGCTCAAAGTTGTAAGGCTCCCATTATGAGGAGAAGCCAAATGTGAGCCCGGACATTGGTTGAGTCCTGACTTGTATATCAGATGAGGTCTATGTGACCGGATGGCAAAAAGGTGACCATTGTGGGTCTAATCTTTGGGTTAGATGGAGTGGTTAAGCTGGTAGCAACTCGAGGCGCATTGCATCGAGTTGCGGGGTAAGGGAGTTAAAAGGGGCCCCTATTGTGGGGTCCGAGGGCAGCGGAAGTAGAATATTCCCTGGCCGACTAGTGGAGACTTATATGGTAGGTCGGTCAGGCCGACCTAATAGCCTTCGCAGGCTATAAAAGCTAAACCCCTTCACAGCCATCTATCACTCATCTTTCACCCAGTCAGAGTTGTTGCTCCAGCTAGCCTTAGGCTCTTCACCTATCTTCTGTCTAGATTGCCATCTAAGCTTCACATAGTGGAAGCGCACGGGTGGACAAAGCCATCTTTGTATCAGTTGTTTGGAGCTAAAGAATTTACTGATTCTCCTCTTTTCTGTTGTGTACTCTCTATCTCTATCTCGTATTCTATTCGTTGCACCGTATAATATTTTACAGATTCTTATCTAATCATGATTTTGTGACCAAAAGACGTCGTTCGATGGGTGAAATAATCCCATGGAATAGATGCGACACTTGTGCAACAAGTTGCAACGTCGCATGATCTTGTGGTTTGATCACAAGAGAGTTGCCAATTCCTTGGAATGAGATTGGCAGATTCTTGTGCAAGTTTAACTTGCAAGAGGATGAGTAGTCGTCCTGCTATAGAACCTTTCTTGGGGAAAAATTTGCCAAGATAAGGGAAATTAGGTATTTTCTTGGAAGCAAAGGATCAATCAACAATTTGGAGCGACATGGTTGCCAGGATTTATTGTTAATGTATGAAACCTAAGGTATTGGTTAAGTTGGGTTAACAGGGTATGGCCCTAACCCAAGGACAAAAGGGTTAACAAACAAACCCTAGGGGATCTTATCAAGTCGCAATTGATCCCAGATCGAATGTTAGATGCATTCGGAAAGAAGGATTCATTCCTTAGCAGTTGGCCAAATAAACGACAACTGGAAATGTTTGTGCTTGTAACAGTTTAGGAGCACTATTTTCATTGTTTGCTCAAGGAACTAAAGGATGGAAATATATTTAATGCTTTAGGTTGAAGGCCTGAAGGGAGAGGCAGCTTTACTTACCCCCAACTATCTGCCTGACCCTAACCAAGGGGGTTGTTAGCCACATTGGAAATGTGGACCGAACCCGCCGCGTGAGGTCTCTCTGTTGAGCGCTACTTGGAGCAGGAGGACGCTTGGGTGCCAGGGGGCTCTAGACGTAAATCCCTTGCCTTCCGGGCCCTACACAAGAGGCCAACATGACTCGGGATTGGATCTCGAGGTCCTAGTTGGCCGAGAACTTTTCTCAATCGTAATGGATAGCAAGGAGCTCTTCTCAAAGGAAATGAACAACAAGGGTGCTGACCTAGAGTTTAGGTTACAAAAATCTCGATTTATGTTGTTTTAGGGGGACGGAATGGGACTATGCCTTATGGGCAGAGAGGTCAAGCCTTGCATCCCTCTCGTTTCCCATTCTCCTTGAACCAAGTGCAACATGAATCTGCTTCCTCCCTGGCATTTCTACTTAAAATAGCTCGCTTGGGGTTCGACGCTAGTTGCCGTTTAGGAAAATGACCATTAGGGAAAACCCTGATTCAGGTCGGTCCTAAGTGGGAACGGCCAGAATACTTCGGCTACATAGGAGACGCGGAAAGTCCTAGATCGCAAACCTCGTAATATTCCATGGGAGTGCCGGGCAGAGCTTTCTAAACTCTCTTTCCGATGGACTGCTAAGACGTGTCCTGAAAGGAAAGAGGTGGACATGTTACAGTTGGTATCAGCCAGCAAATGATTTTTTTTTATAAGAAATATTAATAAGAAGAAGTAAAGCAAATGTTGCTATTAAGAACATTTCCTTACTTTCGATGTTGTCTTGTAGAATTATGAAGCATGGAACAGGTTCTTAGTGTTCCGAGTCATGTTTATGACTGCGATGCATCCATCACATTATCGACAAAGGATCGATATGATGAACATCTTAGACCACATTTATAATCCATCGCCTTTGTACATGGAACGTAGGTGGATGGGTGACTCAAGAATCTACTACATAGCTTCCCACCAGTTTGCGTACCTTCGAACCAACCTAAAGAGGATCAAGTGGTTGGAGGACCTGAAGATCGTGAAGCTATTAATTTTTGTTAAGGCTCACATAAATACAACTTTACATGTCGAAGGTCGAAGGGTCGAGCTGAACTCATATGTATACGAGGAAGTGACCCGCATAATCCCCACCGATAGGATCAAGGTGTTGGGACGCTACGAGAAGAATAGGTACCAAAGGAAAGGATACCCTAATCTTCTGATGACTTATCGACTCCTGAAGATCCATGACCTGAAACCATACTATTATCCAGTTTCCGTGGCTAAATGTAACACAACATTATTCTCCCCAAACTAATGTATCATTTGCTCTATCATCCCAGGAAATATTGTACTCCGAAAGGACTAGGCCCATATAAATGAAATAAGACTTCTTTTTATCAATGTTTTTCTTGTCTATGAGAATTGATAAAAAGTTAAGTGGCTAGGTTCTTGGCTGAAAGATGAATTGGGTATGAAATATAACCATAATGATTAGCGAGTTGCAACGTTAAATATCCTCTATCCAGGCACAACCCCAGGTACAGATTCCCAGTCCGTCCCCTACATCAAGTACGGCCATGATTCAGGAGAAGAAGTTTCTTCTCAAGCAAATCAAGCCACTAGAATTTGACAGGAAAGGTAGGACTGTCCAAGCAGATGCTGAGATTTGGATAGAATCCATGGAAGATTACTTTGAAGCGGCCAGTACTGCACCTGCCAACCAGGCTATGCTCGCCAAGCTGAAGCTCACTGGAGAAGCCAGGCTTTGGGGGAAGCAATGGTGCAGAGATCAAGGGATCTCGAAAGAATCCGTTACCTAGGAAAAGCTGAAGAAAGCTGTGCAAGGAAGATACTTACCACCTGTGTCTCGCACACAGAAAATGAATGAGTTCTACGAGCTGAAACAGTTGGGTCGCATACTACTCAAAGTTTGTCTCACTTCTGAAGTACGTGCCACAGATGGATATGACACAGCAAGTGTCGAAATTTTGTGCCGGTTTAAACCCACTAGTGAATATCCGCCTCGAATCTATGCGCCCCACAGATCTACAGGACGCACTCATTCAAGCTGCACCCATAATTCAGGAGATGCAGGCTAGGCCAAGAAGTAACAAAGCTTGGTCTTATAATGATCAGAACAGAGTACATAGGCTCCAAGCCAAGAGAGTTCAAGGTCAAAACTAGGGACAAAGAAAGAGAGTAAGGACCAATAGTGTCAATAACTTTGTCCCTACCCAAAGCAATGGCTGCAATCTCCGTTGTTTCCACTGCAACGAGCCCGGTCATTTCAAAAGGCAATGCCCCAAGCTTGACGGAGGACAACGTCAAGCTCCTTTCCAAGGAACTGGCCATAGCCAAGGAGCCGCCACCCGAGGCAGAGCAATAACCACCTGTGTTGCCAAAAGGAAAATATGCGAAGAAGAAGACCCGACCATGGAAGCAGAGTTTGAAAGGGCGATAGTCCATGCCGCCCTTCACAGGAAAGGCCCGAATCGCAAGTTTTCAGTGATTCAGACACCATCGGACTATCAAGGTAAAGGCTTCAAAACCTTGATTCATTGTGGCAGTACGCATTCCTTTATCTCACTAGCTTGTGCAAGAAGATTAGGAATAGCCACAATAGAAGCACTTATCTTACTTGTGGAATTAGAAAATGGTCGTGAGGTCACTTGTACCAGGTAAACTGCTAAGGTGGAATTCTTTCTGGGAGGAAAGTCGACTTCGATCAAATTTAGGGTCATGAACCTAGGTATCCATGAGTGTTTACTCGGAATGGATTGGCTTAAACCTAATGACACCCACATTCATTGTGGAAAAGGCAAAGTTTCCTTTCAAAACTCTGAAGGGGAATTGGTCACAACTCAAGGAGAGGATGGAAAGCCAAAAATTCAATTGGCCAAAGCATCTTAGATCATAAAGGGAGTTAGAAAGGGACTACCTATCTACTTGATTAAGCTCAATAAGCTAGATCAGAAGTAGGAGTCTAGTGAAGAATCTTCATGGCTAAAGGAGTACGCAGATGTATTTCCTAAAGAGCTGACAGAACTCCCACCTCAAAGAGAAGTGGATCATGAGATCAAGCTAGTGCCAAGAGTTGCGCCAATTTCAAAGAGGCCAGAATGTCCATCCCGGAAACAGAGTGTCATCAAGCGGGATGTTTAGCCACTAAATGTACCCAAAAACCAACCATTCCTGGAGTCTTCTATTCTTATTGTTTGCGGAAGAACCATACAGAGGATATTTGCTCTCTGAAAGAGATGCATGAACAAAGACAGAAGGATGAAAATGCAAGATTCAACTTGCTGGAATCCAAAATGACAACACAGGATATTGGACCAAAGCCTAGGGAATTTGGTCCTAATTTTGATCCAAAGAGGTTTCCCTCTCAAAGTTACAAAGGACGGTAGTCTGGCGGTGGTCAGAGATCAGAAGTGGAATGTTACAGGTGTGGAGAAAATGGACATATCTCCCCAAATTGTCCAAACCCTAGACGATCTGTGGATTACAAGCCCTTATGCAGCCGATGCAAAGGAGAAGGCCACACTGTAAAGGACTGTCCCAGTCCAGCCCCTGTAAAGGCCAATGCCACTGATAGCCAACAAAAGGTACAAGAGCCTGCCTCCAATTTGGTAGAGTTAGAAGTTGTCGTTGTGACACGCACCAAGAAGAAGGAACCAGTGGTTCAGAATGAAAATGATTCTCCTGCTAAGACTGTGAAGTTCAACCTACCTACAGAGGGACAGAGCAATATAGAATAGAACAATGCAGTACAGAGCACTACAGTGCCACAGAGAGTTACAGAGACAACCCCAAAGACAGGACCACAAACCCAGGAGATAGAAGATACAGAAGCACTTCCAGAAACAGAAGAAGTGCTGATGCAGCAATTGTTAGAAGAAAAAGGAAATATGAAAATGGGTGTAGCCCCATTCCCCAGCCGGTTGGAGAAGCCTGTGGATCCTATAAAAGATTATGACTTAGTCAAAGACCTAGACACTTTTAAACCAAACCTAACATTCCGACAGTCGTTGATGCTGTCTCCCAGTTGCCGAAAGAGATTCAAAAGCATCTTGACAAGAAGGAGTGGACTAAGGATCTCTCATTCAACAACAACTAAGACCAAAAAGGCCCTAGAGCCTGTAAAGGAAGTAGATGTGGCTAATGCCTTCCTAGATCCTAGAACCCTAGAGATTAGTGTATGGATAGAAGGATGCTTCATTTCAGATGCATTGATTATGGAGGCTCATCAGTAAACATAATGACGGATGTCACGATGAAAGAATTAGGGTTGCAAGGAATTCAACCCACACATTGGCTTATCAGATTGGCAGACCAAAGTAGAGTCAAACCATTGGGCATCCTCCGATACATAAAAACAACCCTTGTAGGAAGAGACTATTGGCTGACATATTTGGTGGTCAAACCAAATTCTTATGGGACCTCATACCCTTTGCTATTGGGAAGATCTTGGCTTTTTGAAGCAAGAACCAGGACGAACTGGTTCAAAGGAACCCTAACCCTAGGCAAAGGACCCAACAAAGCGGTGTTAAAGCTGTATGGATCACAAAAAGGTAATGGATCCACATCCATTGAAGTCATAACCGACTCCTCCAACAAGGTAACAGATGGTACATCAAGCTACGAAGAGGCTGTTAAGCAAGTCTTTCCTAAGAAAACAGAGGCACAATCCCTAACAGTGGGCACTGTAAGCCAACTGCCAAGGGAAGCAAAATCCTTGTCCATGGGTGAATACCTCCTACCTCAACTAGAATCAACTTCTGAAATCACCTCTGACAGTGAAATAGAAGCATGGATGTATTGTTCTCCCTGTTACATGACAATCGCAGGAGACAGAGCAGAGACAGTATACTTACATAGCAGAGACAGTACAGAGGCAGAGCATATATAGAGCAGAACAGAACAGAGACAAAGTGGATATAGAGACAGTAGATATAGAGCCAGAGCCAGAGGCAAAAGCAGAGGCAGAAGTAGAGTCAAAAGTGGTGACAGAAGCAGAAGCAGATGCAGAGGCAAAAGATCTGTTCTTCTCCTACAGATCCTCTACAACAGCAGAGACAGAGCCTCCAGAGGAAGAGGATGAAAATGATGAGGAAGAAAATAAAGCAAGTTATGAAAGTGCCGATGAAGAATTCCCTCTTATAGAGGATGATCTTGTTGATGTCCCTACAGAGACCTCAGAGGTCGAATATCTCAGGGTGCTGGATGGAATGACCACGGTTCCATTTGGGTTGATCAATGGACCACAAAGTATGCAGAATCTGTATAAGCAATGGATTAAAAGCATAAAAATTAAGTTCGTCAGTGGCTCCTATTTCCCTAACTGTTCAATCCAAAGAAAAGATGATGATAATGCCCCCTGCCAACAGAAGCCAAAGCCGCCAGAGTCCGAGCCTCTAGCAGGTCCGTGCTATGTGACATTCTTGGACGCATCCTCTGAAGATGAATCCCTAAGTCCATAAGAAATTACCACTCACACCGAAGCAAAGAAAGCTCTGATCCCCTTCCAGCAACCTAAATAGATGAATGAGTCATCTGTTCAGAAGAAGGACATTGGTTCTAGTGGGACATCAGATGAGGATACTACTCTCTTGAAAGAGTCAGACCTCTACCTAGAAGCAATCCGTGGGACATTTATCCTCGAAGTGGAAGGTAAAAGACAAGTAGCATTCCTGGATACTGACGGTACTGAATGTCACCTCAATGTGGGTCTCAATCTTCCAGAAGAAGAATTAGTGGTCCTGCGAGATCTACTAAAGGAGAACTTAGATGTGTTCTCTTGGTTGTACAAAGACCTAAAGGGGATTGATCCCACTGTATGCCAACATCACATTGACCTAGAGCCCGATGCCAAACCTATAAGGCAAAGACAAAGACGTATGAATCCTAATTACTCTACTCTGGTGAAGGCTGAATTATTGAAATTTCTTGAAGCTGAGTTTATTTATCACATGGCTAACAGTGAATGGGTTTCGCCCATTGTGGTAGTATCCAAGAAGAATAGGAAACTTTGAATATGTGTCGACTTTCGAAAGCTCAATTCGAAGACAAAGAAGGATCATTTCCATATCTCTTTTATAGACCAAGTGTTGGACATAGTGGTAGGCCATGAGCTGTATTTCCTCTTGGATGGATTCAGCAGATATAACAAGTCCAAATCGCAGAAGAGAACCAATCCAAAATAACCTTCACCACGGAATGGGGGACCTATGCCTACAGAGTGATGCCATTCGGGCTCTGTAATGCTCTTGCCACCTTCCAACGAGTAATGATGGCTGCCTTCCAGAATCATCTACATGATTTCATTGAGGTGTATCTTGATGACTTCTATGTCTATAGTTTGATCCGTGAGCACTGGGGATACCTAAAGCAATGTTTTGACATATGCAGAGAGTATGGGATCTCTCTCAACCTAGACAAATGTGTCTTTGGCACCTCCTCAGGAGTTCTATTGGGCAATATTGTCTCTGCACAAGGAATTGCAATAGACCCGGCAAAGATTGAGAAGATTATCGCTCTAACAGCACCAACAAACCTCAAGCAATTGAGAGGATTTCTTGGCCATGTGGGCTACTATAGGAGATTTATTGCACATTTTGCAACCAAGGCAGCCCCTCTGCACAAGCTCCTAAGGAAAGAAGCTCATTTCCTTTGGACAGATGACTGTGAAGAAGCCTTTAATACCCTAAAACAATGCCTGATCCATGCACCTATTTTGCAGTCTCCTGATTGGACGAAGGAGTTCCATGTGCACATAGATGCATCACTTGAAGGGCTAGGTGTTGTCCTATGTCAAAAGGGCCCCTCTAAATTAGATCAACTAATATAATATGCAATCCAAAAGTTCACTGATAGGGAATGGAACTATACAGTGACAGAGCTTGAGTGCTTGCCAATGGTGTTTGCACTGGAGAAGTTTCGACACTACCTACTGTCAACACAATTCAAGTTCTATGTGGATTATGAAGCCCTGTCCTTCCTAACGAACAAAGAAGATGTTAAAGGATGTCTAATGAGATGGTTGCTCCTATTCCAAGAGTTCGATTTTGAAGTGGTCACTAAGCCTGGCCGTTCCCATGTCCTAGCCGATCATCTATCACCGAATCCCTCAACCAACAGAAGAGGAACAGGATAATCCAGACCTTCTTGATGCTTCCTTGTTTCTAGTTGAAATAGTTACTCCCTGGTATGTAGACATAGCCAGGCAACTCAATAGTATCCTCCTAGCATCTTAAGCCGTGAGAAGTAGAAGCTTCTGTGAGATGTGTTGCAGGAGATGAAATCGGCATAGTATTGAAAGCATGCCATGACGAACCATGTGGTGGACACTTCATAGGAGAAGTGACAGCCAGGAAGGCTTTGTTAGTAGGATACTGGTGGCCGACCCTCCACAAAGATGCATATGATTACTGTAAGAGATGTGATGCTTGTCAGCGAATGGGAAAGTCCACCAAAACAAGTGCCATGCCACTGCAACCCATTCTTCCCCTAAAGCTGTTCGAGAAGTGGGGGATTGATTTTGTGGGTCCCATTGATCCACCCACTAGACGGAAGCAGATTAGATACATCTTAGTATGTACGGATTATGTCACAAAGTGGTGTGAAGCTAAAGCCCTGAAGCGGGATGATGGTAACAGTGTAGCCTTGTTTATATATGAGAATTTCATCACCCGTTTTGGCAGTCCCCTTGAGCTGGTAAGTGACAGAGGTACCCATTTCCTTAACAAAATCATGGAGGAGCTGACGGAACTGTATAAGATCTGCCATCGTAAGTCCACTCCCTATTACCCTAGAGCCAATGACCAAGTTGAAGTCACCAATCGCATCCTTTGCTCAGTTCTGACAAGAACGATTGCCACACATTGTCGTGACTAGGACGATCGACTTACAGAGGCCCTCTGGGCGTACAGAACCTCTCATAAGGCAGCAATAGGACAGACCCCTTTCCAGCTAGTGTATAGTACAGAAGCTGTCTTTCCTGTTGAGCTGGAATTGCCCTCTTTGCGAGTGGCAGTTAAAGAACGCTTGGGAGATAATGAGTCACTGCAACGTTGTCTCTTGCACTTGGAATGCTTGAACGAGATATGGTGGATGGCCTTACAGTGCATGGAAACCACTCAAGCGTAACGCAAGGCCTATCATGACAGTTTCATCAAGCACAAGTTCAAAGAAGGTGATCTTGTCCTAGCCTATGATTCGAGATTTGGCAAGTTTCCTGGAAAACTTCAACAAAGGTAGATGGGCCCGTATAAGGTACTGGCCGTCAATCCTAATGGCTCTGTTCAGGTACAAACCATTGATGCCTCTGATGATCCTTTCTTGATCAATGGCTATCATCTGAAGATGTACTTCCCTCCCTGGGGATCTTGACAATCACAGTCAACCTACCCTCTTCCTTTTGGGTGTTGCACTGTCCTTCTTATCATGCTTCTAATAGCCCTTATGATTCTCCTCATGAGGTGGTCTCATTCTGCTACCCCCTCGCAAAAACATCTCAATTCGATATTGTTCTCTTCCTGGCTGATCCAATAACGGTGGCAGGTCGGTCCTGACATATGATATTTCTCCCATTCTCTTTCTTAATGAAAAAAAAACAAACAAACAAGGAAAGAAAAAAAAAACAAAAAGAAAAGAAAAAGCAAAAGATAGAGAAAAAAAACAAAAAACTAACAAACTGTTATGGGAGAAAAGGAAGAAATTCCCTGTCATAACAGGCCTCGTTCCAAGAAAAGGTGGAAACACCCTTGGGCAGGAAGCTGACTGTGGAAAAGGTAGTAACACCCTGCAGTTCAAGATAGCTGATTCACTAGCAAAATCTTTCTGGCAAGTAATTTGAAGCCACCTCCCTTGGTGCGATGTCTCTACAATATCAGTCAGTCTGCCCTTCTTAACAGACGACTCTTCTTACAAATCATTGGAGTATGAGAGTTGTTGGCTACCTCCCTGGGTACGCCTCGTCTTCAAGATCCTCATGACAACAACAGTCGACATGATTTTCATCACCAACCCCTTGAGTGATGCGAGCTTTCATCCTAACAGGATGGGGATGCGAGTGTGGGTTGCCCTCTGTATCTATCAGAGAGTGAGACAGAGGGTGGGGTGAGTGACTAGTCTTTCCCTTCAAATCGAATGAGAGATGAGATGTGTGAACGGAGTGTTGCACGCACGGGATGGGCCTTTCTATGCACAAAGCATGATCTGTTTCATGTGCACTCTGCACTATAAGGCTCCATGGCCTTCCTTCTTATACTGTATGGCGGCACAAGGCGGGATGCACTGTTGCACCATCAAATGCGCACAAGGCATACAACCTCTACACAAGTGACCGTGAGGATTACATCAATGGGTTTCAAGAAAGGGTTACCCTCTGTATCTATCAATAGAGCGTGAGACAGAGGGTGGGCTAAGTGTGACTAGTGTTTCTTCAATCAATTATCGAGAGGTGAGGATTGAGGGACGTTATGACCTTTGGAGTCAGGTACTTTCCCATTTCCCTATGCACCCACGGGCTGGGTTTCTGCCATCAGCACAAGACACATCACTCTGTTCTATACACTGCACTACAAGGCTCCCTGGCCTTTCTCCTTGCACCTATGCCAGACGGATCGGACACACTGATGCACCATCAATTGTGCACCCTTGCATATTCCCTCTGCATCATTTCTTTGTCGATTCCTAAATCGGGTGTGAGCTATGGGTTTCATCTTGATTTCCTCGAGTGATATTAGTCATGGGGCGAGTGCCTACTCTATCATTCCATTTGAGTGATCGTGAGTTGAGTGCAATATCTCTCGCCATTGACGAATTTCCTGTGATTCCTTTGACCAACTACCTCCCTGGGTGCTGCTGCTTGGTCCCTGCCACAAAGGATGAAGAATGTGTGCTGTGAAGACACCTCGTTACCTCCTGCAGCCGACACCGACGCCAGACGCAACCGACATTCCTTCTCGGCAATATGGGCCAAGTTTTTCTAACCCTACACCTTCTGTTTCTCAATACTGGTCATGTTTTAAGTGTGGCGATGTTGTGCTTGGTCTGATGCGATGTACAAAGTCCTTGATTTTTGGTTTACTCTTCCTCTTAAGGTCTTAAGTGTGGGGACGTGTCCCTGCGCGTCTATGTTGCATACCTCCAGGCATATACCCTGTTCTGATAAAGCATCTATGCCGTGACCTTATTTTGCCCTGATGGTGTCCCTTCCCCACCCTTACGTTCTATTTCACCCTGTCCTAGGGGTTGTTCCTTGACCGTTTGCCCTTATTTTGGGTTTTGCGCTTCTTTCATATGAACGGATCTTATCACCGAAAACTCAATCCAACCTTACAACCCTATTTGTCCCTTCAATCTGCCTATTTTTCCTTTTTATCAACCCCTGTTCTGACAGACGGTTCTCAAGTTATTAATTTTTGAAGAAATTCTCGTCAAATGGACAGTATTCCATGTGAACGCGTCATTATTGCTTCAGAACCCTGATCTGATGAGTCAAGCCCATCCTACCCCTTTCCCTTGACATTTTTTCTTTTTACTCCGTGTCCTTTCAATGCACAGTTCATCCGTTATTAATTTTTACGGGTTTTGGGGTCTTTTTTGTGCTTATTTTTTATATTTTTTCCATGTGAACCTGCCCTATTTTCACCGGAATTCCATTTTAATTTGACAGTCGTGTCTTGCCAGTCTATCCCCCACTTTTTCCTTTTCCTTCCCCTCTCTTCTGAGACTGTCGGATTTTTAGTTATTAATTTTTTCGAGCATTTTTTAATGTATTTTTTGTGTTTTTTCCATGTGAACCCCTCCTAATTTTCCCCAAACTAAGTTTTGATGTGTCGGTCCTGTGAATTCCTTTTTCTTGGACATTTTTCATTTTTATCGCTTGCTATTCCAACCCATGGTTTTTTCCGTATTAATTTTTGAGTCCATTTTCAGGCCCATTTTTGGGATTTTTCATATGTGAACATGTCCTATCTCTCTCAAAACCGTGTTTTGTTGTGATAGCGTTGTCAAACACATTGTTTTGCACACTTTTTCTTCTTTCCGTACTTCATTCCGATGTGCAGATTTTCCGATATTAATACCCGTATGCATTTTCGAGTTTTTTTTTGTTTTTTTCCCATGTGAACACCCTGATTTTGTCCCGGAACTTGTGTTGCATGTTTCCAACATTTTCCCTTCATCTCTCAGCACCTTTTTCCTTTTTACATATTTTTGATCCGACAAATGGTTTGGCTTTTATTAATTTTTCTTTATTTTTCCCATTAATCGTGTTTCTCGCCTCGCGCATGAACGCACCTTTTTTTTGGTTTTACGCGCCTCGGGACACCCGTGGCATCTATGGCTCGTGCGTCCCCATCCATGTCGGTTTGACCCCGTCACTACAAAATTTATTTATTTTTAACCCGTGCCCGCACATGCGCACGGGCCGGGGGTGTATTTCTTGACCCTTCAGTTTCCTTTTGTTGAGACTCAAGCTCATTTGTCTTCTATCAGTTTAAGTCACACTGACTTAACCATGATTAGATTTAGGTCAGTTTATCTTTGAGTGTGTGTTGTACATACAGTTGACTTGTGACTGTGTGTGGATAATGGAGAATGAACTGAAGGGAGTTGTCTGCTACCCTTGGGCCTGAGCCTTTGTCTCCATCTTTTTTTCTCAAAACTTTAATATGGTATCAGAGCAGGCTGTTGATGTTCAGAACCTGCTATGCTCCAAGAATTCAACGGCATGCAATAGAGCTCAACAAATGAGTTGTGTGACCAGCATACTCTGAAGAGCAGCAAACATATCGAGATATTCCAAGTTCCTGGCGAGAGTGCTGAGTCTATCTGGAACTACCTAATACGTTTGGGTCCGCGAGACTGAAACTGGACGAGATCCACGCCGCCATCCACAAGGCCTGCCTGGAGTGGGGTTTCTTCCAGGTCATCAACCATGTGTGGCTCCCTCTGTGATGGATGCCATGAAGCAGCGAGTGGAGGAGTTTCTCGCCCTTCCTGTCAGTGAGAGAGCTCCTGGTGGTGTCAAGAAAGGTGTTGCTAGCCAGGGATATGGCAGCGGGTATGTGAAGCCGGACACTGGAGCTCGTGATTGGAGAGACTATTTCCTTCTGTGATGAACCTTTCCCTTCATGTTACTGGTCAAGAGCTCTTACAGCAAAGCGTGTGCAAAGAGAAGACCCCCTGTTGTTTTTCGAGATGTTGACATGGATGAAGTGTAATCTGCTGATGGGATGAGTTGTCCCAGGATCACAGTTTTTGAGAAACTGGATAGTTTAGAGTAGTCACCACATCACTAGTCAACGGGCGTGCTGTGGCATCGTCTTGCAAGCACATGGCAGCTATAACAATGGCTTGATAAAGCCGCCGCATAGGATATCGACTCTGCGCTAAGGGGTCTACCATCTGGTGAAACTTCTTTCAATCCTTGAATCAAGGATGAGCCCAAGAGACGAGATTATGCTCTGCAGCATATTGAGAACTGTCAATCATCTCTTCTTCCAGAGATCAATTCTAACAGAACCATCCCAAAGCTATAGACATCAAGCTTCACTGTCACATTGCCTTGATTCCTTTAGATTGTCCATTCAACAACTGTGAGCTATCCAAATCTGGTAGTTTGTCTACTTGAAGAAAAGTAGAAGAGGGCACTCATGTTGGAGGCAGTGTGTCTCCTACTGCTTCTACAGAGGTTCCGCTACAGCCAGTCATTCTGCATCAACCATGTTTGCTATACATTCAGACTGTGATGTTGGATTGGAGAGTGAAAAATAAGGGGCTTCTCATTGAGGACTGCTGGAACATCTGAATTACCAGCTGTGTTTCAAGGTTAAGCTTGTCTAGTGTGCAATAGTCTGCTAATCAACAAGAGTCGTATGCTTTACAGCTATTTAAGCATGTATGGGTGTGTACTTTGGAGAATAACCATCAGTATTCAATATGGACAGCAAGAAAGAAATGTTCCTGTTTTTTCCTGTGGACTATGAAAACAATTCAACAAGTTATGTTTACCTTCTGCAGCAAGTCCTGAGCAGTAAATTCAAGGGTACAATTGGTATCAATATTTGAAGCTTGTATTTGGCTCATGTTTGCAGCTGCAGTCAGTTGAAGGAATACTGAGTATCTACTTCCTACATGTATTGGATCTTATGCAGTCATATAGGCTGAAATCTGTGCAGTTTTTTGGAATTGAATGTATTTGTGGAGTTCAAGGGTGCTCATCACATATGTCGGTAGTGTGGCACTAAATGGTCAGTGATAGACGTGTGCATACTCAAGAGCATTGTATGCTCAAGCTTGACTTCTATGAGGCTGATTTGACAGACTACTGATTGCAGTAAAAACTGGTTGTACTACAAATCATGGAAGTGTATTGCCTGCTGACATTTTTGGAAAATTGACTGGTTTTGCAAAGCTTAAGGCTTTAAAATGGCAAACACAGGAGAGAAGGATACTATCACTCAGATAGTTGGTGAGAAGCTGGACTATAACAATTTTGTTCTATGGAAATTCAGGATGTCTAATTTTTTAATTGGAAGAGGCTATTGGGACCTAGTCACAGGTCTTGAAGATAAGCCCAAGCTACCGGAAGATAGACCTCCAACACAAGATCAGTTGAAGGCACACAGGACTTGGTTGGAAAAGGCCAGCAAGGTCTTGCATTGGTTGTCACTATGTGTGTCGGACACAAAGGCTATGCAAATTGCAAATTGTATTTCCCCAAAAGCTGCTTGGGACTTATTGATGAAGAATTATGGGCATGTCACTCATGCAAGAAAGACACAACTGAAGCAAAAGTTCAGCCACATATCCAGAAATGGAAGGTCTATTGAGGACTATGTCAGTGAGATCAGATCCATTGCAGAACAACTAGGATCAATTGGAGCTGAAGTTGAGGATGATGATTTGGTAGCTACTACCCTCCATGGACTTGGACAGGAATATAAGCAGTTTGATACTTCCATTTTAGTGCGTCAGGAGCAGCCTGACTTTGGTGAACTTGTAGCACTTCTTTTGCATGAAGAAGTGAAACTTGGACTTAATACAAGTTCCAGTGGGTCTAAAAACAGTAGGGACAGTGTCTTCTACTCAAATCAAAGGGGTAGAGGTGGAAGAGGAAGATCAAATTTTCGAGGAAGAGGTGCAGGAAATGCATATGCAGCCTGTGGATAGCAAGCTACTGGATGGAAAAATAGGCAGCCTCAAGCAAATAGAGGTGCCTCAAATGCTCGTGGAAGAGGAGGTTATTCACCTAGAGGAAGAGGCACTTGGCAGCAGCCTCAAATGAGTCATGGACAACAATCAAATGCAAATAAGGATTGTCATTATTGTGGCAAATACGGGCATGTAGCTAAGGAGTGCTACAAAAAGCAGAATGATCAGAGAGCAAGAGGGAAGCAACATGGTAATTATGCTTCTTCTAGTGGTATGCAGGAGGATGACAGGTTGTTTGCAATGCAACATGTGAAGAAAGGGTTGCCTGTACACGGCAAAGCAGATGATGTATGGTATATAGACTCAGGGGCATCTAACCACATGACTCCTCATGGAGAGTGGTTTGACACATTGGTAGAAGGTGCTCATGGATATGTTTGCACAGGGGATGATGCGTAACATGACATTATGCATACAGGTACTATTCCCTTGATGATGCATGGTGACAGGAAAAAGAGTCTTTATGATGTATTGCATGTACCCTCCATAACCAAAAACTTGCTTTCTGTGGGACAAATGGCTGAATAAAATCTACAAGTTAGATTCAATAGTGATGGATGCTACATTGAAGAGTATGGTCAAGGATGCAAACTCATTGCTAAAGGCAAAAGAAATGGCAGGATGTTTACATTGGATACGAAAATTCCAGCATTGAATGCTGTTATGTACTCACATGAAAATGCTGCAATAAGGGACATTGAGATATGGCATAAAAGGATTGGACATGTAAATGTTCAAAACTTGAAGAATATGCAGCATAAACAAGTTGTACTTGGACTTCCTAAGTTCAAGCATGCGGAATTGGGACATGTATGTCAGTCTTGTCAATTTGGAAAGCAATCAAGGCTTCCATTTATGAGGCATGTAAGCACTACTACTAGACCATTACAGCTTGTACATTCTGATGTATGGGGACCCTCACAGAATGCATCTCTTGGGGGATCACGTTACTATGTGTCATTCATAGATGACTATAGTAGGTACACATGGTTGTATGTGCTAAAGCACAAGAGTGATGTCATGGATGCTTTTCAAGATTTTAAGAGACATGTGGAGAAAGAATTGGCTCGCTACATCTCATGCTTGAGATCTGATAGTGGTGGAGAATATGTTTCTAAAGACTTTGATCACTTCTTGGCAGCTCATGGAATTAAAAGGCAATTGACATGCAAGTACACACCACAACAAAATGGTGTGGTAGAAAGGAAAAACAGGGTGATCATGGAATCGGCTAGAGCCATGTTGAATGAGAAAAGCCTACCAAATGCATATTGGGCAGAGGTTGTAATGACTGCAGTGTATGTCATGAATCGTACACCAACAGCAGGTATACATGAGGTGACTCCTTATGAGAGGCTTTATGGGATAAAGCCAGACATCAGCCATCTTAAGGTTTTTGGATGCTTGGCATATGTACATGTTCCAGATGAAAAGAGGAAAAATCTTGATCCAAAGGCAGAAAATGCCATTTTTATTGGGTATGCACAAGATAGGAAAGCGTACAAATGCTACAATCCTTCTACTCATGAGACATTGATCTCAAGCGATGTGGTATTTGATGAGCTAAAATCATGGCATGAGAAGAAGATCATTGTGATGAATGATGAGGATGGCTATCACGAGCCTTATGTACATGCATGTACAAATGAAAGTGCAGCAATTTTTGGGCCTTCTAAAGATGCTACTACGTCAGTTAGTCCTTGGACAGGTAGATTGAGGACTTCAGCATCTTTGTCCACTGACACGAGTATGTCAGTGAGGGGGAGAGATGTGGATAGAGGCAAAGGAAAACTTGATGATGTTATAGGGCCACTCACCTGTGGTTATGATTCACCTGGTACTGACAGCTTGGATAGTGAGTTTGGTATTCCATCAGTTGTGACTCCTGGTGTGAGACATAGATATATACCACCTCATGAGAGAGGAGAGTCTCATACTGCACCTCAGTTGAGGAGATCAAAAAGAGTCAGGAAGCCGATGGATAGGCTTACATACAGTGGTTACACAGTGAGACACTACGCATATATGGCAAAAGTCACTAGCTTCAAGGAACCCACAAAGTTTTCTGAAGCTATTTTGGATGATCATTAGTGTAAGGCAATGGATGAGGAATATTCAGCATTGGTTGAAAATGACACTTGGAATTTGGTTGAATTGCCTGAAGGAAAAATGGCTATTGGTTGCAAATGGGTATACAAAGTGAAATGCAAATCAGATGGCACATTGGAAAGGTACAAGGCAAGACTTGTGGCAAAAGGGTATGCACAACAATATGGTCTTGATTATGAGGAAACATTCAGTCCTGTTGCTAAAATGGCAACTGTGAGGAGAGTGATTTCTTTGGCAGCATCTAAAGGATGGATTATGTATCAGATGGATGTGAAGAATGCTTTTCTCAATGGTGATTTGGTTGAGGAAGTATACATGGATCAGCCCGAGGGCTATGCACATCCAGATTTTCCTACATATGTGTGTAGATTGAAGAAAGCATTATATGGGCTGAAGCAAGCACCTAGAGCTTGGAATGCTAAGATAAGTGCATGCTTACAAAAACTTGGTTTTACTATGGGCAAGGCTGATCATAGCCTATTCACAAAGAAGACAAGAGCTGGTTATGTAGTATTAGTCATCTATGTGGATGACTTAATCATTACAGGTGATGATGTCACATGAATTGGAGAGATCAAGGAAATGTTACATGCTGAATTTCAGGTCAAAGATTTGGGAGGTCTGAAGTATTTCCTTGGGATTGAGGTTATCTCTACATCTCATGGTACTTGGTTGTTGCAGAAGCAGTATGCACAGGATATGTTAACCAAGTATGGTATGTTGGATTGCAAAGCATTGAGCACTCCATTGGAACAAAATGTTAAGCTACTTGCAAATCTTGGGCATGAGATTGAGAATGTCACTATGTATAGACAAATGGTGGGTAGCCTGATTTACCTTACCATTACTAGACCGGATCTTAGCTATTCAGTTGGACTGATTAGTCAGTTCATGCAGAAGCCTATGAAGCCACACTTGGATGCAGTGAGGAGGATCTTGAGATATGTAAAGGCTACATCAGATTATGGTCTATTCTATGAGCATGGTAAGCCTTTGGAGCTTACACGATATACAGATGCTGAATGGGCAGGAAGTACCTATGACAGGAAATCTACTAGTGGGTATACATTTTCCCTTGGTAGTAGTATGATCAGCTGGAGCAGTAAGAAGCAACCTACAGTTGCACTCTCTAGTACTGAGGTAGAGTATAGAGGTGCTGCACTAGCTGCATGTGAGGCAGCATGGCTCATGAAGCTTCTTGATGATTTAGGCATGCAGGAAGTCAGGCCTATCACACTCTATTGTGACAACATGAGTAGTGTGCTCCTAGCCAGTAATCCTGTCTATCATGCTAGGACTAAGCACATTGAGGTACACTATCACTTCATCAGGGAAAAAGTGATTGCAGGTGACATTGATTTGGTCCATGTGAGGATAGAAGACCAAGTTGCAGATATCTTTACCAAGTCATTGTGTAAAGATAAGTTTGTGCATTTCAAAGAGTTACTTGGAGTCAAGTATCCTACTTGAGCTTGAGGGGGAGTGTTGAGACTCAAGCTCATTTGTCTTCTGTCAGTTGTTTACCTTAGTGAATAAGGTTAAGTCACACTGACTTAACCATGATTAGATTTAGGTCAGTTTATCTTTGAGTGTGTGTTGTACATACAGTTGACTTGTGAGTGACTGTGTGTGGATAATGGAGAATGAACTGAAGGGAGCTGTCTGCTACCCTTGGGCCTGAGCCTTTGTCTCCATCTTTTTTTCTCAAAACTTTAATACCTTTTTTAAAAAATTATTATGAATTTATTTTCTATTTAAAAAAACAAAACAAAATAAAATTATTATTAAACAAAAAAAAACCAACATTCATTAACTTCACACGAATTAATTTTACAATTTTTTTTAAGAGAAAAAAACCAATAACCACACTTTAGATTATTATAAATTTAAAAAAACACAAAAAAAAGACTTAAAACCAAAAAAAAAAACAAACAAACAAACGGACGTCCCCCTCCTTTCTCCTCGGCCGCTTCCTCCACCTGCGGTCTCGTCCATCGCTCCCTCCTACCACAGCAGCGTCGCCTCCACCTCCTCTCCCTCTCGGTCGCTCATGCTTCCCCTCTCCTCTCCTCCCTTCCTCCTCCCTTTGCCTCCTTTTTGGTGGCCTTGCTGCCATGGAGCTGTTGTTGCAGAAACACCGCATGTGGAGTCCTATCGCGCCTACTTGACGATTGTTTTGCCAATCGGCATAGTGAGCCGCCCCCCATATGTCGTTGTGTAGCCCGCGTCGCCTACGAAAGCACTGCCTAACATCACTCACCCATCTGTCGATTGCCAACACTGCCTTGCTAGCTGCACAGTTACCATCATCGTCAGTGACACCAGCATTGCTACATCGACATCATCGGCCTCTGCAGTCGACTATCCTCCTCCTCTCGCCCGCTGGATGCCTCCCTCTCCTTCTCGTGGCCTCTCCCTATCGGCCGCCTCCCTTGCCCTCTCGGGGCCTCCTTCTCCACCGACCCCACCTCCTTCTCCACATGTACGCTGCCGCGCCTCCACAGGCCGCCTCCTGGGCCCCTCCACGCGCCGCCGCCGCCACCTCTTCAACGTAGCACCGCCGCAGCCTCCTCCTCCTCCTCCTCTCACCACACCCAAGTTAGACACTAACCTTAGTTAATACTAACCTTAGTTAACCCTAACCTAAGTTAAGTTAACACTAACCTAAGTTAAGTTAAAACTAACCTAGGTTAGGTTGACAACTAACCTAACTACAATTAATGTCTAACTTAACTCAAGTTAAAACCTAACCTAACTAAACCCCCCTTAGTTACCCTAACCCCATTAGAGTTAACCTCACCTCACTAGGGTTAGGATTCACTTAACCTAACTAGGGTTAGGATTCACTTAACCTCACTAGGGTTAGGATTCACTTAACCTAACTAGGGTTAGGTTTTCACTAACTTAACTGTAGTCAATCAACTAACCTACTTCAGGTTAGTTCCACCCCCACTAACTAAGGTTAGTTAGTCTCACCTAGGTTAGTTACTACTTGCCTAGGCTCACTTAACTTGACCTAACTGACCCTAGCCTAACCTAATTGACTTAACCAACCCTAGACTAACTCAGACTAACCTAATTAACCCTCACTAACCTGACTACACCAGCCCTGACTTACCTGACTTAACCAAACTAACTTGACTTAGTTGACTTAACTTTGCCCTACTTACCTAACTAACCTGATTTACATCATTTAATTGATTTAGTTGATTTAAAAATTTCATTTAACTTTAGAAAAATTACCAAAAAATTTCTAAAAATTCCCCCATATTTTTTCCATTTTTTGGAATATTTTTCAAGTGGACATTAAAACAAATAAATTACAGAAAATTTTAATTCTAAATATTCATTCAAACTTACCTTAAAAATGCATAAAATTCATTCAAACTAGTTTTAAAAATACAGAAAATATTCAAAAACATTTCAAAAAATTCCACCCACCCCCTGACCTTTTTCCATTAATTTCTCACTTCAAAATATTTTCATACAAGGCACCAATATTCTTTGAAAAAAAACAGATTAAACATAAAAATAAAGTACTTATTTTCATAACATAAATTGTGGATATTTCCTCCATGGTGGCTGAAATTTCATTTTTTTCTCCTTCATCACATATCCATGTACTATATATCTTGATTTAATTATTATTTCTTTTGAGAAAAAAAAAACAACCACAAACAAAGTATTAAAAAAAACACATAAAACAAACAAACACACATCATAAAATAAATTAACAAAACCCCACTATAAAACCAAAACAAGCCCACCTAAAATACCAAACAAACAAACTATAAATGTAATTAATATTTTAAGAAGGAACCGTCATTTTCTTATTAAGGTTTATAACCTAATAAAATGTCACCCATTGTTAATAATTAAAATAATTCCCCCTCACTACACTTTTTTCCCCTTTTTAATAAACACACTTCGTGGGATGGGTGCGTAAAAGACTTTTAGTTGACCCTGATGGTCCAGGTTATGGTCAAGTCTTGATATACATTCTTATGGTGGTCTGATTTGTCTATATGTTATGATTACGGGAATGTGTGTAGTTCTTTCTTTCTTGCCTAATATGGGGATTTGGGTGCTTGAATGTTGCATCGCATGAAGTTTTTGCTCGCATATGTATAGAGGTCATGCCAAATTTTTTCTAGGATGTGTATTGTCTGGGGTGGTAAATGGGTTAGTTACGTCTATGTCTGTATGAATGTCCTTCTTTTGGATTGATTCCTTTTTTATAGCCCTTTGGTTGTTTTGCAGGCATTATTTGTGACTGTCTGTGTTGTGGTATGTGTGTTTACCATCTGAATGGCGCCTCACGCTCCTCCCCCTATCCAGTATGTCCCATTGGTTAGTAGGGATTACTCTTCCCTACTCACTTTTGAGCCTCTTATGAAGGCAGGACTTGCGACTTTCGTGGCCGCCTCCTTCCCCTTGATTCCAGAAGATCCATCCATGTGTGATGAGTTCCTTGCCTCATACAGCAAGAAGTCGTGATTGGTCCATGGTGCTTCCATGACACTGACACTCCAAGGGTTAGGGAAGGCTTTGTCTCTTCCCTACAAAGGAGAGCCCTTTGTTATAGCTAGACAGCTATTCTCTAACGATGAGATTTTGAAGCTGTTACAGAAACAGACCAAGGAAATTCTGGATGTTAAGAAAGTGATCTCAACACTTCAGGAGTTTCCTTTTCCATGATCACTGATCCTGTGTGGAAGTTGGTCTGTCAGTTCCTCCAAGACAGGTTTATGCCTGCCAAAACACCATCCCATTACTTGTCCAAAGAGCTCTTTATTGCTTCCATGATGGTGTCAAAAGGAGTAGCTATTGATTGGAGCACTTACCTACTCACAAAGCGGTTGGCAGATAAGGCTCCTTCAGTTCTTCCTTCAGTTATAATTCCTGCTACATTTGGCAGTGACCTCCCTGCTTATCTCACATGTAACAACCTGTTCAAGGCACATAGAGAGGGTTCCTTAGACATATCAGTCCCTTCACTGAACAGTTTAGTATCGGGAGATGCCATTCCATTCCTATGTAAAGACATTCAGAGTTCGATTGAACTTTCAGTGACAGCCTGTGTTCGACAGCTGTATGCTTTCTTTTATGAAAAACTAATGCAGTCCAAAGACCAGTTGCATAAGGCAACATCTAAGTTAGCCTCTGCCAAAGACACACTAGCAGATCTATTTAAGCAGATGGAGCAACAAACCCAAATGATTGAGATCCAACAAGAAGAGATATCTTCTTTGAAGATTCGTTTAACAGAAGCTCAATTAGAAGTCACTAGAATCTTAGAGGAGAAGGAGCGGATGTCTAATGAAGCGCAAGAGTTTCAAACTCTTTTAGATGCAAAACTCTCAGCCTTACTGACTGCTAATGACACAGTGGAATCACAAGCTTCCCAAATCAAGCCGTTGCAAGACCAACTGGCACAATCACGGTCTGTTTCTCCAAGCTCTAATGTTCCTATGATCCCTTCTCTCTCAAAGCAGGACTTGGCAGTTCTCTAGAGATAGGCTACCTTGTGTCCTTTATTCCAAGCTAAAGTGGAAAGATTGCAGTCCAGGATGGATTTGCTATGGTCTACATTTGAGCATTTCCAAGAATATGTTCCTCCGGACCATTCTTTCTTTGTTCCCTATCAATTGCAAAAGTTGGCCTTTTACATGAAGCTTTCAACGATGGATCTTCCTCTTCCAGAGGATGGTTGGAGTGGGGCTTGGTCTCCTGAATTGCTGACAGAGGTGTTCCGTATGGTGTTTGAAGATTCTGTCACGACGGATACCATGTTGCTGTCATATATGTATCTACGGGGAGCTTTGTTGATTCCAGATGAAGTAGATATGGCCTGGTATGTGGGAGATGTGGTTTTACAAGCTATTTTATATGTCAAATATTTAGAGTTGCAGATAGATGACATGTTCCAGAGTTACTCCTCAAAAGTGGCTACTTGCCTTGATAATTCCTGGCACTCAATGATTGATTCTGTGGTTCTGAATCAACGGCAGAACACAGCTTCTACCTATGTACAGAGCACTAACCAACTGAGGGTGGATCTCTTAGCTCACCTTTCCAAAAACAATCCATTTGATTCAACCTTTTTTATGCCTATCAGAGAAGATCTATCTTAGGTCCCTCTGTTCCCTAGCCTACTGTACTACCAACAAATGGCTCACCGTTATGATACCTATCATTCCCTTTATCAAACCAATTCAACAGCAATCTTACCCCTTCTTTTCCAACCTCAATCTTTTCCTCAAATTTCCATATTTACATATTTCTCTTTTATTGAAGATCGAGTATTTCCCCTTCTCCACCATGCCCTTCTCCATCTATCCATGTACATTCTACCTTTCCTATTTATCAATTAACACCCTTCCTAACTGGTTCTCTAAAATTTTCAGCCACTCCTTCTTTAACTTATTCCTCCTTTTATGATTTTGCCTACCCATCTCTTCATCCACTTTTACTTATTCCACTTCTATCTCCTGCCACTTCTATCTCTCAACCCCCTCAGTTGGTTAGTGAATATGAAGGGTCTGATCAGCAGATTCCCAGAAGACGAGGATGGAGCTTGACTGATTCTCTTACAGGAGCTTAGATAAACTGGCCAATAATTCCAGGAGATTGGACAACTACCAGTCAAGCATACCAAAACTACCTTCATTTTGCTCACCAATATTCACAATCTCTAGATCCTTCAGTGAGATTGACAGCTCATTTTGCTTGGTATCTAGCATACTGCATAGGCATTCCCATAATGATCAAAAGGCCATTCCAAAACTTTGTATGAATGTCAATGTGAACATTGACTCCCACCAGTTGGACTCCTGTATTTTCATGCCCTATGTCTCCCTAGCAGATACCTTGTCTTACTAGAAAGGATGTGCTGCCTGCAGTTCTTTCAAAATCCTCCAAAGACATGTATAGATGAATCCTTCTCCATGGATCGCTTTCGAAACCACCAAGCCTTCAAAAGGGATCATCTTCATTGATACCTTTGCAATGTATCTTGGATGATTCTTAATGATATATATCTCTTTTTGGAGGTGTCATTCAGATGGTTATGTTAGTGTTTGTATGTGTGTTGTAATAATTGTATGTGATGAGTTCATGCTGATTGAGAATAACTTGTTCGAGAACTGTTTTCAACCGATTGTGCTGGTGGATGGAAAGCCTATGGTGGAAATCTGAAGAGAACCTCTTATATCCTTTACAAATTTGTTATGGTTTTAAAATGATTAATTAGAAGAGTTAATGAATAACGAAGTTTTCCTTTAGTAGTGTTTTTCTATCAGATACAGGTGATAAGTTGGGGTCATGGGATAGCAAGATTATTGAAGATCTGACGGAAGATAAAGTTGAGCTCTTTAGTGAACTTATATTTTTCTTTTCCTTAGGTTGCGAGGACGCTTCCTTTCTAAGAGTGGGGATATGTTGAGAGTGAAAAAAAGACTGAATTTTTGTTGTTTTTGAGGTCTGAATGATTGATTTTTGATGGATTTAGAGTGATGTAAGGTTGTTCATGGAAGTATTTGAGAGTGTTTTGGATTATATTGATTATGTTTTGAAAGTTCATGATGATTTTGAGTGGAGATATGAAGCTCTGTGATGTTCTAATAGGTTTTGTTGAGGTTCTGATTGGTTCTGTATACCTTCTCTATAGCTTATGTTTTGTTCTGATTATCTTCTGTATAAAGCATGGATTGATGATTGATAAAGATTGAGATCTTTTGAAAGCTTATTGAATAGTTTTTGATAGTTTGGAATGGTTTGAGTATGAGTTATGAGGTTCTGATGACCTTCTGTAACCTTCTGTAAACCCTCTGTAGAGCCTCTGTCTCTGCTCTGTCTCTGTACTGTAACTGTACTGTAGTTGTTCTGGTGCTATGCTGTAACTGTTTGGTAGACCTTCTGTAAGCGTTCTGTAGAATGTATGTGTGACTTTTGGAAAGTTTTCTAACCTTTGGAAAGGATGAATCTAAGTTCAAAAGAGGTAAAACAAGTGGAAGAAGCAGCTGTTGATGACTGAAGAGAAGACTAAGTGACAATGACAGTAGTGAGCTGTGAAAGGACATTGTAGTGGCTCTGGTGACTCTTCATATTAGACATACCTCTTGGGAGGTGCATCCACGACCTAAGAAGGATTATTGAGGGTCATTATGAGAGTATTGTAGTGAGGATATGATGTACTATTGATAGAGAGAGAGAGAGAGAGACGGAGATAGTCAATTCTATCAAAACAATGTAACTGTATATGAGAGATTGAGAGAAAGAACTATGAAGACATTGAAGATGAATATTATGTGATTGATTTCCATTCAAAGATGGTGTATTCCTTTGTGTTCTTTGTTCTATTGGTGGATTTTATGAAGATGTTGAAGTTTATGGTTGATTCTATCAAATCCGTGGGAGAAATCTACTATGATGCTATGTGAAGAATTGTTGTTTTCTTTGTTTTGATGATCAAAAGAATGAAATAAAAGCTTGTTGATGTTACAAGATAGATTTTCTTGCAAGAGAATTCCCTTTTCCTTGGTGTTCCTCTTGGGGCTTGAGTGCACCGCCAACTTGTCTTGTAGATCTTAAGTACCTTGTGCTATCTTGGTAATGGGACTTCTCTATTCTTGGAGTAGACCAAATCAACAAACTCCCATACTACAACAAAAACCATGGACCCTGACTATAAATATTATGTTGTTCATAAGAAAGACCATGTTAGTTTAGAGCTAAGCAATAAGTTCAAGGCATAGAAACCCAATATGATGTTCTTATCTAATATAGTGCATGAGATTATCTACTTCCCAAGTTGCCTTCATGGAGGTTTTAAATTTGTTAGGGGTCCTTTTTTAAGCTTGGGAGATTCTCCAAGAACCAAGATGTTTTATCACAATACATGAATATTGTATCCAGTACCTCCTAGACTACTTCAGCCTTCCTACTCCTTACTATTCTTCCATCCCCATGGTCTTTGAGTATGTTGTGTTGCACTTTCCATTGGTTATAATGAATGTCAGAAGATCCTATCATGGAGATTCTTCTTTTAGGATTGCCATGGAAGCCCAAAAGCCTTCTCGTGTTGACTCAACGTATTGAGGGTTTCCTAGGAACACTATTCTTGTTTTTGGATCTCTCAGAATCTTCTTTGAATGCAACGTTACCCCCATGGAGATCAATGTCTCTGACTGAACTTTCTCAATAGCCTTGATAATATCATCATTGGCCTTTTGGGGTTGCAGTTTCCATATGAATCCAATGTAGAGATGCACAATTTTCTCTAATATTCTATACAAAGCATGTAATGCACACATGCGATTATAAAGGTATATCTAGAACTGCCTAAAAATTTGGATATTTGGTAGTTGCACCTCTTGATACGTTATATATACACTTTAGTGTTTTTAAATCTATTGCCATGTGCTACTCCACTTTATATTGTCCAAAGCCTTCAACACTTCATTCCTTCCCTACTTGTTGAGCATTGATCACCTCAAGTGTAGAAGTTTGTTGAAACACCCAATGCAACATGTCGAAATCATTCGTATCATCCTAAAATGTTGTCTTGGTTTGATTGCATGTTAAAGTGCACTAAGCCCTCCATGCCTTCATCACCCTCACTGCCTAGCTAAAGAGCCCTACTCATCAGGGTGATAGAAACTCTCTCCATCTTTTTACCCTTTACAATCTATGTTTCATCTATCTTGATAACAAAAATGCAACCCCATTCACTATTGCATGCTTTAGCCTATAAAACTTGATTGCAACTCTCTGTAAAGTTCTTAAGTCAAAGAATATGTTGTTACAACTATCATACTTTAGCACTCTCTTCTTTCCAAGGTAACTATCAATGATGGAAAAGGGCTCACCAAGGGCTTCCAAGACTCTATGGTTGATGTTGTGTCTTGTATTTTGAATTGAGGATGGCTTTGGAAGCAAAGACCCCATTACCCTTTTCTTCTATGTAACGTGTCCGCTCATCCACTTGTGGGACACGTCTTAGCAGCCCATCAGGAAGAGAGTCTAGAAAGCGCCACCTGGCACTTGCAAGGAATGTCACAGGGTTTGCGATCTAGGTCTTCCCGAGTCTGCCCCGACCGGAAGTATCCTGCCATTCCCACTAAGGACCGACTTGAAGTCGGAGTTTCTTTCCTATCAGCAAAGTCTCTAGGAAGTAGCTAGCGTCAAGCTCCAGATGAACCATTTTGCGTAGGAACAACAGAGTTGATGCGGATTTATGCTGCACTTAGTTCATGGAGAATGGAAAATGAGGGGGATGCAAAGCTCAACCTCTTTGCCCATAAGGCATAGTCCCATTCCGCTCCCCTAAAACATCATAAATTGGGATTCTAACTCTATCGACTCTAGGTCTTCACATCTTTATTATCACATCTTTTGAGGAAAGTTCCCAGCTAACCGAGACCACCCTTTCGTAGGATGGACCCAAGTCACGTCCACCACACTTTCCTCGGGTTGCTTAGTTATCTAATTAGCTACCACATTATGTTTGACATGCAAAAGCAGCTTTCTTAATTAATAAATTTAAACACAGGTTCCTTCACGTAACTTAGGCACTAACACAAAAACAATGTCAAGCAAGTTACTTTTTCAAATATTTGATCTTTATTTATCATAGTCCTGGAATACATCAAGTATCATGCCCGAAGGCTATCCAAGCAATCAACAGGATTGCTGCTCCAAGTTCCGCCCTCGAGATCCCATCTCGAGTCATGGTCTCTTGTGCAGGATCCGGGGGCAAGGAATTTACCGCCAGAGCCTCCCCTAGCACCTACATCAAGTATCATGCCCGAAGGCTATCCAAGCAATCAACAGGATTGCTGCTCCAAGTTCCGCCCTCGAGATCCCATCTTGAGTCACAGTCTCTTGTACAGGATCCAGGGGCAAGGAATTTACCTCCAGAGCCTCCGCTGGCACCCAAGCGTCCTCCTGCTCCAAGCAACACCCATGAAGAAACCTCTGGTGGCGAGTTCGGTCCATATACCCGGCATGGCTAACAACCCCCTTGGATAGGGCCAGGCAAATAGTCGGAGGCAACTAAACCTGCCTCTCCCTTGAGGCATTTAACTTGAAGAACTACGTGTTTTGCCTTGAATTAGTTCCTTGAGCAAAGAAGTTCACAAACAATGTACCTAACTGTACAATCACGATCATTTCAGTGGTCGTTCATATGACCAACTGCTAAGGTGTGATTCCTTCTTCCCCAATGCTCCCAGCATTTGGTCCTGGGTCGTTCACGACTTGGCGAGATTCCACGGGCTTGGCAAGCTAGGTTGCTTTTTTACCCTTTTTCTTTGGGTTAGGGTTTGTACCCTACCAACCCTAATTATCCTTACATTACGTCTCCTTGTAAAATAGGTCATGGACAACCCCGTTATCCTTGGTTGGTCAACTTGCTGGTTGTCTCCTATATCCCTTGTAGTACCTATTAGTACCTATGTACCTTTATCTTCGATCTTAATTGATCAAGATTGTCTATCCCCTTGACCATGGTGGTCAAGATGGTTCTGTTTAGAATAGTTCCTACTCCGTCTTAAGTATGATCTTCTTAAGCCCTCTTAATAATACTCACAGGCGCTTAAGCTTTTTCCTATCCCTCTTGAAGTTACCAAGGACTTTGACATGGGTCCCGTGGATCTCAGTCCCATTTGGTAAATTACACAAACAACGTTGAATTTTCCCAACGACTTTAATGCACGCAACGTAATGCCATGCCTTCATTTCAATGCTTACAATTTTGATATAATCCATGCGTTATTTTATGCCACACATGCGAAGGTACTTTCTATGCATGCAATCTTAACTTTATCCTCTATGTAATTACTTACACGATCTATAATCTTCTTGCGTGATCTAACTTTATGTGATCATTGTATAAGTCTAGCTGCACTTTAATCTTTTCTCCAGATTATTATATGTACCTTAGAATCCTTCTTGCGATACGGAGATGTACTTTGTTTTTTTTCCAATGTCCTCTGAAATGCATTTTAAGTAAGAACTTCTGCAAGGAGCAATGCACTTAATGCAAGAATTCATGCAAGACGTTTTTGGTCATTTACGATGCAGTTATCTAATCGATTTCACCTATTATGATGTCATCTTAGAACGAAAATTATCTTGTTTGTTACATACATCACAACTAAGTTCATACCTAGGAAATTATCAAACACGCAATTAATGTGATGCATGTGAATATGATTTTCACCATGATAATTATAACCTATGTTTTAATAATAGAACAACCTAGGTTTGGAGTGATGTCTCGATTCTCGTGATATTGAATGCATTTGCTAGTGATGTCTCGATTCTCGTGAGATGACTCATGAACCATTCGTGGTTGCAATGCCATCTTGATTCGAGCCACCATCCACACTTACAGGATTTGGCCATGCTTGTGGAACTACGCTTCAGGGCCATACTCGAAGGCGCGTGTACGAGAGATAGAATTCTCACACTCTCCTATGCAAGGATTCTCGATGCCTCTCCTTGAGTGGAGAAAAGACAATGAAGGGGGGAGGGGCGTATTTTCGGAAATCTCAAGAGGGGGGTGTGACCTCTCTTTAAGGAGGGGAAGGAGAAGCTCCAAGCTCTCTCTCTCTCTCTCTCTCTCTCTCTCTCTCTCTCTCGTGATGATGATGGGGGGAGCTGTTGTCGAAGATGGAGGGGGGTTGTGATGATGCAGGTGACGAGGGAGGGGGCTGCGGTCCAGGAGGGAGCGGAGGGCTCCCCTTTTAAACAGGGGGAGGAGGGATTTACGAGGGGAGGGAGATGGTTGTTAATGGCCGCCACCCTCCACCTGGGGGGCTGCATGCTTCCCTCTCATTACTCACTCTTTGTCTCTCTCTCCCCAACATGCTGTCAGCGAGGAGAGAGAGGGAGACTTAAAAATACTTTGTCCTAATTTTAAAAAAATTCTTTTAAAAGGGGGGGTTCTCATGGGGGGAGGCACAGGGGGGGATACTACATTCTCTCCCCCTTAGAGGAATCGAGATGTCCTCATGTCGAGAAGACCTGACGATATTGTTGGTTGAGAGTATTTTCATCCATCCAGGTGGCATCCTCTTTTGGATAATATTTCCAGTGGATGAGGTATTCTCTCAAGGTCCTTGATCTCAAATGCCTCTCCCTACCATCTAGGATTCTATCAGACTGTAGCTCAAGGACTCCTTGGATAGGCATTACAATTTGTTGATCATCAAGTACATGATTCGGATTAGGTAGATACTTTTTCAATAGGCTAATGTAACGTGTCCACCTGTTCCCTTTCAAGACACGTCTTAGCAGTCCATCGGAAAGAGAGTCTAGAAAGCTCCGCCCGGCACTCCCATGGAATGTTACAGGGTTTGCGATCTAGGACTTCCCGGGTCTGCCACGTAGTGAAAGTATTCCGACCGTTCCCACTTAGGACCGACCTGAATCAGGGTTTCCCCTAGTGGTCACTTTCCTAAACGGAACCTAGTGTCGAACCCTAGCGAACTACTTTATGCAGAAACGCCAGGGACGAAGCGGATTCAAGCTGCACTTGGTTCAAGGAGAATGGGAAACGAGAGGGATGCAAGGCTCAACCTCTCTACCCATAAGACATAGTCCCATTCCGTTCCCCTAAAACAACATAAATCGGGATTCTAGTAACCTAAACCCTAGGTCAGCGCCCTTGCTATTCATTTCCTTCGAGAAGAGCTCCTTGCTGTCCATTTCGATTGAGAAAAGTTCCCAGCCAACCGAGACCACCCATCCATAGGATGGACCCATGGCCACATCCACCACACTTTCCTCAAGGTTGCTTTAGTTGTCTAATTACCTACCACATTTAGTTGGACATGCATCAAGAAGCTTCCTTAATTAGCCAGTTAGACACTGGTTCCTTCACGTAATCTTAGCACTTGACATAGAAAAACAATCTCAAACAAGTTTCTTTTCAACAGGTTATCTTATTTATCTTTGGAATACATTCACAAAGTCCAGCCCGCAAGCTAATCCATAATCCGCCAGAAGGCTATCCAGCAATCCACAAGGATTACTAATCCAAGATTCCACCCGTAGACTAGTATGCGAGCCTCAAGATCCAATCTCGAGTCACGTTGCCCTCTTGTGCAGGGCTCGGAAGGCAAGGGATTTACAGCCAGAGCCCCCCTGGCACCCAAGCGTCCTCCTACTCCAAGTAGCACCCAATGGAGAGACCTCTCACGGCGGGTTCGGTCCATGTTCCCAGCGCAGCTAACAACCCCCTTGGTTAGGGTCAGGCAGACAGTCGGGGGCAACTGAAGCTGTCTCTCCCTTCAAGCCTTCAACCTGAAGCATTAAATATCTTTCCATCCTTTAGTTCCTTGAGTAAACAATGCAAACAGTGCTCCTTAACTGTTACAAGCACAATCAATTCCAGTGGTCATTTATTTGGCCAACTGCTAAGGAGTGAGTCCTTCTCTGCGAATGTATCCAGCATTCAATCTGAGATCAATTACGACTTGGCAAGATCCCCAAGTGTTTGTTTGTTCCCCCTTTTGTCCTTGGGTTAGGGCCATATCCTGTTAACCAAAATTAACCAATACCTTAGGTTTTATTAACAGTAAATCATGGCGACCATGTCGCCCTAAATTGATTGATCTTTTGCTTCCAAGCAAATATCTAACTTCCCTTAACTTGGCAATTTTCCCCAAGAAAGGTGATATAACAGGATGTCTATTCATCCTCTTGCACATTAAACTAGCGCAAGAACCTGCCAACCTCATTCCAAGGAATGGCAAAACTCCCTTGTGATCAAACCACAAGACCATGCGACATTGCAACTTGTTGCACAAGTGTCGCGTATATTCCAAGGGATCATTTCACCTATTGAACGATGTTTTATGGTCAAGGAATTATGATTAGACAAGAAACAGGGTTTCGGGTGTCTTATTACCCAACCTAATCCTAATTTCACTAGGCCGACGGCGATCGGTCCTAGGGATTCCAAACTCAAACCGAGTTTTAACATTTGAAGGAATGATCCTTAGGGTAGAAACCCTAATTCGTCACTTGCATGAGCATCCTCTCAACCCTACATTCCATGAATGCGGGTTGGACCTTTGGATATGAGGGTTTTGACTTGGCAAGAAGTGCGAAACTAGGCCAAATCCTTAACGCTAAACCCTAGCTCGCGCTTGGGGTTTTTATCGTATCATGCCGATACGAATCCCATGCGGGTTAGGTGAGTTAGATAATTTGATCTACTTGTCTTGCGACAAGGACGAACCATTCCTAGAGATGTTAACTCGATCTAAAGGAGAAAGCTAATTACAACATCTCACAATTCACGTAAACATGCGATTCATTGCTTCTTTGTACCACTAAATTCGCAATAACCCTAACTACGCATGATAAATTGCAGAATAAATTTCATTGAACCTACTAGGACTTACATCCAAGAATCATGCCCACAATTCTTTATATTGGCTTTTAAAATTTCATGCTTAAAAAAACCATGCAGCCTTTCCCTAAATACAACTTTTGATGAATGAAATATTGCATACGATGAATGTGCAACATGAAATCCTTTCCTAACTACAACGTAGTGAAATTCATGCCAAATAAAGCTAGAGTTAACCTATTCCAATTTACAAACATATGCCACATGCAAGTTCATAGAATCATTTCCGCACTTTGCTTTTTCCTACGGGGTTAACGACTTCCCCTAATGAATCATTACAATGAAGATTTGTCTAAAAATGCGACGTGCGCTTAATCTTTCCATGCCTAGTCAAAGGTGCACTTAACAATTTCAACCTTATAATGACAAAGGCAATAGGTGCTCTAGGCCCGTCTCACTGAAATGCATGACATGGCAACATACTATTAAGGACGTTAAATGGATAGACCATTTCTTTATATTGAAAATACCGATGACCAATTTCATGTCATGAACTACTTCTAGTAATTGTTATAATAGTCAATTTATTTTGACTTTCATTAAACTAGGCTAGGTAAATTTGACATGCATAGATGCTTCCTAGTCCATGAACACCATATTGGGGAATAAAGGAATTTCCAATAAGTTTGGGACGTGTGGTCAAATCTTTAGATTTGTCATAACTTGAGCACTATAACTTCAAAAATCGAGTGCTCTATAGCTCAATAGATTCCATTTTTCAAGTGCTTTCCAATGATAGCTCACATCATATGGTTTTGAGAAACATATGGGCATGTTATCCGGGTGCCACCTTTTTAGTATTCAAAAAATGGGAATTGGGAGATTCCCAAACTCACTAATATTGTGTTCATGAAATTAACATGCATAATGCATTACTTTAGCGAGGAATCAAAATTAGTAAAAACCTAGGTTTGTGGGTTCAGGGAAATATCCATGTGAATATTAGGAGAAGAACCTCCCGCAAGTACGACTTGCGACTTCTTGGGGGCCATCATAGGAGTGATTGCGGACCTCCGGTTTGCCTTTACCCTTACGCGATTGGTGAGATGGCTCACCTTGCTAAGCAGCCTCAAGGTCTTGTCCTTCTCTCTCGTATGCAGGAGATCCCTTCCAAAGTACGGAATCCTTGAGAATACCAGCTTGTGGGATTTGGGCTTATGGGAGGCCTTGTGGGGTTGGAGCTTGGATTGTGAAAATAGGGCTCCTACAAAAGTTCTTTGGAATGGGGCTTTTACGAATGGAGTTTCGAAAATTGAGGCCTTATGAGGGGGTTTGCGGAAAGGCTCTTACAAATGGAGCTTGCGAGAATGGAGGCTTTATGAGCTTCTTTAAAAACCCAGGGTGGCTAGGAATGGACTTATGGATGGCTTGTGGGATTTGAAGCTTATTTGCGGAAAAGGGCTCTTACGAATGAAGGTGCAGGAAATAAGCTTATGGGAAATGGGCTCTAAGGGAAGGCTTTTAACCCTCGAGATAGATCCCGTGTGCACAAGGTCTAAGGCCTTGTTTTTTTTAAGAAGCTTCCAAAGCTTCAGGAAGCTTATGCTTCCCCAGGAGTACGTGGATCAAAGAGATGATTGAAGGGGGGGAATATGATGACAGGCGATGGTGGCTTCAGCCCATGAGGTGGCGGCGGATTCAGTAGCCAGCAGTGGTGATCTTGGCGCCCTCCACGACGGCGGCAGCCCCACAGCAGCATGCCGGCTCTTCTTGCACGGCGGCCTTCTTGCACGACGGCCTCTAGCAGCAGTCTTTTCCCTCTTTCTTTTGTGCAGCACAGCATCCTCTCAGTCCATCCTTTCCTCCCCGCCAAGGGGGGTTTATATATCCGAAGGGAGGAGAGGGGACCTCCACCACGTGGGCTGTGCATGCAGCCCATGACTCCCTCATGTAGCCCACCTCTCCAACCTAGCCCATCCCCTTCCCTCTAGCCACGCATCGGCTGGGGAAAATTAGCAAAAAAAAAAGTAATTAATTGAACATTATCCACTTAACCCCCTCCCAAGAGGGTGTTTCCCCGCGGTTATGCGGATTTGAACCCCCGGGCTCGGGTTCCCAATGTGGAGGTCTCGATTTCTCGCGTGCGGGTTACAGATTAATCTACTGGAAATTTCAATACGGAAGATAACCTTTGCATGAGTTTTACGCGGAAGTCGGGTTTAGTAATATTTTTAAGCAAAAATATTACATTCTCTCCCCCTTGGAGGAATCGAGATGCCCTCATCTCGAGAAGAACTGAGGGTATTGTCATTTGAGAGTGCTTTCTTCCATCCAAGTGGCATCCTCCTCGGGATAATCTTTCCACTGGACGAGGCATTCTCTCAAGGTTTGGGATCTTAGTTGTCTCTCCCTAACATCTAAGATCCTGTCAGGCCGTAGCTCAAGGACTCCTTGGCTAGGCATCACAACTTGTTGGTCATCAAGTACATGGCTAGGGTTAGGTACATACTTTTTCAGTAGGCTGATATGGAATACATTATGAACCTTTAGATTCTCAGGGAGTTGCAGTCTATAAGCATTGGGTCCTAGGCACTTGAGGATCTTGTATGGTCCACAATACCTTGGACTTAGCTTCTTGCAATCTCCTAAGGATAGGGAACTCTTCTTTGGGCATATGCGAATGAAGACTATGTCTCCTTCGTCGAAGGTTCTATCTTGATTTTTCAAATCTGCATATGCCTTCTGTTTATCCTTGGCAGCTTGGATGTCCTGTCTTATTGACTTCATTTGGTCATCCATCTCTTCCAGCATCTGCCTTGAAGCTTCAACCCTCAAGGTTGGATCTAAGAAGTTTAAAGGACTTCGACAATCGTGTCCATACAATGCTTGAAAAGGGGTCATCTGAATGCTTTGCTAGTAAGAGGCATTGTAGGCAAACTCAACCAAAGGTAAGTATTGAATCCACCTTTTTGGTTCACGGCAGCAGTGTACCCTTAGCATATCCTCGACGACTTGGTTGACTCGCTTCGTTTGACCATTAGTTTGGGGATGGTAGGCTGTACTAAAACAGAGTTGAGTCCCAATGGCTTCAAAGATAGCTCTCCAGAAGTGTGATGTGAAGAGAGAATCACGATCACTAATGATTCTTCTGGGCAACCCATGTAGCTTGAATATCTCCTTGATGAATAACCTTGCAATTGTCTGATGCTTTATAGTTTGTCTTAAGAGGAATAAGGTGTGCAACCTTAGTAAGCATATCAACCACAACCATGATGGAGTTGTATCCTCCCTGAGCTTGGGGTAGGCCAACAACAAAGTCCATACTGATGAATTCCCATTTCATTTGGGGAATGTCAAGTGGTTGTAACTTTCTTGGCATTTTGACATGTTCGGCTTTAATATGTTGACAAGACAAACACTCAGTGACATATTTGAGAACGTCACCTTTAAGCCTCTCCCAATAGTAGCTCTTTCTAACTGCATTGAGGGTCTTGGCATAGCTAGGATGTCCTAAGAAAGGGGAATCATGAGCTTCCCAAAGTATCTTCTGCTTGAGTGACTGGCTTGCCGGTATACATAATCTCGTTCTATAATAGACAAGTCCACTATTGATAGAGAATTCATGATACTTAGCTTGTAGCTTTTGGTCTTGATCCTTGATAGGGATCTCCCTTAGCATCTTTTGATAGGTTGAATCATGGCATGCCTCTCCTCTAGCTAGCTCAAGTATTGCGTTGTTTGGCATGGATACCTTTGTGGCTAGAGATCTACCTGTTGATGGATTTTGCAAGATTAGAGAATTAAGGAATGCCTTGTGAGACTGAGTGCATCGACAACTACATTCTCCTTTCCAGGCCGGTATTTGATTTCAAAATCATACTCCTCCAGCACTTCAATCCACCGACGTTGCCTCATGTTGAGCTTGTTCTGGGTAAATATCCACTTGAGACTTTTATGATCTGTCACTAGAGTAAACTTGTTACCCAATAGGTAGTGTCTCCAAAGCTTTAGAGCATGGATGACAGCTAACAGTTCTAGATCATGGGTAGCATAATTCTTCTCATGGCTCTTCAGTTTTCTTGAAGAGTATGCTATAGGATGACCTTCTTGCATAAGCACACATCCTAAGGCAAGCATGCTAGCATCAGTTACTACTTCGAACTCCTTACTGAGGTCTAGAAGTTTCAGGATAGGCGTTGATACCAAACTTTGCTTTAATCTATCAAAGCTAGATTGTTCGGCAATTGACCATGCAATTGATGTTTGCTTCTTTAGTAAATCCGTTAGAGATGTTGTAATCAAAGCATAGTTTTTTATAGACCCTATAACATCCTGTCAATCCAAGAAAATTGCATATTTCTTTGACAGTTGTTGGTATTGGCCATTCTAGAACATCTCTGACTTTGGCCGGGATCCACTGAGATTCCTTTCGCTGATACGATGAATCCCAGATATTCAATCTGACGTTTGAAGAATGCACACTTTTTCATCTTAGCATAAAGCTTGTGTGCCCTCATTGTCTCAAGGACAATGCGAAGCTGGTGTTCATGATCTTCTTCCTATTTGGAATAGACTAAGGTATCGTCGAAGAAGACGAGTACAAAGTCATCAAGATATGGCCTAAAGATATCCTGCATTAACCTGTTGAAGGTGGCAGGTGCATTCGTAAGCCCGAATGACATGACTAGGAACTCAAAGTGTCCATATCTTGTGTTGAAGGCCATCTTTGGGATATCTTCTTCCTTGATCCTTATCTGATAGTATCCAAACCTGAGATCAATCTTGGAGAAGAACTTCGCACCTTGAAGACGTTCAAGAAGTTTGTCTATTCTAGGAATAGGGTACTTGTTCTTAATTGTTGATTGATTCAACCCTCTGTAATCAATACACAGTCGAAGCGTTCCATCTTTCTTCTTCTGAAATAGCACTGGAGCTCCCCATGGTGAACTGCTAGGACGGATGTATCCCTGATCTAACAGCTGCTTGAGTTGCTCCTTCAACTCAATTTCTTCTGGAATGGACATTCTATAAGGCCTCTTTGCAATTGGCGCAACTCCTGACACTAGCTTGATCTCATGATCCACTTCCCTTTGAGGCGGAAGTTCTATCAGTTCTTCAAGAAATACGTCCACGTACTCCTTTAGCCATGAGGGTTCTTCACAAGACTCCTACTTCTGATCTAGCTTATTAAGCTTAATCAAGTAGACAGGTAGTTCCTTTCTAACTCCCTTTATAATCCAAGATGCTTTGGCTAATTCAATTTTCAGCTTTCCAAACTCTCCTTGAGTTGTGACCAATTCCTCTTCAGAGTTTTGAAAGGAAACTTGGCCCTTTCCACAATGAATGTGGGCGTCATTAGGTTTAAGCCAATCCATTCCGAGTAAACACTCATGGATACCTAGGTTCATAACCGTGAATTTGATCAAAGTTGACTTTCCTCCTAGAAAGAATTCCACCTTAGTAGTTTTCCTGGTACAAGTGACCTCACGACCATTTGCTAATTCCACAAGTAAGGTAGGTGCTTCTAATGTGGATATTCCTAATCTTCTTGCACAAGCTCGTGAGATAAAGGAATGCATACTGCCACAATCAATCAAGGTTTTGAAACATTTACCTTGATAGTCCATGGTGTCTAATTCACCGAAAACTGGCAATTCGGCCCTTTCTTGTGAAGGGCTGCATGGATTGTTGCCCTTTCAAAGTCTGCTTCCATGGTCGAGTCTTCTTCTTCACACAATTCTATGTTGGCAACACATGCGGTTCTTCCTCTGCGTCGGGTGGGGCGACTCCTTGGCCACGGGCGGTTCCTTGGAAAGGTCCTTGATGTTGTCCTCCGCCAAGTTTGGGACATTGCCTTTTGAAATGAGCGGGCTCGTTGTAGTGGAAACAACGGAGATTGCGGCCATTACTTTGGGTAGGGACAAAGTTATTGACATTATTGTTCCTTGCTTTCTTTCTTTGTCCCCAGTTTTGACCTTGAACTCTCTTCGCTTGGGGCCTATCTGCTCCTCTGTTCTGATCATTATAAGACCACGTCTTTGTTACTTCTTGGCCTAGCTTGCACCTCCTAAATTATGGGCACAGCTCGAATGAGTGCATCCTGAAGGTCTATTGGGCGCATAGATTCAAGGCAGGTATTCACTGGTGGGTTTAAATCCGCACACAATTTTGACACTTGTTGTGTCATATCCGTTTGTGGTGCATACTTCAGAAGTGAGACAAACTTTGAGTAGTATGCGTCAAGAGTCAGACCCATCTGTTTTAGCTCATAGAACTCATTCATTTTCTGCGTGCGATACGTAGGTGGTAAGTATCTTCCTTGCACAGCTTTTCCCAGGTAATGGATCCTTTCGAGATTCCTTGATCTCTGCACCATTGTTTCCACCAAAGCCTGGCTTCGCCGGTGAGCTTCAGCTTGACGAGCATTGCCTGGTTGGCGGGTGCAGTACCGGCCACTTCAAAATAATCTTCCATGGACTCTATCCAAATCTCAACATCCACTTGGACAATCCTTCCCTTCTTGTTAAATTATGGCGGCTTGATCTGCTTGAGAAGAAACTTCTTCTCCTGAATCACGGCCATACTTGATGTAGGGGACGGACTAGGAATCTGTACCTGGGGTTGTGCCTAGGTAGAGGATTCTTGATGTTAACAACTCGCTAATCGTTATGATTATATTTCATACCCAATTCAGCTTTCAGCCAAGAAACCCAACCACTTAACTTTTTATCAATTCTCATAGACAAGACAAACATTGATAAAAAGAAGTCTTATTTCATTTATATGGGCATAGCCCTTTCGGAGTACAATATTTCTTGGGATGGTAGAGCAACTGGTACATTAGTTCGGGAAGAATAATGTTGTGTTACATTCAGCTACGGGAACTGGATAATAGTATGGATTTGGGTCATGGATCTTCAAGAATTGATAAGTCATCGGAAGATTTGGATATCCTTTCCTTTGGTACCCATTCTTCTCGCAACGACCCAACACCTTGATCTTGTCGACGGGGATTATGCGGGTCACTTCCTCGTATACATATGAGTTTAGCTCGACCCTCCGACCTTCGACATGTAAAGTTGTGTTTACGTGAGCCTCAACAAAAATGAACAGCTTCACGATCTTCAGGTCCTCCAACCACTTGATTCTCTTTAGGTTGGTTCGAAGGTATGCAAACCGGTGGGTAGCTTCTATGTAGTAGATTCCTGAGTCACCCGTCCATCTCCGTTCCACATACAAAGGCGATGGATTATAAATGCAGTCTAGGATGTTCATCATATCGATCCTTCGTCGATAATCCGAGGAATGCATCGCGGTCATAAACATGACTTGGAACACTAAGAATCTGTTCCATGCTTCATAATTCTGCAAGACAGCATCGAAAGTAAGGAAATGTTCTTAACAGCAACATTTTCTTTACTTCTTCTTATTAAGATTTCTTACAAAGACAGATCCTTCATTGGTTCGCTTTGATACCAACTGTAACGTGTCCACCTGTTTCCTTTCAGGACACATCTTAGCAGTCCATCGGAAAGAGAGTCTAGAAAGCTCCACCCGACACTCCCATGGAATGTTACGGGGTTTTCGATCTAGGACTTCCTGCGTCTGCCACGTAGCGAAAGTATTCCGGTCGCTCCCACTTAGGACAGACCTGAATCAGGGTTTCTCCTAATGGTCACTTTCCTAAATGACAGCTAGCGTCGAACCCCCAGCAAACTACTTTACGCAGAAATGCCAGGGATGAAGTGGATTCAGGTTGCACTTGGTTCAAGGAGAATGGGAAACGAGAGGGATGCAAGGCTCAACCTCTCTACCCTAAGACATAGTCCCATTCCGTTCCCCTAAAACAATATAAATCGGGATTCTAGTAACCTAAACCCTAGGTCAGCGCCCTTGCTATTCATTTCCTTCGAGAAGAGCTCCTTGCTGTCCATTTCGATTGAGAAAAGTTCCCGGCCAACCGAGACCACCCATCCATAGGATGGACCCATGGCCACATCCACCGCACTTTCCTCAAGGTTGCTTTAGTTTTCTAATTACCTACCACATTTAGTTGGACATGCATCAAGCAGCTTCCTTAATTAGCCCGTTAGACACTGGTTCCTTCACGTAATCTTAGCACTTGACATAGAAAAACAATGTCAAACAAGTTTCTTTTCAACAGGTTATCTTATTTATCTTTGGAATACATTCACAAAGTCCAGCCCACAGGCTAATCCATAATCTGCCCGAAGGCTATCCAGCAATCCACAAGGATTATTAATCCAAGATTCCACCCATAGACTAGTATGCGAGCCTTGAGATCCAATCCCGAGTCACGTTGGCCTCTTGTGCAAAGCCTAGAAGGGAAGGGATTTATGGCCAGAGCCCCCCCTGGCACCCGAGCGTCCTCCTACTCCAAGAAGTGCCCAACTGAGAGACCTCTCGTGGTGGGTTCGTTCCACGTTCTCGGCGTGGCTAACAACCCCCTTGGTTAGGGTTAGGTAGACAGTCGAGGGTAACTGAAGCTGCCTCTCCCTTCAGGCCTTCAACCTGAAGCATTAAATATCTTTCCATCCTTTAGTTCCTTGAGTAAACAATGCAAACAGTACTCCTAAACTGTTACAAGCACAATCAATTCCAGTGATCATTTATTGGCCAACTGCTAAGGAGTGAATCCTTCTCTCCGAATGTATCAAGCATTCGATGCGGGATCAATTGCGACTTGGCAAGATCCCCAAGTGTTTGTTTGTTCCCCCTTTTGTCCTTGGTTTAGGGCCATACCCTGTTAACCCAACTTAACCAATACCTTAGGTCTTATTAATAGTAAATCCTTGCGACCATGTCACCCTAAATTGATTGATCTTTTGCTTCCAAGCAAATTTCCAACTTCCCTTAACTTGGCAATTTTTCCCAAGAAAGGTGATATAGCAGGATGTCTACTCATCCTCTTGCACATGAAACTAGCGCAAGAACCTGCCAACCTCATTCCAAGGAATGGCAAAAATCCCTTGTGATCAAACCACAAGACCATGCGATGTTGCAACTTGTTGCACAAGTGTCGCTCTATTCCAAGGGATCATTTCACCTGTTGAACGGTGTTTTATGGTCAAGGAATTATGATTAGACAGGAAGCAGGGTTTAGGGTGTCTTCTTACCCAACCTATGCACTAGGTCGATGGCGGTCCTAATTGCACGGTGTTTTATGGTCAAGGAATTATGATTAGACAGGAAGCAGGGTTTAGGGTGTCTTCTTACCCAACCTAATCCTAATTGCACTAGGCCGACGACGTTCAAATGTTAAAACTCAAACCGAGTTTTAACATTTGAAGGAATGATCCTTAGGGTAGAAACCCTAGTTCGTCACTTGCATGAGCGCCCTCTCGACCCTACATTCTGTGAATGCGGGTTGGACCTTTGGGTATGAGGGTTTCGACTTGGCAACAAGTCCGAAACTAGGTCAAATCCTTAACGCTAAACCCTAGCTCGCGCGTGGGGTTTTTATCGTATCATGCCTATATGAATCCCTTGAGGGTTAGGTGATTTAGATAATTTGATCTACTTGTCTTGCGACAAGGACGAACCATTCCTAGAGATGTTAACTCGATCTAAAGGAAAAAGCTAATTGCAACATCTCACAATTCACGTAAACACGCGATTCATTGCTTCTTTGTACCACTAAATTCGCAATAACACTAACTACGCATGATAAATTGCAGAATAACTTTCATTGAACCTACTAGGACTTACATTCAAGAATCATGCCCACAATTCTTTATATTGGCTTTTAAAATTTCATGCTTAAAAAAACCATGCAGCCTTTCCCTAAATACAACTTTTGATTAATAAAATATTGCGTACGATGAATGTGCAACATGAAATCCTTTCGTAACTACAACGTAGTGAAATTCATGCCAAATAAAGCTAGAGTTAACCTATTCCAATTTACAAACACATGCCACACGCAAGTTCATAGAATCATTTCCGCACTTTTCTATTTCCTACGGGGTTAACGACTTCCCCTAACGAATCATTACAATGAAGATTTGTCTAAAAATGCGACGTGCGCTTAATCTTTCCATGCCTAGTCAAAGGTGCACTTAATAATTTCAACCTTATAATGACATGTAATAGGTGCTCTAGGCCCATCACTTTGAAATGCATGACAGGGCAACATACTATTAAGGACGTTAAATGGATAGGCCATTTCTTTATATTGAAAATACCAATGACCAATTTCATGTCATGAACTACTTCTAGTAATTGTTCAAATAGTCAATTTATTTTGACTTTCATTTAACTAGGTTAGGTAAATTTGACATGCATAGATGCTTCCTAGTCCATGAAATTAATGTGCATAATGCATTACTTTTGCGAGGACTCAAAATTAGTAAAAACCTGGGTTTGTGGGTTCGAGGAAATATCCACGTGAATATTAGGAGAAGAACCTCCCGCAGGCGCGACTTGCGACTTCTTGGGGGCCATCGTAGGAGTGATTGCAAACCTCCGGTTTGCCTTTACCCTTACGAGATCGGTGAGTTTGCTCGCCTTGGTAAGCAGCCTCAAGGTCTTGCCCTTCATCCTCGTACACAGGAGATCCCTTCCGAAGTATGGAATCCTTCAGAATACCGGCTTGTGTGATTTGGGCTTATGGGAGGCCTTGTGGGATTGGAGCTTGGATTGAAGAAATGGGGCTCCTACAAAAATTCTTGGGAATGGGGCTTTTACGAATGGAGCTTCAGAAATTGAGGCCTTACAAAGGGGTTTGCGGAAAGGCTCTTACGAATGGAGCTTGCAAGAATGGAGGCTTTATGAACTTCTTTTAAAAACCGAGGTGGCTAGGAATGGATTTATGGATGGCTTGTGGGATTTGAAGCTTATTTTCCAAAAAGGGCTCTTACGAATGAAGCTGCAGGATATAATCTTATGGGAAATGGGCTTTAAGGGAAGGCTTTTAACCCCCGAGATAGACCCCATGTGCACAAGGTCTTAGGCCTTTTTTTTTTAGAAGCTTCCAAAGCTTTAGGAAGCTTCTACTTCCCCAGGAGTACGTGGATCAACAAGATGATTGAGGGGGGGAATATGATGACAGGGGATGGTGGCTTCAGCCCATGAGGTGGCGGCGGACTCAGTAGGCAGCAGTGGTGATCTTGGCGCCCTCCACGATGGTGGCGGCCCCACAGCAGCACGACAACTCTTCTTGCACAGCTACCTTCTTGCACGACGGCCTCTGGCAGCAATCTCTTCCCTCCTTCTTTTATGCAGCATGGTTTCCTCTCAGTCCATCCTTTCCTCCCCACTAAGGGGGGTTTATATAGCCCAAGGGGGGAGAGGGAACCTCCATCACGTGGGCTGTGCATGCAACCCACGACTCCCTCATGTAACCCACCTCTCCCACCTAGCCCATGCCCTTCCCTCCAGCCATGCATCGGCTGGGGGAAATTAGCAAAAAAAAAAAATTGCAATTTATTGAACATTGTCAAGAATCGCGTGGTGGGGGGACTTGCTCAAGATGTTGTGCCAAACACACACAGAATGCACAAGGAGAAGCTCACTCAAGAGACAAGAAGAGAGATGGAGGCCAAAACGTTTTCTTGTTGGTTTCTTCTTCTTCTTCCACACACTTTACAATGTACACAAAGTATAGATAAGATACAACATAAAGGAAAGTGGCCTACTAAGTCAAACAATGCATAACCGACTACACTAGTCGACTGGCGCTATAACTATGCCAGCTGTAAATAGGTGTAGCAACCTAAATATAATAAGTAATGGGTCAGTGGCCATGTGAGAGTCATAATGACCACCGACATGCTAAGTGTAAACATGTGGACCCATCTAACCAGGCTGTCCATCAATGTCCGCATGTGTTGAGCTTGTCATCTCAACACTCCCCCTCAAGCTCAACTGCATCTCTGCAACTCCAAGTAAGCTTCGAAACTTTTGAAGCTTCTCTGTACCCAATGCCTTCGTGAAGATGTCAACTATCTGATCCTGTGTGCTGACATACACCAAGTTAATCTCACCTGCTAGTACCTTCTCTCTCACAAAGTGGTAGTGTACCTCAATATGTTTTGTCCTGGCACAAAACACAGGGTTCCTAGCCAACTGTATACTGCTCATGTTGTCACAATAAATGACAACTAGACCTTCCACTTGCACATCCAAATCAGCCATTAACTTTTGTAGCCATACTACCTCACATGCTGCAACAGCAGCACCTTTATACTCAGCCTCTGTACTCGACAAAGCAACTGTAGATTGCTTTTTGCTGCTCCAAGCAACTGTGGCACTACCAAGAGAGAACATGTATCCACTGGTAGATCTTCTATCAGACATACTACCAGCCCAATCTGCATCTGTGTATCCAAACACCTGTACATTTGTACCTGCCTCATAGAAAATTCCATAATGTAATGTGGACTTCACATATCTCAATATGCGTTTGACTGCATTCAAATGTGGCTTTCTAGGTACTTGCATAAACTGACTCACAAGACCAACAGCGTAGCTCAAGTCTGGCCTTGTAATGGTCATGTAGATCAAAATCCCCACTATCCTCCTAAACATAGTAGGGTCTTCTATCTCATCCCCAACATCAGCACTCAACTTTACATTTTGCTCCAACGGAATTGAAAGTGGTTTGCATGCTGTCATACCATACTTGGACAACATATCCAAGCCATACTGTCTTTGGGACAACTATATACCATTGATCCGGGTTTTTTACAACCCGGATTACTACCACAAAATTTTGGCCAAAGCCCCTATCAAGAGCCTACCATATCACTCTGGGTTTACTCTTCAAGCACTAGGTATGCTACATTGCTTCTCGATTACGATAACTCTAGCAAATGGGGGGAACGAGTTCTTAGGAGGCATGTCAATGTAAAGGGTAAAAGGGATGGTTATCTTAGTGAAGATGAAAAAGGATTACACCTAGGAGTTGAGTGAATGCATGGATTTTTCAAAGGACTAGCCTCCAACTACACATGGGCCCCGTCTGCATCACTAAGATTTGGAATCTATCACCATCATTAGAGGACACCTCACCCTTGCACACAAGTCAATATCCACATCATGGTGTCATTTGGATCTTGCACAAAAGCTTACAAGCATGGACCCCTTTTGTCACATGCTTATATGTATTTATATACATATGGGATACTAAAGTCAAAGCAGCTTTTGGAAGCCTTTTTTATAATCTCAATAACTCCCAAGAAAAAGCTAATTTCAAGAAAATTCTCGCGAAGGCCGATCGGTTTCGACCTGGTCTACAAAGTTGCAGAAGAAACTTTTTTCAAATTCCTCACGGATTTGAAGTTACAAAGGCGCAGACTGCTGGCTACATGCAATTTTCTTCTCTCTTTCACCACACCAACTTTCCACTCTATCCTTCTTGTAAATATATTATAATAATGTGCTTTGGCCACCCACCTCTTGTAATCTAGCTCCATTTATCTATTTTGTCTACCACCACCCTTGGCTTCTTGCATGATGACCAAGGTGGGGACTTGTCCCATCCACTATGCTCCATATTTTCAAAGATGCCATACATCATCTAGGATTATGTTAATCAAGAAGATTAGCTTAATCTAATCCCTCATGGAGGCTATATAAAGAGCCCATGGAGGGAGGGGAGGAGGGCCAATGACAAGTCCATGAGAGCATTCTAGAATACCCTCATCTCTTTGAGGGAAGCTATGAGTGAGTTCTTTTATTATGTAGCATAAGGCAAGCTTCTTCTACCTCTTCTCCTAATATCTCCCTCTCTTCTCATCTTCTCATCCCATGTAGCATAATGGCAAGCTTCTTCTACCTCTTCTCCTCTTGTCTCCCTCTCCTCTCATCTCTCTCTCTCTTATATTTCAATATGGTGTCTAGTACATATATTCTCTCTTGTAAATTTGTGTCTTGGTTCTCTTGATTCTCTTTGAGAAAAGGAAAGGGTGGGAGAATGACAAGTCCATGAGAGCACTCTACAATATCCTCATCTCTTTGAGGTAAGCTATGAGTAAGTTCTTTTATTATGTAGCATAATGGCAAGCTTCTTCTACCTCTTCTCCTATTATCTCCCTCTCTTCTCATCTTCTCATTCCATGTAGCATAATGGCAAGCTTCTTCTACCTCTTCTCCTCTTGTCTCCCTCTCTTCTCATCTCTCTCTCTTATATTCCAATATGGTGTCTAGCACATATATTCTCTCTTGTAAATTTGTGTCTTGGTTCTCTTGATTCTCTTTGAGAAAAGGGATGTCCTAGCCCATCCTCCCTTTGGCTAGGTGGTGCCCCTCTTTAGTTCTCTTAGTGAGGATTGGAGGTTGGATGGGTAAGAGGCAATCCGTTCATCATTTCAGCCCTCATTATTGGTGCCCCCGCTGAGGAGTTCTCAAGCTATGCTCTACAACTTCCATGAAGAAAGAAACATCTAAGGAGTTGTCCTCTTCTTCAACGAGTGTTTGTCAAGAAATCACTAAGGAGGAATCTTCATCAAACCCTATTCAAGGGATTCGCCGCTCAAGAGTACCGCAATGGTCTCCAAAAGAAGCTCAAGAGAAGAAGGACCTTTATCGACAAACGGCACGTATGCGGGTAAAGCAAGTTAATTACACACATCCTTCTTTGCTTCATGAGAAATCTTGCTCTCATCAAGTCTCTACGTCAAGGCATTGTGTTGAGTGCTTGGTGTCTAGTGTAAAGACACTCCCTACGGAGCTTCGTCTTCAAGTGGTGAAGGCGCTTTCAAATTCGGGGATTAACAAGTTTTTGGAGGGTGAGTTACACATCAATGGTGTGCGGTATTGGCGAGAGGCTACATATGGTGATGCGCTTCAACTACTACTAGCAAGAAGACTCAAAGTAATTGAAAAGATAGCTATCGAAGCCTATGAACTTTACAAGGCTGATGATGGTCACACAAAAGCTACGCTAATTAGTGGTGAGCAAATCCTTCGCATCTCTCGAATGGTGGGATCTAAGAGGCCATAGCTTCAACAACACGCTTCATAAAAGTTTGTAGTGTACATTTGTAGTTAATGCATAAATGACTACTCCTACTTTCTACAACTTTCGATCGGTTCAAAACATTCGGGTGGATGTGTGCATTAGTAGAAAGATACATTTTCAGCAAAGGTTGGTCTTCTATTTTGGAGCTGAGAGGTTGAGAGAGATCTTATTGTCACCTGATCCCATAATACTCCCTATTTTGGATTATAACATCTTCTTTAATGAGCACATATTCATTCTACTCTAAGTGTATCCCATGAACCATAGGGACTTGTATGGACCTATCCGTCCACTTGCTAGACAAACCGTGCATATAATTGTTAGCACAAAGCTCAGGTTTCAAAATGTTATAAGGGTCTTATTGGGCCCTCGTCGTCTTGCTGAGATTAATGCATCTGTAAATCCATTTATTCTACCCTTAATAAGATATGACTTGGGCCTAGACGTGTTCATCTTTATTTTGTATTGAGCTAGATCAACATCTTCCTATCATGGCTTTTCCAAGTTTTTTTGGGCACAAAGGGGAGAAATCTCTGGACTTTTTGGATGACTTAGAAATGGCCTTTCTAGTCACAGGCCGGGATGATGAAGCAACCAAAGTACGGGCCTTCCCTTTAGTTCTAAAGGGTGATGCTCGAGTGTGGTATCAAGCTCTCCCAGAGGCTACAAGGGGTAATTGGGAGAATCTCAAGACCGCATTCATGCACAAGTACCAAGATACAGAGCCACCTGAAGATATTTGGAGACAACTCTTAGATCTTCGCCAAACCATAGCAGGGGAGTACCAAACCTATGAAGGCATGTTTATAAAATTGTGGGATAAATGGACAGCCTCTTTAGCCGAGGGAGAAAGAGTACCTGATTGCCTTAAGAAAGATTGTTTTCTAGCCGGACTCCATCCTCTACTAAGGGAGAAGGTCAAAGGAAAGTTTCCCACATCCTATGAAGAATCAGTCACTTATGCGAGAGAGAAAGATAGAAAATTGAAGTATCAAGCCCAGTTAAAGGGGGGAGTTGAGCCCATACAGGTTTTACCAACCATGCAAAGGCCTAGAGAAATAGCAGAGGCCCCACCTGAACCAGAGATACCACAGCAAGAGCTCCTACAACGCATTACTAATCAACTCGAAAGCCTTTCATTAAATTTGGTGCAAGGAGTGCGGCCCCCTCCCCTCATAAATGAAGGCAATCGAGGTCCAAGAAGACAAGAAAGAGAGTATGTTTGCTATAATTGTGGGGAGACTGGCCATGGTATGTACTTTTGCCCTCATCCTAGGCGTTTTCCAAGAAATGGGTTCCAACCAAGAAGGAGGGGACAACAAGTGACACCACCTAGGGAAAGGTTTGTTCCACCGAATCCAAGGCCTCCACCACCGGTTCAAGTTCTCCAGCATCCTCGACCACTTGCAGAGGTGCCGCCCTTGCCTGTCCAACCGCCAGAGAATCATGATGTTAGGATAATTAGTTTAGATGAGAGTGATGTCAAAGGGAAGGCCAAAGTAGTAGAGGTTGAAGCAATGCCGGTGAAGAAAGCCCGGAGAATTGAGAAGATGGAGCCTACACCACCAAAGGAGGTTGAAAATATGGAAGAGGAGGCAGAGTCATCAGTGGCTGCAAAGACACGCACCAGTAAAAAGAGGAGGGCTCGCTCACGCCGACACATTGAGCCAGATGATTTTCCCTTGGGTAAAGGTACTAGAGCTTATGATTTGCTTGCTGATGTGAGGAATCAAGGGCCAAAAATTTCATGGCCACAATTACTACATCTATCTCCAACAGTGCGGCGACAATGGTCAAAGATGGTAAGCATTAGACCCATGAAGAATAGACATGTGAATGCAATCCAGGCTAGAAAGATGAAAGATATTGTACCTCTAGTGGAAGCCGAAATCAATGGGCAGAGAGTGTCAAAAACATATGTGGATGGAGGTGCAGAGATTTGTGTCATGACGGAAAAGTTGATGCATCGTTTGGGATTAGAGGTAAATGAAACTACTAAATTTGGGGCCAAAATGGCTAACAATGTGGTAGTAAATTGTTTGGGAGTTATAAAGAAAGTCAAGGTAAAGGTGTGTGGAGTGCAATTGGAGCTTGACATGTATGTGATGCCAGTGAAGGGGGATGGCTATCCGCTCATTCTTGGGCGACCATGGCTAATGGGAATGAAAGCCAGACAAGATTGGGAGACAGGGGCTTTAGAGCTCAGGCCACAAAAGGGGCTGCATAAAAAATGGAAGAGCACTATCTACAACATGAAGGAGGGCCGACAGGAGGATCTTGTGTTAGAAACCACCGCTGATGAATGGAGTTCCAATGAGGGTTGGTCATCTATGACAGAGGGAGAGTCTTCTAATGAGGAGGAAGAAAGCTCTCTAGAAGTGATGGGGATTACATTAAAAGGGCCTTCTAGTAGTGAAATTCCGCAGCAGCTTCCAAAGGTCGAGAAGGAGGGGTTAGAAAAAATGTTGGCTAAGGATCTATCAGTTGAGGAGAAGGCAGCCTACATGGAAGTGGTGATAAAACATTCTGCACTTTTTATTTCTGATTATGAACACATCACAGGTGTGACAGCAGTACAACATCACATTAATCTAAAAGAGGGAGCACGGCCAGTGGTGCAGCGACTACGACGATTGGGAGTAGTTCAACAAAACGCTCTACTCACTGAGGTGCAACGACTTTTAAAGGCAGGCTTTATCTATCCAATAGGGGATTCAGAGTGGGTTTCACCTGTGGTGGTGATACCCAAGAAGAATGGAAAATGGAGGATTTGTGTGGATTACAAGCCGCTAAATGCCGCAACAAAGAGAGATCACTTTCCTCTTCCCTTTCAGGATGAAATACTCAACGAGGTGGCCGGGCATGAGAGATACACTGTTTGTGATGGGTATTCAGGTTATTTCCAGATCCGAATAGCTGAGGAGGATCAACAGAAGACCACCTTCATTACACCTTGGGGTTGTTTTGCTTACAAAGTAATGCCATTTGGATTAACAAATGCCCCAGCTACCTTCCAACGATTCATGAATTATGTCTTCCAGCCATATTTTGGGAAATCCATCAGGGTCTTTATTGATGATTTTTGTATTTATAGTTCTAAGGCTCTACATCTAGGGAAGGTGGATGAAGCTTTCAACCGACTCGCACAAATGGGGGGGCAGTTAAACCATGAGAAGTGTCGCATTGGCGAAAGCAGTGTAACTTTGTTAGGGCATGTCGTAAGTGAGAGGGGCATTGAAGCAGATCCAAACAAAGTTAAGGCCTTATTGGCGGTGCCATCACCATCTTCTGTGAAGCAACTAACCTCTTTCATTCAGAAGGTGCGATATATGGGGCGGTTCATTCATCTCCTCTCCCAATTAATATTTCCACTGCAACAGTTAACCCACTCCGAGGAGCTCTTGTGGAGTGACGAAAGCGAAAGGTGCTTTCACGAGGTGAAGAAGGCTCTTAGCACCCTTCCTATAATTTTACAGCCTTGTTGGGATCAAGAGTTTTTTGTCAACCCGAGTTTTGGGGACAATGCTCTAGGGGCAACACTAATACAAAAGGATGCTAAAACTGGACTAATGAGACCGGTTTACTTTTCTAGTAGAGTAATGACAGCATCAGAACGAGGGTACAAGATGGTCGAGGTAATGGTTTTGTCTCTAATGTTTGCTATAAGAAAGTTTCGTCCTTATCTTCTCCCTAGGCCATTCACAGTGATCACGACAGAAGAGCATTTTCCCTATGCCTTACAGCACATGGATGTTTCAGCTAGAATCGCTAAGTGGGTGATACAACTCCAAGAGTTTGACTACACCTTCAAAGTGGAGGATTCTACTCGAGCTTGCCTAGCTGATTTGTTGACCCATAGATGCCATCAAAAGAAGGAAAATGAGAAGGGAAAGGTAAAAGAGGAGACACCTCCTCTTGAGGAGCCGCCACGGGTGGAGAATGCCCATGCCCTCTACTTTGATGGAGCCTACAAGCGTATTAAAGACAGAGCGGCAGCAAGAATAGTGGTGTTCAGTCCCATAGGTGACAAACTTTATGGAGAAGGTATCAGCTTGGAGGATGTCCATTCTAACAATGAGGCAGAATATCAAGCCTTGCTTTTAGGTTTGAAGTGGTGTCTCTCACATGGTATCACTCGGCTTAATGTTTTTGGGGATTCTATGCTCATTGTTAAGCAAATGAAAGGAATCTGGGCTTGTAAAAATGATAACTTAGCAGTGAAAATGAGGGAAGCTAAAACTCTCATGAGAAAGCTACAGAAAGCCCAAATCTATTTTGTGCCAAGGCGCACAAATGGCGACGCAGATGCTCTAGCAGCTGAAAATTTGAAAGAGGCAATGGTGGGCATCATTGCCGTAAAGCTTCCCTTGTTTCAAGGAAAGTTTCAACTACAAGATGTGCTTTATTTTCTCGAGCAAGGTGAGGTACCTACACATATGAGTAAAAGTGAGAAAAGGTGGCTAGCTACTAAGGCCACTAAATACCGCTTGATAAATGATGTGTTGTATTGCAAAGGAAAGGATGCAGTGCTTAGAAGGGTGCCAACAGCAAAGGAGATTATAGATGTGATTAAGAGCTGCCATGAAGGGGTTTGTGGTGGACATTTTGCTCAAGAAATAACCAGCAGAAAGATTCTCCAAGCCGGTTTTGTGTGGCCTAGTCTACATCGAGATGTGCAACATTGGTGCCGCACTTGTGACGATTGCCAAAAGGCCGGACCAAGGAAGCTAGTGCATGAGGAACAAAATCCCATAACTACATATGGCCCATTTGAGAAATGGGGGATTGATGCAATAGGGCCACTCCCACGAACTCAATCTGGCAAGGAATACATCATAATGGGAGTGGACTACATGACGAGGTGGGCAGAGGCTTCAGCAACTAGTAGGATCACAGCCCAAGAAGTGGGAAAATTTGTGTTTGAAAATATTTGTTGCAGGTTTGGCACACCTTGGGAAATTATCTATGATCGGGGTCCTGGTTTTAGGGCAAACCTAGTAGGGGAGCTAATGGAAAGGCTAAAAATCAAGCACAGGCATTCTACTCCCTACTATCCACAGTGTAATGGTTTGGTCGAAAAAGTGAATGGGCTTATTTGTAAGATAATTACCAAGCAGGTACACATGCACCCCAAGCACTGGGATAAAAAATTGAATGCAGCTCTTTGGGCCTACAGGACTTCATTTAGAACCTCGCTTGGCTATACTCCATTTCACCTCGTCTATGGCCAAGAAGCTTTGCTTCCTATAGAGGTGGAACTGGCCAGTTTGCGTGTTTTAGTAGCCAGTCAAGAGAAGAATCAAGATAAGAAGTTAGAGGAAAGGATCTTGGATCTAGAGAGGCTGGAGTTAGATAGAGAAGCAGCAGTCCAACACTATTCCATGCAGGCTGAAGAGAGGAGGAAGACCTTTAATAAGAAGCTGGCTAGCAAACACATAAGGGAAGGATCACTTGTGCTACGCTATGATAACCGCTTCGATAACAGAAAGGATGCTAAACTTGTGTTCAAGTGGGAAGGGCCATTCATGGTCATAAGGAGATATCCAAATGGCAGTTATAAGCTAGGTGACATGGATGGGAAGGTTCACAAGACAAGGGTAAATGGATGGCGACTGAAGCCTTATTTTCAAAGAAATATGAACACTTTGGAGCAGTCATTCAATGAAGAGCCACCAATGAGGGGGTGCAGTCCTCCTTGCTCTATTGGACCATCATTATCAAGCTAGAGGCATGAATACCTCTAGCCTAAGGGGAGGGCTAATGATCCGGGTTTTTTACAACCCGGATTACTACCACAAAATTTTGGCCAAAGCCCCTATCAAGAGCCTACCATATCACTCTGGGTTTACTCTTCAAGCACTAGGTATGCTACATTGCTTCTCGATTACGATAACTCTAGCAAATGGGGGGAACGAGTTCTTAGGAGGCATGTCAATGTAAAGGGTAAAAGGGATGGTTATCTTAGTGAAGATGAAAAAGGATTACACCTAGGAGTTGAGTGAATGCATGGATTTTTCAAAGGACTAGCCTCCAACTACACATGGGCCCCGTCTGCATCACTAAGATTTGGAATCTATCACCATCATTAGAGGACACCTCACCCTTGCACACAAGTAAATATCCACATCATGGTGTCATTTGGATCTTGCACAAAAGCTTACAAGCATGGACCCCTTTTGTCACATGCTTATATGTATTTATATACATATGGGATACTAAAGTCAAAGCAGCTTTTGGAAGCCTTTTTTATAATCTCAATAACTCCCAAGAAAAAGCTAATTTCAAGAAAATTCTCGCGAAGGCCGATCGGTTTCGACCTGGTCTACAAAGTTGCAGAAGAAACTTTTTTCAAATTCCTCACGGATTTGAAGTTACAAAGGCGCAGACTGCTGGCTACATGCAATTTTCTTCTCTCTTTCACCACACCAACTTTCCACTCTATCCTTCTTGTAAATATATTATAATAATGTGCTTTGGCCACCCACCTCTTGTAATCTAGCTCCATTTATCTATTTTGTCTACCACCACCCTTGGCTTCTTGCATGATGACCAAGGTGGGGACTTGTCCCATCCACTATGCTCCATATTTTCAAAGATGCCATACATCATCTAGGATTATGTTAATCAAGAAGATTAGCTTAATCTAATCCCTCATGGAGGCTATATAAAGAGCCCATGGAGGGAGGGGAGGAGGGCCAATGACAAGTCCATGAGAGCATTCTAGAATACCCTCATCTCTTTGAGGGAAGCTATGAGTGAGTTCTTTTATTATGTAGCATAAGGCAAGCTTCTTCTACCTCTTCTCCTAATATCTCCCTCTCTTCTCATCTTCTCATCCCATGTAGCATAATGGCAAGCTTCTTCTACCTCTTCTCCTCTTGTCTCCCTCTCCTCTCATCTCTCTCTCTCTTATATTTCAATATGGTGTCTAGTACATATATTCTCTCTTGTAAATTTGTGTCTTGGTTCTCTTGATTCTCTTTGAGAAAAGGAAAGGGTGGGAGAATGACAAGTCCATGAGAGCACTCTACAATATCATCATCTCTTTGAGGTAAGCTATGAGTAAGTTCTTTTATTATGTAGCATAATGGCAAGCTTCTTCTACCTCTTCTCCTATTATCTCCCTCTCTTCTCATCTTCTCATTCCATGTAGCATAATGGCAAGCTTCTTCTACCTCTTCTCCTCTTGTCTCCCTCTCTTCTCATCTCTCTCTCTTATATTCCAATATGGTGTCTAGCACATATATTCTCTCTTGTAAATTTGTGTCTTGGTTCTCTTGATTCTCTTTGAGAAAAGGGATGTCCTAGCCCATCCTCCCTTTGGCTAGGTGGTGCCCCTCTTTAGTTCTCTTAGTGAGGATTGGAGGTTGGATGGGTAAGAGGCAATCCGTTCATCATTTCAGCCCTCACCATCATCACATCTGATCACCTCAATGCCAAGGAAGTACCTTAGCTCACCTAAATCCTTCATCTCAAACTTCTTCTTCAAAAAGTCCTTGACTTTAGCAATCCCACTATCACTATCACCTGTAATAATCAAGTCATCCACAGAGATGACTATGATGACCAAACCTACATCTTCCTTTCTCACATAAAGTGAGTAATCAACATCAGAAACATAAAAGCCAATATTGACAAGATACTCTCTGATCTTGTCAGACCATGCTCTGGGTGCTTTCTTGAGCCCATAGAGCGCCTTCTTCAACCTGCACACATACGTGGTGATCCGGGTTTTTTACAACCCGGATTATTACCACAAAATTTTGGCCAAAGCCCCTATCAAGAGCCTACCATATCACTCTGGGTTTACTCTTCAAGCACTAGGTATGCTACATTGCTTCTCGATTACGATAACTCTAGCAAATGGGGGGAACGAGTTCTTAGGAGGCATGTCAATGTAAAGGGTAAAAGGGATGGTTATCTTAGTGAAGATGAAAAAGGATTACACCTAGGAGTTGAGTGAATGCATGGATTTTTCAAAGGACTAGCCTCCAACTACACATGGGCCCCGTCTGCATCACTAAGATTTGGAATCTATCACCATCATTAGAGGACACCTCACCCTTGCACACAAGTAAATATCCACATCATGGTGTCATTTGGATCTTGCACAAAAGCTTACAAGCATGGACCCCTTTTGTCACATGCTTATATGTATTTATATACATATGAGGAACTAAAGTCAAAGCAGCTTTTAGAAGCCGTTTTTTATAATCTCAATAACTCCCAAGAAAAAGCGAATTTCAAGAAAATTCCCGCGAAAGCCGATCGGTTTCAATCTGGTCTACAAAGTTGCAGAAGAAACTTTTTCCAAATTCCTCACGGATTTGAAGTTACGAAGGCGCAGACTGCTGGCTATATGCAATTTTCTTCTCTCTTTCACCACACCAACTTTCCACTCTATCCTTCTTGTAAATATATTATAATAATGTGCTTTGGGCATCCACCTCTAGTAATCTAGCTCCATTTCTCTATTTTGTCTACCACCACCCTTGGCTTCTTGCATGATGACCAAGGTGGGGACTTGTCCCATCCACTACTCTCCATATTTTCAAAGATGCCATACATCATCTAGGATTATGTTAATCAAGAAGATTAGCTTAATCTAATCCCTCATGAAGGCTATATAAAGAGCCCATGGAGAATGAAGAAGGAAGAGAGGGAGGGGGAAGAAGGGAGGGGGAAGAAGGAAGAGGGAGGGGAGAGAATGACAAGTCCATGAGAGCATTCTAGAATACCCTCATCTCTTTGAGGGAAGCTATGAGTGAGTTCTTTTATTATGTAGCATAATGGTAAGCTTCTTCTACCTCTTCTCCTATTATCTCCCTCTCTTCTCATCTTCTCATTCCATGTAGCATAATGGAAAGCTTCTTCTACCTCTTCTCCTCGTGTCTCCCTCTCCTCTCATCTCTCTCTCTTATATTTCAATATGGTGTCTAGTACATATATTCTCTCTTGTAAATTTGTGTCTTGGTTCTCTTGATTCTCTTTGAGAAAAGGGATGTCCTAGCCCATCCTCCCTTTGGCTAGGTGGTGCCCCTCTTTAGTTCTCTTAGTGAGGATTGGAGGTTGGATGGGTAAGAGGCAACCCGTTCATCATTTCAGCCCTCATTATTGGTGCCCCCGCTGAGGAGTTCTCAAGCTATGCTCTACAACTTCCATGAAGAAAGAAACATCTAAGGAGTTGTCCTCTTCTTCAACGAGTGTTTGTCAAGAAATCACTAAGGAGGAATCTTCATCAAACCCTATTCAAGGGATTCGCCGCTCAAGAGTACCGCAATGGTCTCCAAAAGAAGCTCAAGAGAAGAAGGATCTTTATCGACAAACGGCACGTATGCGGGTAAAGCAAGTTAATTACACACATCCTTCTTTGCTTCATGAGAAATCTTGCTCTCATCAAGTCTCTACGTCAAGGCATTGTGTTGAGTGCTTGGTGTCTAGTGTAAAGACACTCCCTACGGAGCTTCGTCTTCAAGTGGTGAAGGAGCTTTCAAATTCGGGGATTAACAAGTTTTTGGAGGGTGAGTTACACATCAATGGTGTGCGGTATTGGCGAGAGGCTACATATGGTGATGCGCTTCAACTACTACTAGCAAGAAGACTCAAAGTAATTGAAAAGATAGCTATCGAAGCCTATGAACTTTACAAGGCTGATGATGGTCACACAAAAGCTACGCTAATTAGTGGTGAGCAAATCCTTCGCATCTCTCGAATGGTGGGATCTAAGAGGCCATAGCTTCAACGACACGCTTCATGAAAGTTTGTAGTGTAAATTTGTAGTTAATGCATAAATGACTACTCCTACTTTCTACAACTTTCAATCGGTTCAAAACATTCGGGTGGATGTGTGCATTAGTAGAAAGTTACATTTTCAGCAAAGGTTGGTCTTCTATTTTGGAGCTGAGAGGTTGAGAGAGATCTTGTTGTCACCTGATCCCATAATACTCCCTATTTTGGATTATAACATCTCCTTTAATGTGCACATATTCATTCTACTCTAAGTGTATCCCATGAACCATAGGGACTTGTATGGACCTATCCGTCCACTTGCTAGACAAACCGTGCATATAATCGTTAGCACAAAGCTCAGGTTTCAAAATGTTATAAGGGTCTTATTGGGCCCTCGTCGTCTTGCTGAGATTAATGCATCTGTAAATCCATTTATTCTACCCTTAATAAGATATGACTTGGGCCTAGACGTGTTCATCTTTATTTTGTATTGAGCTAGATCAACATCTTCCTATCATGGCTTTTCCAAGTTTTTTTGGGCACAAAGGGGAGAAATCTCTGGACTTTTTGGATGACTTAGAAATGGCCTTTCTAGTCACAGGCCGGGATGATGAAGCAACCAAAGTACGGGCCTTCCCTTTAGTTCTAAAGGGTGATGCTCGAGTGTGGTATCAAGCTCTCCCAGAGGCTACAAGGGGTAATTGGGAGAATCTCAAGACCGCATTCATGCACAAGTACCAAGATACAGAGCCACCTGAAGATATTTGGAGACAACTCTTAGATCTTCGCCAAACCATAGCAGGGGAGTACCAAACCTATGAAGGCATGTTTATAAAATTGTGGGATAAATGGACAGCCTCTTTAGCCGAGGGAGAAAGAGTACCTGATTGCCTTAAGAAAGATTGTTTTCTAGCCGGACTCCATCCTCTACTAAGGGAGAAAGTCAAAGGAAAGTTTCCCACATCATATCAAGAATCAGTCACTTATGCGAGAGAGAAAGATAGAAAATTGAAGTATCAAGCCCAAGTGAAGGGGGGAGTTGAGCCCATACAGGTTTTACCAACCATGCAAAGGCCTAGAGAAATAGCAGAGGCCCCACCTGAACCAGAGATACCACAGCAAGAGCTCCTACAACGCATTACTAATCAACTCGAAAGCCTTTCATTAAATTTGGTGCAAGGAGTGCGGCCCCCTCCCCTCATAAATGAAGGCAATCGAGGTCCAAGAAGACAAGAAAGAGAGTATGTTTGCTATAATTGTGGGGAGACTGGCCATGGTATGTACTTTTGCCCTCATCCTAGGCGTTTTCCAGGAAATGGGTTCCAACCAAGAAGGAGGGGACAACAAGTGACACCACCTAGGGAAAGGTTTGTTCCACCGAATCCAAGGCCTCCACCACCGGTTCAAGTTCTCCAGCATCCTCGACCACTTGCAGAGGTGCCGCCCTTGCCTGTTCAACCGCCAGAGAATCATGATGTTAGGATAATTAGTTTAGATGAGAGTGATGTCAAAGGAAATGCCAAAGTAGTAGAGGTTGAAGCAATGCCGGTGAAGAAAGCCCGGAGAATTGAGAAGATGGAGCCTACACCACCAAAGGAGATTGAAAATATGGAAGAGGAGGCAGAGTCATCAGTGGCTGCAAAGACACGCAACAGTAAAAAGAGGAGGGCTCGCTCACGCCGACACATTGAGCCAGATGATTTTCCCTTGGGTAAAGGTACTAGAGCTTATGATTTGCTTGCTGATGTGAGGAATCAAGGGCCAAAAATTTCATGGCCACAATTACTACATCTATCTCCAACAGTGCGGCGACAATGGTCAAAGATGGTAAGCATTAGATCCATGAAGAATAGACATGTGAATGCAATCCAGGCTAGAAAGATGAAAGATATTGTACCTCTAGTGGAAGCCGAAATCAATGGGCAGAGAGTGTCAAAGACATATGTGGTTGGAGGTGCAGAGATTTGTGTCATGATGGAAAAGTTGATGCATCGTTTGGGATTAGAGGTAAATGAAACTACTAAATTTGGGGCCAAAATGGCTAACAATGTGGTAGTAAATTGTTTGGGAGTTATAAAGAAAGTCAAGGTAAAGGTGTGTGGAGTGCAATTGGAGCTTGACATGTATGTGATGCCAGTGAAGGGGGATGGCTATCCGCTCATTCTTGGGCGACCATGGCTAATGGGAATGAAAGCCAGACAAGATTGGGAGACAGGGGCTTTAGAGCTCAGGACACAAAAGGGGCTGCATAAAAAATGGAAGAGCACTATCTACAACATGAAGGAGGGCCGACAGGAGGATCTTGTGTTAGAAACCACCGCTGATGAATGGAGTTCCAGCGAGGGTTGGTCATCTATGACAGAGGGAGAGTCTTCTAATGAGGAGGAAGAAAGCTCTCTAGAAGTGATGGGGATTACATTAAAAGGGCCTTCTAGTAGTGAAATTCCGCAGCAGCTTCCAAAGGTCTAGAAGGAGGGGTTAGAAAAAATGTTGGCTAAGGATCTATCAGTTGAGGAGAAGGCAGCCTACATGGAAGTGGTGATAAAACATTCTGCACTTTTTATTTCTGAGTATGAACACATCACAGGTGTGACAGCAGTACAACATCACATTAATCTAAAAGAGGGAGCACGGCCAGTGGTGCAGCGACTACGACGATTGGGAGTAGTTCAACAAAATGCTCTACTCACTGAGGTACAACGACTTTTAAAGGCAGGCTTCATCTATCCAATAGGGGACTCAGAGTGGGTTTCACCTGTGGTGGTGATACCCAAGAAGAATGGAAAATGGAGGATTTGTGTGGATTACAAGCCGCTAAATGCCGCAACTAAGAGAGATCACTTTCCTCTTCCCTTTCAGGATGAAATACTCAACGAGGTGGCCGGGCATGAGAGATACACTGTTTGTGATGGATATTCAGGTTATTTCCAGATCCGAATAGCTGAGGAGGATCAACAGAAGACCACCTTCATTACACCTTGGGGTTGTTTTGCTTACAAAGTAATGCCATTTGGATTAACAAATGCCCCAGCTACCTTCCAACGATTCATGAATTATGTCTTCCAGCCATATTTTGGGAAATCCATCAGGGTCTTTATTGATGATTTTTGTATTTATAGTTCTAAGGCTCTACATCTAGGGAAGGTGGATGAAGCTTTCAACCGACTCGCACAAATGGGGGGGCAATTAAACCATGAGAAGTGTCGAATTGGCGAAAGTAGTGTAACTTTGTTAGGGCATGTCGTAAGTGAGAGGGGCATTGAAGCAGATCCAAACAAAGTTAAGGCCCTATTGGCAGTGCCATCACCATCTTCTGTGAAGCAACTAACCTCTTTCATTCAGAAGGTGCGATATATGGGGCGGTTCATTCATCTCCTCTCCCAATTAATATTTCCACTGCAACAGTTAACCCACTCCGAGGAGCTCCTGTGGAGTGACGAAAGCGAAAGGTGCTTTCACGAGGTGAAGAAGGCTCTTAGCACCCTTCCTATAATTTTACAGCCTTGCTGGGATCAAGAGTTTTTTGTCAACCCGAGTTTTGGCGACAATGCTCTAGGGGCAGCACTAATACAAAAGGATGCTAAAACTGGCCTAATGAGACCAGTTTACTTTTCTAGTAGAGTAATGACAGCATCAGAACGAGGGTACAAGATGGTCGAGGTGATGGTTTTGTCTCTAATGTTTGCTGTAAGGAAGTTTCGTCCTTATCTTCTCCCTAGGCCATTCACAGTGATCACGACAGAAGAGCATTTTCCCTATGCCTTACAGCACATGGATGTTTCAGCTAGAATCGCTAAGTGGGTGATACAACTCCAAGAGTTTGACTACACCTTCAAAGTGGAGGATTCTACTCGAGCTTGCCTAGCTGATTTGTTGACCCATAGATGCCATCAAAAGAAGGAAAATGAGAAGGGAAAGGTAAAAGAGGAGACACCTCCTCTTGAGGAGCCGCCACGGGTGGAGAATGCCCATGCCCTCTACTTTGATGGAGCCTACAAGCGTATTAAAGACAGAGCGGCAGCAGGAATAGTGGTGTTCAGTCCCATAGGTGACAAACTTTATGGAGAAGGTATCAGCTTGGAGGATGTCCATTCTAACAATGAAGCAGAATATCAAGCCTTGCTTTTAGGTTTGAGGTGGTGTCTCTCACATGGTATCACTCGGCTTAATGTTTTTGGGGATTCTATGCTAATTGTTAAGCAAATGAAAGGAATCTGGGCTTGTAAAAATGATAACTTAGCAGTGAAAATGAGGGAAGCTAAAACTCTCATGAGAAAGCTACAGAAAGCCCAAATCTATTTTGTGCCAAGGCGCACAAATGGCGACGCAGATGCTCTAGCAGCTGAAAAATTGAAAGAGGCAATGGTGGGCATCATTGCCGTAAAGCTTCCCTTGTTTCAAGGAAAGTTTCAACTACAAGATGTGCTTTATTTTCTCGAGCAAGGTGAGGCACCTACACATATGAGTAAGAGTGAGAAAAGGTGGCTGGCTACTAAGGCCACTAAATACCGCTTGATAAATGATGTGTTGTATTGCAAAGGAAAGGATGCAGTGCTTAGAAGGGTGCCAACAGCAAAGGAGATTATAGATGTGATTAAGAGCTGCCATGAAGGGGTTTGTGGCGGACATTTTGCTCAAGAAATAACCAGTAGAAAGATTCTCCAAGCCGGTTTTGTCTGGCCTAGTCTACATCGAGATGTGCAACATTGGTGCCGCACTTGTGACAATTGCCAAAAGGCCGGACCAAGGAAGCTAGTGCATGAGGAACAAAATCCCATAACTACATATGGCCCATTTGAGAAATGGGGGATTGATGCAATAGGGCCACTCCCACGAACTCAATCTGGCAAGGAATGCATCATAATGGGAGTGGACTACATGACGAGGTGGGCAGAGGCTTCAGCAACTAGTAGGATCACAGCCCAAGAAGTGGGAAAATTTGTGTTTGAAAATATTTGTTGCAGGTTTGGCACACCTTTGGAAATTATCTCTGATCGGGGTCCTGGTTTTTGGGCAAACCTAGTAGGGGAGCTAATGGAAAGGCTAAAAATCAAGCACAGGCATTCTACTCCCTACTATCCACAGTGTAATGGTTTGGTCGAAAAAGTGAATGGGCTGATTTGTAAGATAATTACCAAGCAGGTACACATGCACCCCAAGCACTGGGATAAAAAATTGAATGCAGCTCTTTGGGCCTACAGGACTTCATTTAGAACCTCGCTTGGCTATACTCCATTTCACCTCGTCTATGGCCAAGAAGCTTTGCTTCCTATAGAGGTGGAACTGGCCAGTTTGCGTGTTTTAGTAGCCAGTCAAGAGAAGAATCAAGATAAGAAGTTAGAGGAAAGGATCTTGGATCTAGAGAGGCTGGAGTTAGATAGAGAAGCAGCAGTCCAACACTATTCCATGCAGGCTGAAGAGAGGAGGAAGACCTTTAATAAGAAGCTGGCTAGCAAACACATAAGGGAAGGATCACTTGTGCTACGCTATGATAACTGCTTTGATAACAGAAAGGATGCTAAACTTGTGTTCAAGTGGGAAGGGCCATTCATGGTCATAAGGAGATATCCAAATGGCAGCTATAAGCTAGGTGACATGGATGAGAAGGTTCACAAGACAAGGGTAAATGGATGGCGACTGAAGCCTTATTTTCAAAGAAATATGAACACTTTGGAGCAGTCATTCAATGAAGAGCCACCAATGAGGGGGTGCAGTCCTCCTTGCTCTATTGGACCATCATTATCAAGCTAGAGGCATGAATACCTCTAGCCTAAGGGGAGGGCTAATGATCCGGGTTTTTTACAACCCGGATTATTACCACAAAATTTTGGCCAAAGCCCCTATCAAGAGCCTACCATATCACTCTGGGTTTACTCTTCAAGCACTAGGTATGCTACATTGCTTCTCGATTACGATAACTCTAGCAAATGGGGGGAACGAGTTCTTAGGAGGCATGTCAATGTAAAGGGTAAAAGGGATGGTTATCTTAGTGAAGATGAAAAAGGATTACACCTAGGAGTTGAGTGAATGCATGGATTTTTCAAAGGACTAGCCTCCAACTACACATGGGCCCCGTCTGCATCACTAAGATTTGGAATCTATCACCATCATTAGAGGACACCTCACCCTTGCACACAAGTCAATATCCACATCATGGTGTCATTTGGATCTTGCACAAAAGCTTACAAGCATGGACCCCTTTTGTCACATGCTTATATGTATTTATATACATATGAGGAACTAAAGTCAAAGCAGCTTTTGGAAGCCTTTTTTATAATCTCAATAACTCCCAAGAAAAAGCGAATTTCAAGAAAATTCCCGCGAAAGCCGATTGGTTTCAATCTGGTCTACAAAGTTGCAGAAGAAACTTTTTCCAAATTCCTCACGGATTTGAAGTTACGAAGGCGCAGACTGCTGGCTATATGCAATTTTCTTCTCTCTTTCACCACACCAACTTTCCACTCTATCCTTCTTGTAAATATATTATAATAATGTGCTTTGGGCATCCACCTCTAGTAATCTAGCTCCATTTCTCTATTTTGTCTACCACCACCCTTGGCTTCTTGCATGATGACCAAGGTGGGGACTTGTCCCATCCACTACTCTCCATATTTTCAAAGATGCCATACATCATCTAGGATTATGTTAATCAAGAAGATTAGCTTAATCTAATCTCTCATGAAGGCTATATAAAGAGCCCATGGAGAATGAAGAAGGAAGAGAGGGAGGGGGAAGAAGGGAGGGGGAAGAAGGAAGAGGGAGGGGGGAGAATGACAAGTCCATGAGAGCATTCTAGAATACCCTCATCTCTTTGAGGGAAGCTATGAGTGAGTTCTTTTATTATGTAGCATAATGGTAAGCTTCTTCTACCTCTTCTCCTATTATCTCCCTCTCTTCTCATCTTCTCATTCCATGTAGCATAATGGAAAGCTTCTTCTACCTCTTCTCCTCGTGTCTCCCTCTCCTCTCATCTCTCTCTCTTATATTTCAATATGGTGTCTAGTACATATATTCTCTCTTGTAAATTTGTGTATTGGTTCTCTTGATTCTCTTTGAGAAAATGGATGTCCTAGCCCATCCTCCCTTTGGCTAGGTGATGCCCCTCTTTAGTTCTCTTAGTGAGGATTGGAGGTTGGATGGGTAAGAGGCAACCCGTTCATCATTTCAGCCCTCAGTGGGATGCTCTAAATCTTCATAACCTGCTAGCTGATCCGTATATACTTCTTTCTGCAAATCGCAACCTCCAACCTTTGGTTGTTGCCAAAGCAATCACACATCTGACAGTTGCCATCCTAGCAACTGGACTGAAGGTTTCATCATAATCTATGCCATATGTCTGGGCATAGCCTTTTGCAACTAGCCTAGCTTTGTACCTACTAATAGAACCATCTACATTGTGCTTAATCTTATAAACCCACTTAAATCCGATAGCTTTCTTGCCCTTCGGCAATGATACTAGATCCCAAGTCTTATTGGCCTCTAATGCAGCCATCTCCTCATCCATTGCTGCATCCCAATGAGTATGACCAATAGCATCCTCAAAACAAGTGGGCTCAACATCCTCAACTAGTTTCACCATATAAGCATAATGGTGAGCTGCATAACCTTCAAAACCAAATCTTTTAACAGGGTATCTGACCCTGCTAGATCTGCGTACCACCGGATCACTCAATGGAGCCTTTACATTATTATGAGCTCTCTGTACACCTGGTGTCCTCACTGAAGGAATGCCAAGCTCATCATCCAAGCTCTCTAAGCCACTGGAGTCTCCATCAAGAACTACATCAATGCCTTCTCACACCTTATTCTTTCCTTTGTCTTTACCTATAGTGCTAGTAGATGCACCTGAAGATGTAGAGCTACTCCTTAGTCTCCCAGACCAAGGACTACCAGATGATGTCTCTGGTCCACTAAGAGTCCGTGATTCTTGCTTTTCAGCCTACACATGAGTGTCATGATCATCATCATCATCTAATGCATCACCACTTGATGCATACCAACTGCTCATTTCATCAAAGATGACATCCCTGCTCACTCTGAACTTACATGTGACAGGGTTATAACAGCGATACCCTTTCTGCTCTAAAGAGTATCCAATAAAGATGCATTTTTCTGGCTTTGAATCAAGCTTCTTCCGTAGCTCATCTTGCACATGAACGTATGCAACACAGCCAAATATCTTAAAGTGTAATACATCAGGCTTCTTGCCAGTAAAACATTCTTCAAGAGTCATCCCATGAATTGCAGTTGTGGGAGTTCTGTTCATAATATAAACAGCAGTATGAACAGCCTCAGACAAAAAATGCTTAGGCATATTCTTTTCAGTCATCAAGGTGCGTGCAACTTCTGCAATATGCATGTTTCTCCTTTCTGCAACACCATTTTGCTATGGGGTATACCTGCATGTGAACTGTCTCTTTATCCCATGAGACCTCAGAAAATCACTGAACTCATTCGAGAGGTACTCTCCCCCTCCATCTGACCTCAAGCACTTTACTTTCAAGCATGTTTCTCTTTCAACTGCAGCCTTGAAAGTTTGAAAGTGCTCAAACGCTTCACTCTTTTCCTTCATAAAATATACCCACAGTTTTCTAGAACAATCATCAATGAATGTGACAAAGTATGAACTGCCTCCAAGAGATACATTTTGTCTAGGCCCCCAAATGTCTGTATGCACAACATCAAGGATATTTCTGCTTACATCTCTGTCATGTGAAAAGGGTTGTCTTGCCTGCTTATCAAACTGACATGCTTCGCATACCTTATGAAATTCTACAACTCTAAATGTAGGCAAACCTGAACCAACCCTTTGGACTGCATTAATTTCAGCCTTTGTACATTTGCATGTCCAATGCGTTTGTGCCAAATTTCAATATCTGCAACAACGTCTTTTCCTTTAGCATACATAGTAGCATTCATAGTAGGAATTCCAGCATCCAGAGTAAACATACGTCCAACTCTACTTCCCTTTGCAACTAACCTGCACTTGTCATTGAAGTCTTCTACAAAGCATCCCTTTGCATTAAATCTGACTTGCAGCCCTTGCTCTACCATTTGACCGACTGACACCAAGTTCTTTGTAATAGATGGCACATGTAATACATCTGAAAGACTCTTTGTCTTACCATCATACAAGGACAAGGGAACTTTTCCAATATGTGAATTTGGGTTGCATGAATCATCACTCGTCTGCACATAACCTGCATTTTGCAAATCCTGCATCTCTCCAAACCATTTTGCATGGTTGGTCATATGATTGGATGCACCATCATGTGTTCCCTTTCCTGTAACAGCATTCAGCATATGCTGCATAACAAACAGATGTTCATTTTTATCTTCATTCTGTCGTGAAGACAATGTATAGTTTCCTTGCTGCAACTTACCACTGCGGATATCATCTTTCTTAGCATAACATTGGGCTGCGATATGACCTATTTTGCCACAGTAGTGGCGCACAATACCAAAGTTGTTAGAACCTCTGTTCTGCCATCCACCTCTTCCTCTAAAGCTCCCCTTGCCTCTAAAGTTACCACGACCTCCTGAAACCTGCATATCGCAAATTGCTGATTCAATCTGTTTTGCTGGTTGTCACTACCACGTCCTGTACCACGGCCTCTTGAAGAGAACCTGCCATGTCCCCTTCATGAACTGGAGTAGAAAGCTTGGACCTGTTCACCACTTTTTTCAGATGTCTCACTCTGCATGTTGATCTTTTCAGTGATCATAAGGGAGACCAACTCATCGAAATCTGGAAATGGCTTTCTAACATATACGGAAGTTACAAAAGACTTCCAAGCCTTTTCATTGTTAAGTCCACCCAAGGTAGACGACACCAAATCATCATCATCGAGCATTGCATCAATCGCTGCCAAGGCATCTGCAATGCTTCTTACCTTCAGTGCATACTCATTGATAGACATCTTCCCTTTCTTCAATGTATTCAACTCTTGCTTGAGTTGAATCTTTCGTGCCTTTGTATTTATAGAAAACATACCTTCAAGTATGGTCCAAGCTGCATATGAATTCTCTGCATTTCTAATATGTCCTAGCATATTATTGTCAATTACTATAGACAACCAATACATGATCTTCTTGTCTTTTGCATTCCATTCCTTCCGTGGTTTTGTCTCTTTTGCAATTGGAGGATCACTCACCTTGGGCTCCTTTTCTTCACCTGAAACAAACTCGTAGAGGCCTTTTCCAATAAGAAAGTTCGTGACACGGAACTTCCATGAAGGATAGTTGTTCTTGTTGAGCTTCTCAATAATGAGGCTTCCACTGTTCTCTGCCATTATCACAAAATTAATACCAATAGCAAGCAAATCTTCTGCAACCCTCTACCTGTAGTGCACAGCAATACACCACGCAGCCTTTTTCACTATCTGCTCAACAATACATGCAATCTGCAACTAGTTTGCAAATAAAGCTTGTGTTTACTCGCTGGTAAACAACTTTGAACTTACAGATCTGAAATCTGTAACCTGTGCATCCACTTTCGGTCAATACAGTCGAAGTCACAGTGTACCCTGAAACTGCTGTCCGCAACCTTGCGGCTCTAAAACGGGGCCTGAAACAGCATCAGATGCCCAAAATAACTGCGGAAGAGCCCTAAAGGGCGTATCTGCAGAATACATAGCACTCTTTGTGCACACTAAATCTCACTGCAATCTGAGATTTTTGCTCGACCCTGCTTCCGGTGTCTCCACAGGCACTATCCAAGAGAGAGAGTGGAAGAATGGGAGAGCTTCTTACCCATGGCTTGCTTGCTCGAACCTTGCTTCTTCTCCTTCACTTCAACCTTTGAAATCAGCCTCTCTTAGTGGCACGGCTCTGATACCATGTCAAGAATCACGTGGTGGGGGGACTTGCTCAAGATGTTGCGTCGAACACACATAGAATGCACAAGGAGAAGCTCACTCAAGAGACAAGAAGAGAGATGGAGACCAAAACGTTTTCTTGCTGGTTTCTTCTTCTTCTTCCACACACTTTACAATGTACACAAAGTATAGATAAGATACAACATAAAGGAAAGTGGCCTACTAAGTCAAACAATGCATAACCAACTACACTAGTCGACTGGCACTATAACTATGCCAGCTGTAAATAGGTGTAACAATCTGAATATGATAAGTAATGGGTCAGTGGCCATGTGAGATTCATAATGACCATCGACATGCTAAGTGTAAACATGTGGACCCATCTAACCAGGCTGTCCATCATCAATGTCCGCATGTGTTGAGCTTGTCATCTCAACAAACATTATCCACTTAACCCCCTCCCAAGAGGGTGTTTCCCCATGGTTATGTGGATTTGAACCCCTGGTCTCGGGTTGCCAATGCGGAGGTCTCGATTTCTTGCGTGCGGGTTATAGATTAATCTGCCGGCAATTTCAATATGGAAGATAACCTTTGCACGAGTTTTAAGCAGTGTGCAGAAAGTCGGGTTTAGTAATATTTTTAAGCGGAAATATTACAGCTAACGTGGACTACATTATGAATCTTTAGAGTTGCGGCCAGCTGTAGTCTGTAAGCATTAGGCCCTAGGCACTTGGTGATCTTATAAGGTCCACAATACCTCATACTTAACTTCTTGTGCTCTCCCAAGGATAGTGAACTCTTTTTTGGGCGTACACGGATGAAGACCATATCACCTTCAATGAAGGATCTATCTTGCCATTTCAAGTCAGTGTAAGCCTTCTGTCTATCCTTGGCAGCTTGAATATCTTGTCTTATTGATTTGATTTGATCATCCATGTCTTCCTGCATCTGTCTTAAAGCTTCTACCCTCAAAGTTGGATCCAAGAAGTTCAAAGGGATACGACAATCATGCCCATACAATGCTTGGAAAGGGGTCATCTGAATACTCTGTTGCTAAGAACATTGTAGGCAAAATCAACCAATGGTAAGTATTCAATCCACCTTTTGGGTTCGCGACAACAATATGTCCTAAGCATATCTTCAATGACTTGATTGACTCGTTCTGTTTGATCATCAGTTTAGGGATGGTATGTTGTACTAAAACAGAGTTGAGTTCCAATAGCCTCAAAGATAACCCTCTAGAAGTGTGATGTGAAAAGAGAGTCACGATCACTAATGATTCTTCTGGGTAACCCATAAAGTTTGAATATTTTCTTGATGAATAATCTTGCGATGTCTAAGGCTTTATAGTTCGTCTTGACAGGGATGAGATGTGTGTCCTTGGTGAGCATATCTACTACAACCATAATAGAGTTACATCCTCCCTAAACTTGGGGTAAGCCAACAATAAAGTCCATACTAATGAACTCCCATTTCATTTGGGGAATGTCAAGTTGTTGCAATTTCCTAGGCATTTTAACATGTTCTACCTTAATGCGTTGACAAGACAAACATTACGTGTCATATTTGAGTACGTCTCCCTTGAGCCTTTCCATATAATAGCTCTTTCTGACCGCATTAAGGGTCTTGGCATAACTAGGATATCCTGAGAAAGGGGAGTCATGGGCTTCCCAAAGTATCTTCTGCTTGAGAGTTTGGCTTGCAAGGATACATAATCTTGTCCTAAAGTAGAAAATTCCACTACTGATGGAGAATTCTTGATACTTCATTTTTAGCTTCGGGTCTTGATCCTTGATGGGGATCTTCTTAGCATTTTCTGATAGACTGGGTCATGATATGCCCCCTCTTTTGCTATCTCAAGAATCGGGTTGTTTGGCATTGATACCTTTGTGGCTAGAGACCTTGCTGTTGATGGATCTTGAGAAATGAGAGAATTTTGAAATGCCTTACGACTGAGTGCATCGGCAACCACATTCTCTTTTCCAGGCCTATATTTGATTTCAAAATTATATTCTTCCAGCAGTTCAATCCATTGACGTTGCCTCATATTGAGCTCATTCTGAGTGAAAATCCATTTAAGATTCTTGTGGTCCATTACTAAGGAAATTTTGTTACCTAGCAAGTAATGTCTCCAAAGTTTGAGAGCATGGATGACAGCCAATAGCTCCAGGTCATGGGTAGCATAATTCCTTTCATGGCTCTACAATTTTCTTGAAGAATATGCTACAAGATGACCTTCTTGCATAAGTACACATCCTAAAGCAAGTGAGCTAGCATCGGTTACTACTTCAAACTCCTTACTAAGATCAGAAAGTTTCAGAATGGGTGTTGATACTAAGCTTTGCTTTAGTTTGTCAAAACTAGTCTGTTCAGCAGGTGACCATGCAATTGCTACTTACTTCTTTAGTAGATTAGTCAGAGGGGCTACAATCAAAGCATAATCTTTGATGAAAATTATGTACCATCCTGTCAACCCAAGAAAACTACGTATTTCTTTGATAGAAGTTGGTGTTGGCCATTCCAGAACGTCTTTGACCTTAGCTCGATCTATTGAAATTCCTTCTGTTGATACAATGAATCCCAGATATTCAATCTGTCGCTTGAAAAATGCGCACTTCTTCTTCTTGGCATAAAGCTTGTGTGCTCTCATTGTTTCAAGAACAATGCAAAGCTAGGGTTCATGATCCTTTCCTTGTTTTGAGTAGACTAGGGTATCGTCAAAAAAGACGAGTATGAAGTCATCAAGATAGGGCCTAAAGATATTCTGCAATAACCTATTGAAGGTAGCAGGAGCATTCGTCAGCTCGAATGACATCACTAGGAATTTGAAGTGTCCATACCTTGTACTGAATGTGGTCTTCGGGATATCTTCTTCTTTGATCCTTATCTGATAATATCCGGATCTGAGATCTATCTTTGAGAAGATCTTCGCTCCTTGAAGACGGTCAAGTAATTCATCTATTCTTGGAATGGGGTATTTATTTTTTATGGTTGCTTGATTTAACCCTCTATAGTCAATGCATAGGCGAAGCATTCCATCTTTCTTCTTTTGGAACAACACTGGAGCTCCCCATGGTGAACTGCTAGGACAGATGTAGCCTTGGTTTAACAGTTGCTTGAATTGCTCTTTCAGTTTGATAGCTTCCAGAATGGACATCTTATACGGCCTCTTTGCGACCGGTGCAGATCCTAGCACAAGTTAAAGAAGAGAAGAGAAGAAGAGAGGAGATGATGGAGAGCTTCTTCTCCTTGATCCCTCACCCTCACACACTCACTCCCTCTCTCAAGCACACACAAGCAAGCAAGAAGGAGAGAAGAAGAGAAGAAAATGAGTCCACTTTGCCACACACCAAAGAATGAGCTCTTCATTTACTTTTCAACTTTATATACAAAACCCTAAATCCATTTTGGGCAGTCATCCCCTCATCCCCTTTTTTACATGGCTGAGGCCCTCTTTCCCAATGTCCTCCTATCTTCCTAGCTTCCTTTCTACTACCCATCTATATTTATAATTTGCACAGGAGGGAGCCTTGCACTCTTTTACAAAAAGTTTTAGGGGTGCCTTACATTTAAGAATGCACTTCTGCCTTTGACTTAGCTTTTGAGACTACCCTTGCACTTTCGTCTGTTTCCCTTCTTGCTTCTTCCGTTGTGTCTGATTTCCTTCTGGGCCACCTATTTTAGGTCCTAACTTATGATTTTCCACTTTTTTCACTTTCTTCTTATTCTGAGGTTATCATTAACCCATCCTAACCTAGTGCTACTTCCATGGCACTGATGGGTAGTAGTTGGAAGGTGGGATGGGTGTAGCTAGATGGCTTTTTTGAGTTTGTATACAAGCCCTTGCGGGGGGATGGTGTCAGATGGATCGGCCCTTGAAATTGAAGATGGTGTGGGGCCTGGTCCCACACTACCAGTGACAGTGGGTGGATCTGTCCTTGCAATTGAATATTGTGTTGAATAGAGTCCACTTGGAGAGAGGTGTTTGGGCAGATCTGTCCTTGAAATTGATGATGGTGTTAGACGGATCCCCCCTTGGAGAATGGCAGGTGGACGGATCTATCTTTGAAATTGATGATGGTGTTAGACAGATCCATCCGCTTTCCCTCCGCGATTGCTACGATGTGATCTTAACATGGCTTTTCCCTATTCCCTTTAAGTTGCCTTATCCCTTCACCGATGTCTGTTTGGCACACTAATACAATGAATTACATTGCGCCTCGCACTTTTCTTGCAAGAGCCCTTGGAGGCTCTCCTTCATCCTTGAGATAGCCTTGCTAGAGTATTTGATACTTTCCTTTATCCTTGACAGATCATCCTTCATCTTTGATAGGACCTTGTCAAAAAGACTCAGAGCTCTCCCATGTTTTTTTGAGCTTGCCTTCTCCTTCATCGTTCCTACTAGAGCATAATGAGCTTCTTCATTCACTTTTTGACATGGTCTTTCTTGGTCTTTCTTTGCTAGGTTTGGGCTGCATGGTTACATGTTGTGTAACATTACCCTACTCCTAGACGGTCGCAAGTTCCAAGACGCTGGCAGTTTTGAGTTGATGAAGATTCGGTGATTTAAAAGGACGGTTGTGTCGGTTGATGATGATGGGGTCTCGGGGGGATGGGTCTTGGGAAGAAACTAATCAACCGATTAAGGTGGTGGTGGTCAGGAGCGCATTACATGGATGATGGGGCCTCCGAAGTTGGTGGGTTGTAGCATTTGTATCTACCTGAAAAGAAAAGAAGGTGCACCACCTAGGTTTGTGCCTACCTTACCGTGTGTGCATTGTGCTTATGCTAGTGGAACTAGAAGTTGGGTCGAACCACACGTAAGCCTAGGTATTGTCCCATACTTGAGGACCCAGCTTGTGCATTGTTAGAGGTGCAATGCACAGCTTAGGGAGACATGTCTAGAAGTCCTAGCCTTGAGGTGCTCTAAGCATGATGTGGGAAATCAAAAATGGGCTAGGGGGTTAGGGAGGACGGAGCCAACCAACCGAGGTCACTGGACACACCTAGCTTCAAGACCCCTAGGTGTAGTGATTGTGAGTTATGTGCTTTTTTTTTTTTGAAATTTACATAGTCATGACAAGAGCTAATCTTCATCATCCATGTCAGGAGAGGGTGGAGTTGGAGGCTTACGAGATTTACTAAGGAATTGACAACCTTGTATGTACCCTCTAAGGTTCAAGCACACTTGGAGAGTGGTGTTGGAAAAAATGGATTATTGCTGCATGTGAAGTGACTATCATTCATATCTTCCAAGAGGGCTGAGCAAAATGAAGGAAATAGAGCAGCTTGCATCATCAATCTTGTCATAGCACAGCTATCTATTCCATTGGGGTCAAAAAAGAGGGGTGGAAGGCGATGCTCTTGTGGCGTGGAATCCTGTCTAAGTAGTATGCTAAGTAGTCTAAGATAATTAGAGGTAGTGATGAAGGCTAGATCGGGATAGGAGGAGAATTTTTTGATGAAGTGGATTATGGAATCATATAGGTCCTCTGGCGCGAAAATGAGGGCCTCTTCAGGTTTGGTAGCATTGGTGTTGTAGATCCATGGGAAGTCGTACCGGCCATGGATGCTTGGGTTAAAATCCACTCCTACCCTTCTCGGATATGGCATGAAGGTTGGATTATTTTGCTCGAAGGGTAGGGTGTTACAAATATCCATCCAGGCACCCATTTTCATGTCAAAAATGCACCTCCTCCATGTGGGTTGGCACTCATAGCCCTTCATAGCTCTTGAGGCACTTCAAAAATCTATCCTACCAAAATTCTCCTCTTGAACGTTTAATCATTCACTATAATCTACTTATCTCTTGAAGACACATCTCCATCTATCTTGTCCAATTTTCTTGCCAAACCCTTGTGGTGACCTTCAATCCTATGCGCTGCGACACCAATCTTTTAGTTCCTGTCATAGGGGTATCCTCTCCCGTTCCTTGGGCCATTTCCTTATGAACAAAGTATTGTACCTAGGCCATGAGTTTAGTAGCATCCACTTTGGCTGTCGAGCTCAATAATGGACATGATTGTGGGAGTGGCGGGCACTATGAGGGTAGAGGCGGAATCGATCGGGCCTTGCCCTTGCCTTCCTTCACTAGTTGGTGTGATTTCCAACAATTGTGTGCTTGAGCTTGGACCCTCATCTCTAGACGAGCTTGTGGTGTGCCCAACTTGTCTTGCTTGCATAACTGCTCCATAGATAGGCGTGTTGCGATAGCCATGTCTTCGTCTTCCTTCCTTTTCAACTCCTCTTCTTCTTCTATTTCTTTCTTTTTCCTCTCCTCCTCAGATTTTCTTGATTCTTCCTCTAATCTCTCCGACTCCATTTCTTTCTTCTTCCTCTCTTCCTCTTCCTTCTCAGACTCTCTTTTAGCTTTATAAGTCTGCTTTTTCTTTTTTCCTCCTTGGCCTTCTCTTGTGAATCCTTCTTCTTTGGTTTTTTGGGTTTTCGCTGGCTAGGTTGTGTTTCTCATTCTTCTTCCTCATCCTCACTCAGCGTCCTTTCACTAGAGTGTGGTTGTTGTTCATGGTGAGGAGATGACCTCTCTAGTGTTTCTCCAACTTCTTCTTCTTCACCTTGTCCTTCCCCTAATGCTTCCCTTATTATGGCTATCAAGACCCCACCGAAGCCGGTGGTAGAGGCCTTTGAGGATGATGCTTTTCTTTTTGCCTTGGTGGCAAGGGACTCTCCTACTGCTTGTCTCCCTCCTGTTGCCAGCGCTTTTGCTGAAGACTCAATGGTCTTCCGCACAAAGCCATTTAGGTTCACTTTGTCAAAGGATCTTGCTGCAATGCTTTCCAACATAGGTGTGTTGCTTTAGCTCATTATTGAGTTGTTGTACCTATGGCTAGAGAACAATGTGTGCATCATTTTGGCCTGGAGTTGGATCTCAAAATTGGGGATGTCTACCAAGCTGGTGCCATTGTTTGTGTGGACCATTACCTTGTCCATTCCCAACATGGCATAAACATCCCTCTTTGGCGGCCTCCTTTCCACCTTATTGGCTAGGCCTAATGCTTTTTCCACCAACTCTGGAGTCAACTTGATCTAGACTCGATAGGTTTCCTCTTCTTCTCGCATGGTGACAGTGCCGCGGTTCCTACCATGGGTCAAGAGGAACTCCATGCACTTCTCGTAGTCGACCGCTTTGCTAACTACCTCCGTGTACTTTTTCACATGGCATTGTTCAACAATTTGCTTCACTGCTTGTTCCTCCATGGTGACATCCTCCAAGTTCAAGACATGATTGAACTTGAACTAGTCAAAGGCTCTTGTTTCCACACAAAGGCAATATTTTGCCTGCTCTTCTTCAAAAAATGGTAACTTGCTAGCTTTTTCTTGGCCTGCCATGTTGGGTACCTATCATGATTTCATGTTCACCATTAGTGGTTTTCAAAACAATTATTTGTAGAGGGAAAAGATCACATGCTTATTGAATTAAATTCTTAATTATAGAATTAAACTTCTCCCTCAAACAGTTCATACATTCCAAATTTGAATACCCTTTTTCTTAATCATGAACTGATTGGTTTGTTTCCATTTGCTTTTGAGTTTTTTCTTATTTCCACCTTACCCCCTCCCCTTGTAGAAAGAAGAAGAATTTTTCCTAGGATTATGGTTAAGTGTTAAGGGCGTGCTGCGCATGGTTACTAAGTTTACTTTGCATGAGTCAAGGATAAAAATTGGGGTTGTATTCCAATTGATCGTAATGGTCCATGTGGTAGGGTCTAACACCAACTTGTGTGATGTAAGTGAGGACATCAAGAAGGAAATCCCTAGAGTTGACTCTACTAGCAACATGGGGCTCCTCTTCTGTGAGAAGTTGGTCTAAATAGGGATTCCCTCAAATGTGGTCCTCAAGGGGTCGATTACGAACGGTGGTCAACACCCTATAGGAAGTTGGAGCTACATATGTCGGGTCATAGTCCATGGTTTTGATCGCACGTCTCTATTCGGTGTTTGTCATGACTTGGAATCCTTCCAATTCCCATTGAAGTCGAAGTACATATCATTTTTGTAAGAAAGAGGATTTGTTGTCAATGAGCTACTTCAACTTTCCAATTTCTTAGTCTGTGGCAAGGACTTTGCTCTTGATATAAGATGTGATCATGCATTGTTTGCATGCTTGTTCAATGGAAAGCTCGATGGCAATGAGTTCCTCGGCTACCTAGGAAGCTTTGAAAAATACAAATTTAGATTCCTCCCATAAGCAAGGTAGCGTTCACACTTCCGTTGCTAAAGGCTCGTCTAGAAGACCTAAGTCCACCAGAGACGATCGTAACTTTTAGCAAGGATGGTAAACATGGTATCCAAGCATCTGAGGAAGGCAACCAAGTCATTGCCAATATTCTTATCTAAGTCTACAAAGACAAGGTTAGAATGGATCTCTGCTAGTAAGAGGGTCTATGGTTGGCAGATGGCTAAGGTTTGGTTGGGCTCGACAACTCCTATTGGGTGCAGCTCTAGTTGCAGTTTTGGTTGGGGTTGTGGCATTGATACACAAGGGGTGGCCATTGTAGTGAGTGGTGCACTACTAGATGCTTGGGCAACAGTTGGGGTACTAGCATGCGAGGTTGAGGCGGTTTAGGAGCAGCAAGCTGCGGTTTGGGTCGATAGACTTGTTAAGTCATTATGGGTTTAGGTTTTTGAAGGTAAATGGGCCTTGTAGCCAAAGGACTTTGTGTTTTTTATGCTTGATTCGTCTTGATGCTTCAATCTCTGTAATGGTAGCCACTCATGGTACGTTGACAAGGGCTTCTAGCATCAAGGGTTCCTGTAGTGGATGTATGGGAGGGTAGGTCTTCTTTATGTGGCTACCATTAAAGAAGCCTATGCCCTCACCTTCCAAGGTTTCAAGTTCTACATTACCGATCCTAACCCCCTAAACTTCATTTTCTACTTATGTCCCTTGACCGAGTACAACAGTACAAAACAACTACCCATCATGAAATTTATGTGTTCGTTTCAGGTGAAGAAAAGGAGCCAAAGCTAAGGATCCCTACGACTACAAAAGATGAATTAAAGGCGTGGAAAGAATGGAATACAAAAGATAAGAAGGTGATGTATTGGCTATCTGTATCATAGTGCTATGCTGGGATATATTAGGAACGCAAAAACTTCAAAATGTAGCTTAGAAAAATTTTAAGAACATGTTTTTAGTAAATACAAAGACACAAAAGATTCAACTCAAGCAAGAGTTGAATACCTTGAAGAAATGGAAATTTTATGTCAATGAGTATGTTCTGAACATAAGAAGCATTGCAAATGCTTTAGTAGCAATTGATGCAATGCATGATGATGATGATTTGGTTTCATCTACTTTGGGTGGCCTTAATAATGAGAAGGATTAGAAATCATTTGTCACTTTTGTATATGTATGGAAGCCATTTCCAGATTTTGATGATTGAAATTTTAGTATAAGAGAGATTTTAAAAATCACATAAATTTCATGAAAGAAGGATTCTACAAGCCAACCATGTAGATAAAGGATGCACACATACAGTGCACCAAATTTACATATGCACAATTTGCATGGTACCATTATTGTAGAATAGTAGGAATATACTTGGCATATACATGTGCCCTAAGCAGGAAATTTTACAATATTCCCATATAATCCACCATCATCTATGAGTTAAAAATGTTCATGCATCTATTCATGAAACCACAACTTTGATAGATTACTATTGGTGCCCACCCTATCGTGTGGGGAGAGAGAGGGAGGAGGGGAAAAGTGGGTAGTCCTTGACAGAGATGCACCGAAAGAGGGAGAGAGAGGATGGCAATGTACAAATGACTAAGTAGTCGAAGCAAAGAGTCTTCAACCATTGTTTGGTAGGGTTTATATAGAGGCTCCAGAGAAGGATGCAGGAAGGTGTATGTGCAAGATGAGGCATCATGTAGGAAGGCAATTGTACACATGTCAAGGGGGGCGAGATCAGACCTTTAGCTAGATATGGGATATGGGGTGCCTCTACTACAACAAGACCAAAGACTCAACTTATACCAAGACCCACTAACTCAAATGGAAGTGAAAATGCAAGATAAACTTAAGGGGGAGAGATTGGGGCAATATTTAGTTATCATTGTTGTAAAAGAACTTATGTTTTAACTCTAGTGGGCTCAAGGTTGAGAGTTTGTTAATCTTGTTCTCAATGATAGGTTCAGCATCTCAAAGGTGAGCATTGTCAAGATTGTGGGAGAGAAGGAAGGAGTCTCACTTGAAGCTTTCTTGCTTGCACAATGGGGGAAGACACACAAGGGTGGAGGCTGAAAACAGTTTTCCTCTTCTTAGTTGTGTAAGCCAAAAGAACTCAAGTACAAAGAAATAGAAGAACCCTATATATGGGTCTCAAACCAAACTCAACTAACTAAGGTGGCATACTAACTGAGCCACGAACTAGAGTAGATAAGGATAGCTATCATGTAGCTATTATTCATGGGCGGTGTACCAACCGCGTCTGCAACTGACAAGTCGGTGACATAAATATACAACGGTCACCCTGGCGTATCACGAGTGGAGCTCGATATCTCAACACTCCCCCTCGAGCTCAATCCCAATTCCTGCACACCAAGCAGGTCTCTGAACTTGCGCAGCTTCTCTGCGCCCAATGCCTTCGTGAATATGTCAGCTACCTGATCCTCTGTGCTGACATAAACTAGATCAATAAGACCTAGTAAAACCCTCTCTCGCACATAGTGATAATGCACCTCAATGTGCTTTGTTCTAGCATGATAGACTGGGTTATTTGCCAAGTGTATACTACTCATGTTGTCACAATAAATGACAACTGGCCCATCTGTAGACTGATGCATATCATAAAGTAGCTTATGCAACCAAGCTACCTCACATGCAGCCATTGCTGCACCCCTGTACTCAGCCTCTGTGCTCGACAAGGCAACTGTAGGCTGTTTCTTGCTGCTCCAAGTGACTGCAGCACTCCCAAAAGAGAATACATATCCACTGGTAGATCGTCTATCAAAAATACTACCAGCCCAATCAGCATCAGTGTATCCATGCAACTGTATCTGAACCCCGGTCTCATAAAATAGTCCATACTGCAATGTGGACTTCACATACCTAAGTATGCGTCTAGCCGCATCCAAATGTGGTTTCCTTGGAGCCTGCATAAACTGACTTACCAATCCAACAGCATAGCTCAAATCTGGCCTGGTAATAGTCATATAAATCAAACTTCCTACTATGCGTCTGTACATAGTAGGGTCTTCTAGAAGCTCACCTGCATCTGTGCTCAGCTTCACATTTTGCTCCAAAGGAACTGAAATAGGCTTACAGCCTGTCATCCCATATTTGGACAGCATGTCCAATCCATACTGCCTCTGCAAGAGCTGTATCCCACTTGGTGATCTAATCACCTCAATGCCCAAGAAATAACGCAGCTCTCCCAAATCCTTCATCTCAAACTTCTGCTTCAATAGCATTTTCACATGAAGGATATCTTCAACACTGTCACCTGTCATAATCAAATCATCAACATAAATGACAAGTAGCATAATACCTTTCTCTGTTTTTCTCACATAAAGTGAGAAATCTGCCTTGGAAATCTGAAAGCCAATAGTGACAAGATACTGTCCTATCTTGTCAGACCATGCTCTAGGTGCTTGCTTCAAGCCATACAAGGCTTTCTTCAACCTGCAAACAAACTCAGGATGAACAGCATGCACATAACCTGGTGGCTGCTCCATATAGACCTCTTCTTGCAAATCACCATGCAAGAAGGCATTCTTTACATCCATCTGATGTAAAGACCATCCCTTTGATGCAGCCATAGCAATGACTGCTCTTACAGTTGCCATCCTTGCAACTGGACTGAATGTTTCTTCATAGTCGATGCCATATGTTTGTGCATACCCCTTGACTACTAATCTTGCCTTGTATCTGTTCACAGAACCATCTGCATTGTGCTTCACCTTATAAACCCACTTACAGCCAATTGCATTCTTACCTTTAGGCAAAGGTACTAACTCCCATGTAGCATTTTCTTCCAAGGCATCCATTTCTTCATCCATGGCTTTCTCCCATTTTTCTTTTCCCATGGCTTGCTCAAAAGATGTGGGTTCTGGTTCCTGTATCACTTTGACCATATATGCATAGTGAATGGCTGTAAATCCATCATATTTCAGCCTATCCACAGGATACCTAGCTCTTGTAGACCTGCGCAAAGTAGGTTCACTCCCAGGTGCTCTCAAAACATCCCTGGTCTTCCTTACTCCAGGTGTAACAATAGAAGGAATACCCAACTCATCATCAATGCTCTGTTCTGAGCCACTGGATTCACCATCCACATAAGAGTGACCTGCATTCACATCAAACATGGGCTGATCTACCTTCTCTTTTCCTTTTCGTGATACCTGCATACCACTATTTGCGCTGCCTTCAAAAGATTCTCCTGATCTCAATCTGCCTGTCCATGGCGAAGAATGTGAACCACTGCTAGAGGACGCTCCAGGTCCACTAATATTTTGTGACTGCTGCTGTGAATTCTGTGTAGCATTACCATTTTGTGCATCTTCATCATCAATCACATTTACTGGTTTATACCAGCTACTCATCTCATCAAAAACAACATCTCTGCTCACTGTAAACTTACGAGTAGAAGGGTTATAGCATCTATACCCTTTTTGCTGCAGAGAGTAACCAATAAAGATGCACTTCTCAGCTTTTGGATCCAACTTGGATCTCAGCTCATCTGGCACATGTACATAGGCAATGCAACCAAAAATTTTCAAATGAGAAATATCTGGTTTCCTACCAGTATACCTCTCCTCTGGAGTCATTCCATGTATTGCTGCAGTGGGAGTCCTGTTCATTATGTAGACTGCTGTAGCAACTGCTTCAGCCCAATAAAAATCTGGCAAGTCTTTTTCATTGAGCATGGCACGAGATACCTCTCCAATATGCCTGTTTTTCCTTTCTGCAATTCCATTTTGTTGTGGGGTATAACTGCATGAATATTGCTGCTTTATGCCATGCTCCTGCAAGAACTTTGCAAACTCATTTGAGAGGTACTCTCCCCCTCCATCTGACCTTAGGCATTTTATTTGCAGACCTGTTTCTTTTTCAGCCATAGCTTTAAGAGTTTTGAAATGCCCAAAAACTTCACTTTTCTTTTTCATAAAATACACCCAAACTTTTCTGCTATAGTCATCAATAAAAGTGACAAAATAATGACAGCCTCCAAGAGATGCAGCTTTAGTAGTCCACACATCAGAGTGGATTAATTCCAATGGCTTCTCACTCTCTTGAACATGTCTAGGAAATGGTTTCCTTGCCTGTTTTCCAAACTGACAGGCTTCACATACCTTATGCATTTCTGCAACCTTGAATTTCGGCAAACCTGCAACAATATTTTGGGCCTGCATTGATTTAAGTCGCTGTACATTAACATGACCAATGCGTTTATGCCAGATATCAATATCTGCAACTACACCGGTCCCATGTGCAAACATTGCTGCACTCAATTCAGACATGTCTGCATCCAACGTAAACATTCTGCCCTTCTTCTTTCCTTTTGCTATCAAGCGACCTTTATTTTTCATATCCTCAACAAAGCATCCATGAGGATTAAATCTGACCTGCAAGCCCTGTTCAACCATTTGACCAACAGAAACCAGATTCTTGGTGATATTCGGGACATGAAATACATCGGACAGGTATTTCTTTTTCCCATCCTGCATAGACAAGGGAATTTTTCCAATCTGCACAATAGGATGTGCAGTATCATCACCAGTCTCCACAAATCCTGGTTTTTCCATTTTCCTTGCATCCTCCATCCATTCTGCATGACCTGTCATGTGGTTTGATGCACCTGAGTCAACATACCATACATCATTGCTTTCTTCTGCACTTGTCAGAGAATTGTTCATGTGCTGCACCATGAACAAATGCTCATTTCTGTCATCACCCTGTCTACTAGAAGATGCATAATTCCCTTGTTGCAGTTTTCCATTCATGATGTCATTCTGCTTTTTATAGCAGTCTTTAGCCATATGACCCATTTTACCACAGTAGTAGCATTCAACATTACTGTTTGCATTTTGACCTCTTTGCCATCCACCACGACCTCTTTGGCTCCCCCTGCCTCTAGAGTTACCACGTCCTCCTCCATAGGACTGGTTTTCTTGAGTTTGCTGCATATTCTGATTTCTACCACGGCCTCCAAATCGGCCTCCTCTACCTCTGCCTCTACCTCTTCCAGCATTTGAGTAGAAGACAGCTTCTTTTGAAGTTCCTCCTGAAGAAGATGCACCACCATTTCTCTGTTCCTCAGAAATTAGAAGAGCAATCAACTCCTCAAAATCAGGAAATCTTTCACGAACTGAAATGGATGTCCGAAACTGTGCATAATCCTTTCCTAGACCATTCAAGGTCACGGAAACTAAATCATCATCTTCCACTGGCGACCCAATGGAAGCAAGTGCATCTGCAATCTTCTTCACCTTCATGTGGTAGTCGTTGATGCTCATACTTTCTCTTTGCACATTATGCAACTCTTGCTTGAGCTGCATTTTCCTGGCTTGCGTATTTGTGCTATACATTTTTGACAAAGTATCCCATGCCTCCTTTGGCGTACTTGCATCCTGAATATGCACAATCATAGAGTCTGAAATACTGATAGACAGCCAATACATAACTTTCCTGGCTCTCTCATGCCATGTTTTAAATGCCTGCATTTGTTGTTGATTGGGAACATCAGGAAGAACTGGTTCTTCTTCATTTCCTGCAACAAATTCCCAATATCCTTTTCCCATAAGGAAATTCGTCATTCTAAACTTCCATGCCTGGAAGTTGTTCTTGTCAAGCTTTTCAGTGACAATCTGTGAAAGAGAATCAGACGCCATTACAGAATACTGCAAGAAATTCTGTCACTGCAAAAAACACAGTTTCACCCTCACAAGGGCAAATCTGCAAAACTGGCGAAAGTGGTATTTGACCACACAGTCACTTCCTAGTGACGATTTTGCATAAACAGGAACCAAGAATGATTCTGAAACTCCCAATGTCTCTGCGCACAAGCATACGATGCAATTTCTACAGTAACTTTTCACCGACCTGTAGAACAGTGGCTGCACAGCATAAAACTGAGCCTTTTCCTGAGTGCGTGCAGAAAACTTCTGTCTGCAAAACAGGCCCCGAAATGGCCTCAGATCAAAAAAACAAGGTCGCGAGGGCTAAAGCCCCCTCCCGCAGCATATACTGCCCTCTTGCTTCACCGCGAAGGGCGTCTCAACCTGAGACAATGCACTCCTGCAATTTCCGGCTGTGCTACCTGCAGAGATCTGCTCCCAAAACAGAAAATGAAAGCAACACTGCTCCTCTTACCAGACCACCGCGAGCTTGGCTTGCTTTCTTGAGCTCCTTACCACGAACAAGGCTCTGATACCATGTCAAGATTGTGGGAGAGAAGGAAGGAGTCTCACTTGAAGCTTTCTTGCTTGCACAATGGGGGAAGACACACAAGGGTGGAGGCTGAAAACAGTTTTCCTCTTCTTAGTTGTGTAAGCCAAAAGAACTCAAGTACAAAGAAATAGAAGAACCCTATATATGGGTCTCAAACCAAACTCAACTAACTAAGGTGGCATACTAACTGAGCCACGAACTAGAGTAGATAAGGATAGCTATCATGTAGCTATTATTCATGGGCGGTGTACCAACCGCGTCTGCAACTGACAAGTCGGTGACATAAATATACAACGGTCACCCTGGCGTATCACGAGTGGAGCTCGATATCTCAACAAGCATGTGCTTCTTTTATCCATTTCTTGACCTTATTTGTAGCCTTTTGCTGGTTGAGATCAGGGTACTCTCCAACCTTAGCACTTCTCTTCTCTCTTGTCTTAGGAGCACGTGTTTCTTCTTCAACATTAGTGACCTATTTTCCCTTGGTTAACGTGGTCTCACTCTCGCTCATGTTACTTTCATTGACTACCCCTTTTGTGGTTCCGTGCATTAAAGTGGTCGTGGTGACCATGACTAGTGGGGATGTATGCAGGGGAGCCTTTCCCTTGCCAACTATCACAAACCTTTTTTTTGCCTCTTTTTCGAGCAGTACTTGTGCTAGGCACATCTCTATGTTCCAGGCTTCGCATAGCTAGCTCTTCAGATTGAGAGGGTTGCTCTACTGATCTTCTAATGGCAAGTGCCATCTGCTCATCCTCCTCTCTTCTTGATCTTTCTTTCTCTTCCTCTTGTTTCTTTTTACATTCTTCTTAAGATCTTTTTGACTCCTTTTTCCTCTCCACAAGCGCTCATATTCTTTCTCCCATTTCTTTTTGCATTCTTCCACCAATCTCCTTGATTTTTATTGGGTGGCTTTTAGGCCTCTGTCCCCTTCTATTGTGGCTCTAGTCTTTTTTCTTGGGATTTTCAACATGTTTCTTCTTCTTTCTCCTTGGCTTGATGGTGCAAAACCTTGCTCTCATTATTCACTAACCGTCCTCTCACTTGAAGTTTCTTGTTGTTGAATTTGGCAATTGGCTTCTCTCTTCTTAGCAGTGTGTTTTGCCTCCTACCTGACTGAACTCTATTGAATTCTTCCTTCCCCAAATTTCCTATTGAGAATGAAGTGGGAGGGCTCACTGGAGTGGGAGAGCGATGCTCTTCTTGGGTCAGTGACCATTTAGGGGTCTTCTCCACTACTTCTCTTTCCATCTCCCCCACGAGTTCTTGTATTATGGCTGTCAACACTCCTCTAAACCCTATAGTCATTCGCAATGCCTTGGATGTAGGTTTTTTCCTCTCTAATTCTAGTGTTGTAGCTAGAGACTCTCCTCTTATTTCCCTTGGAGCTATTTCTAGCACCTTTACCGATGCTTGGATTATTTTTCGAACATAAGCACTCCACTTCACCTCATCCAGTGCATTTATTGCAAGGCTTTCAAGTAAGGGCACTCCAGTTCACCTCATCCAGTGCATTTGTTACAAGGCTTTCCAGTTCACCTCATCCAGTGCATTTGTTGCAAGGCTTTCAAGTAAGGGCACTCCTATTAAAGGCATTATATCTTTGACTCAAGAAGAGAGTGTGGACCATCTTTGCTTACAGCCTAATGATGAGCTTGGGAATATCAACCAAGATGATTTCGCCATTCATGTAAACTTATACATTCCTAACATCCCATAGACATCTCTCTTTGGCCTCTTTTTTGGCTTGTCCACTAACCCCAAGGCCTTCTCCATGACCTCCAGGCTAAGTTTGACTTCCACCCTTCTAGTGGCATCTCCCTCTAGGTACTTAGCAAGATTGCACTGGTCTATTTGTTTAACTACCTCTTCCAATGTCACAAGCTCCTCCAAGTTAGGGAATCGGCCTCAGGTCCTGTCTCGGTACCCAAGAACCTACCAAGCCCTCGCAAGGTGACACTTAATCCTTTTCTGATGCTCACTTTTATTTTCACTCCAACCTTCCTTAATTTCTTCTTTTCCAGCAAGATGCCACCCCTAGGAAGACAAGGCATCGGCCCCGGGTCTGACTCGTCCCCAAGAACCTACCAGGCCTTCGCAAGGTGATGATCAACTGCTTATAAATTTTCCTTTCTTTTCTTTTCTATTTTTATAGGGGGTTAGAACCTCTTTTTACACACCTTTGTATATATTTATTGTCTTTTAGATATTCAGGGTTTCTTATCATCATCATTATTTTTCCTTCCAGCAGGCTTCTCTAACTGCCTCACAACTAACAAGAACTCCTAGAACGGCTGCCTAGCAGGCTAGCAGAACAGGGTCACTAGAATTTCCTTCTAAAACAAGTCTTTTGATGTCTGGCAATGTCTTTACAAGAGGCAATGACTACTCAGACCTCCCTTAGCCATACCTAACCTAAACCTGGGACTTCATGCCTTGGACGCCGGTCCCCAACAAGAAAAGAAAATCCCTTACAAGTACACCGACACATATAGCATAAAAACACGTTACTCGTAAAGGAGAGATATCACCTGGATAGGGCCACGAGAAACTTCCACACGACAGAGGCTCCTTCCAAGCTCTTCTTTGAACCTGTCTAGCACAGGACTAAAACAAGCAACCATTAACCGCACCACCACTAAACAAGCAACTGGCCCTCTTGGCCTAATGAAATAAAGCACTTCACTACAAGACTTGATCGGCCCTCTTGGCCTAATGAAATAAAACAGAATAGCACTTACACATCCCTCCCTGAAATAGTACAGATATACAATAATAGGCTCCTTTCCAAGGAGGAAAAACCAGGGCTTCCAGCCCTAAACTAAATGCATAAGGTTATGACCCATCCCTCCTGCATGGATAGCAAGAGGCGTACGCATAACATGTTGTCTAATCAACCTATGGGTCCAGGATAATAACGGTAGATTGGTCTCGGCTACTCTTTGCATCACCCATATCAACCATCGTCTGCCATATATTGCATGCTCTGATAACATTCCCCACAAGCGACCGGGTCCTATTTCATCATTGATAGCAATATCCAAACTAGGACCACAATTAAAGAAAATGTCTTCTTCATAAGCAAGATTTGCTAGTGAATCCGCAAACTCATTCCAGTAATGTGGAAGCAGCTGAAAAGACACTCTCTCAAACTCCTCAAGTAGGGTCATGGCAGTATGATAATACATACAAAGGATGGGATTCCGCACTGTGTATGGCCCATCTAGCTAATTCAGGATCAACTGGGAATCCCCTTTTATTAACAATCGCCGACTACCACCTTGTTTGGCGATATGCAGTCCCATAATCAAGGCTTTATACTCCGCCATATTGTTAGTGAATCCTACCCCGAGATAAGCAGCTAACTTCATCGTAACTCTACGTCGAGGATCTCAGATTACTACTCCAACACTCCCTTTTTTATTAGGGCCCCTAGACGCGCTGTCAAAATATAATGTGTACATCCACAATGGGTTTACACAGCCTGCCATCACGAACTCCTCTATTCGTAATTATGATAATCAAAGTTTAGCATGTTTAGAGGGTGAACCGATGGCTCCATCCCACCTTCTTCATTGAACTCAAGAGGGATACTTGTCAACAGTCGTAAGTAGTGATTGCAGAAGACTTTGATCTCCCACACAAAGGTTCCGTCCTCTTGCTCAATCACTTTGTATCCTTTTCTCCACTAGATAAGTTTCCCCTGATGGTATCTCTGCTCCAGATATGGGTGCTCCAAATAAGAAATTAGCCGCCCCATCAACTAGCTTTAAGCTCTTTTGCAGGTCTCAAATCATCCCGAGCATGGACTTGCAATGCATTTTCCTGTATTAGCATACTTAGAAATAATAAGATTTAATCTTATTAAGATTAACCTTATTTTTAAACTCTGCTCCCTGTAGATTGAACCTATTCTTCCCTATCCTGACAATCTTGTAGGGGCCATCCCATCTAGGTTCCAGCTTCCCTGGAAACAGCTCCCTATGCGCATCATAGTATAGAACTAATTGCCATTTTTTAAAGGTATACTTCTTCGCTTTAAGGTCGTGCAACTGCTTCATTCGACGTTTAGCTACCTCTTGGTGTAATAAGCTCTGCAACTTCAGTTCATCCAGATGGGCTATGGTCGTGAAACGTTCAAAGAGCAAGTCCTCATCTCCCAAAGAGTGGTTAATTGCAAACCATATGGTTGGCAACTCGATTTCAAGGGGCAACACACACTCTTCCCCATAAACTAATTTAAATGGAGTATGGCCGGTAGCTCGCTTGAATGTTGTATTGTACGCCCATACTGCCACATACAACTTCCTGTCCCAGTCTCGTTTCTTCTTAGAGACTATCTTAGACAAGATACCCACAAGCTGCTTATTAGTACTTTCGACTTGCCTGTTTGCTTGCGGATTATAAGGGGTCGTTTTATTGTGCTTGATTTGCCAAGCTTCAGTCAAGATTTTGATCAGTTTGTTCAAAAAATGGGTTCCAAGGTCCGACACTAGTTCCCTCGGTGGACCGAAACAGCAGATAATCTGCTCTAAAAGAAAACTTGCAGTCTCTTTTGCATTGTCATGCCTCGTCACCCGCGCTTCTAACTAGTTGGTGAAATAATTAGTTGCTACTATAATATACCTCTTCTGAGTAGTAGACAACGGGGTGATAGGATCCACAAAGTCAATGCCCCACTTCTCAAATGGAAGGATAGCCATGATAGGCGTAAGTGGGTGTTTCCTATTCTCTCTGTTGTCATGTCTCTGATAGGTATCACATCTTTTAACATACTCAAAGGAATTTTGGAAGATGGACAGCCACCAATATCCAGCTCTTAAAGCTTTTTGCACCGTCAACCGTCCCGCAAAGTGCCCTCCACATGTAGAGTCATGGCACTCTTCTAAGATAAAAGGAACCTCGTCAGGCATCACACATCGGCGGTAGATATCATCAACACCTTGTCGATATAGTGTCCCTGCGATCAAGGAAAACTTCAAAGCCTGTTGTTTGATTTTCCTCTTTTCAGACTTTGATAAACCAGCTCTCGTCTCTCATGTTGATAGATAATGTGTAATAGCAGCATACCAAGATGGGATAGAAGCTGTATCAATTTTAAACATTTCTTCAATATCACTTCCTTCAGCCAAAGTCTCTTTCGGCTCCCCGAAATCCACAAGGCATTCCACAATCCCCTACAACCTCAATGGCTTACTCTTAATCTCATAATCGAACTCTTCCAAAGTGATTAACCACTTTGCCAAACGATCAGGCGATTGTAGCTTGTTCATAAGCAATCTAAGCCCTTCCACCTTCGTATAGAAAACTACCTTCTCATAGAGGATGTAATGCCTGAATTTTTTAGTCGCAAAGACCATCGCAAGGCACAACTTCTCCATGTAGGTGTAGTTAATTTCTGATATGCACAATTTTCGACTAGCAAAAGCTATCGGATGATACCACTTTTCCTCCCAGATTTGGGCTAAACAGCACTAATACTATGCATGGTGGCTGCTGAAAATATATAAAATACCTCACCTCTTTTGGGTGCTTTTAAAATTGGTGCTTTTACTAGCTCATGTTTCACATCCTCAAAAGCTACCTTACAAGGGTCGCTCCATTCAAATAGACAGCTAAAGGATAATAAATTCGTTAATGGCAAAGTTAGTTCTGCCAAGGCATTTATAAACCTCCGATAGTACCCTATCGATGACAGAAAGCTATGTACCTCTTTTGGAGTGCGTGGTGGACTCATAGCGACTATGACCTTGATCTTTTCAGGGTCGGTTGCTATCCCCACTAAACTGACCACATGGCCTAGCAATAGCCCATAAGACACTCCAAAAACACACTTTCGTGGATTAAGAGCGATACAAAATTGTTTGCAATGCTGAAAGCACTTTCTCAAAATAATCAACATCCTTTCCCTTACAGTGGCTGCCCCCAGGTCATCGATAAACACTTTCAACTCATCTAGGGAGATGTCACCAAAGGTCTTGTCTGCTATTCGTTCCCATGATCCAGGTGCATTGCACAAACCAAAGGCCATCACATGGTACGCAAAAGTACCAAAGGCAGTAATGAAAGTCGTTTTCAACTTGTCCTCTTCTGCAATTGCCATCTGGTTGTATCCCGCAAAGCAATCCATGAACGAATATATTTCCCTACCCGCTAATTGATCCAAAATCTGGTCAATAAATGGCAACGGGTAGTAATCCCTAACCGTGTGCTTATTCAGCTCTCTAAAATCTACACATAGTCGGATCTGGTTGTTTTTCTTCTTCCTGATAACAACTAGTGAACACCATTCTGTGTGTTGTGCAGGGAAGATTAAACTAGCTTTTCTTAACTTCTGTAACTCCTCAAATAGCCCGTCCCTCAATTCAAAAGGCATACGCCTTACTTTCTGACACACAGGATGACTACCTTCTTTTACAGGAATAGTATGAACAGCCAGGCTGGGAGGAATGCCTCTCAGCTCATCATAACTCCAAGCAAAGATGTCACAGAATTCTTGAATCAAGGACACATAGTCCTCCCTTTCTGTTGAACTAAGCATGGAACCTAATTTAATTGGCCGCGAATCATTCGGCGTGCCAAGGTCTAACTCAATCACATTCGCATCTCTTATCCTATCTTGCGGCTCTATCGGCTCGTTTAAAGTTATCTGATAAGTATCCTCTGTAGTGAACCCCTCTCTAGATTCATCACTGGATGATGTCTCACTACCAGGTGGATCATTTGCTGTTTCTAATTCAGTAGAGGATAAAGGAGCTCTCTCACTCTGAGGAGACTCAGGGTAAGCATCGACTATTACTCAATTGGCACTTCTTCCTAGAACCACTCAACCGGCGGGTATATCGACTTGACAGTCTGTTCGTAAGATCCAGGGCCTGCCTAGCAAAACTCGATAGCTAGGACATCCTGCAAATCTTATCACCCTAAAGTCCAAGAAGCATTCTACACTTGCAACTGTAACATGGACCTTAGTAACACAACTTTCTGGTTGTCTCAAACTATCATCAGCCATTCTAAGGAGGGTGGAGCTATCTTTCTGGATGCCTAAACCCAGTCTCTCCATCAACTCTGAACTCATGATATTGACGGAGGATCCAGTGTCTACAATAGCATGCTCCACTAATATTCCATCCACATATGCTGGAACCCTAGGGCAATTATTTTCAGCATGATCAAACCAATCTTCCCCTACTCGTGCTATGCCCAAAGGTTCTACAATATACCCAATACGCAGGATCTTCTTAAATTCCTTGCGTACTCTTGGAGATAATTTAATCAACTGCAAGAGGTTTACATCTGGTTTAACTTCGCAAAGAGAACTTGCTAAATCAAAATCATGATAGGTAGCCAGAGCTCTCTTTTCTCGCCAAACCATTCTTTCTTTTGGTCTCGAGACTGGCTTTGGTGCTTCTTGTTTAGCTCTTGCCTTCTTTCTTGGCACTTCCTCATCCTTCTTAGGATCAAATTTTCTGTCAACAGGCCTTAGAGGTCCCCCTTCCATGCCAGGATTCTGGACTTGTGTCTCCTTATCCCCTTGCTTAGGGTTTCCCTCAACCAATTTTACATTATCTTTATCAATCTCTTTAGCCTTTTGGCCTCTTGTCACAGCTCTTAGGTTAGAGGTTTCAGCGTCATTGACTCGTACAGCCTCGATAAGGTTGACTCCATTGCCTTGTGGCAACTCTTCTATAGTGGTCTTTCCCCTTTGCAATATTTGTCTTGGTACATCATTTTTCTATAGGTTATTACCTTGCGCTCTATGATTAACAGGACATGGTTGTTTACTCCCTTGTTGGAGGGAACTAATCTTACTCCAGCAGGTAGCAGCTAAGTGGCCCGACTTCCCACAAATATCACATTTAACATTTGGATAATTTGTAGGGAAATGTTGTCAGCCACACCACTTATAGCTGAATCTTGAGGGACCACCTTCTTCAGGGTGTTGACTCCCTATCAGATTCTGCTGCTTCTTTAAGAAATTGACGTCAACAGATATTTGGCGATATTGTTCAGAAATCATGTCGGTATAATGCTTCATCATATCTTCACCAAGGATATTAGATGCACTCATCTCATAGCCTCGATTGTCTACCCGTCGTTCCATTGGCCTAACAATTTGATTTGGCATTGGTTGTTGACTCATAGGAACAACATTAGAATTCAAAACTTGGCCTCCAACATTTGGTGGAGCCAACTGACTTGCCATAGGCATAGTCACACTGGGAGGAGCTGGCAGCAAACGTACATTTTGAACCATGCTTCCTCTCCCATTAGAGTTATTCATAGGCATCCCTTGACTTCCATTTGTCAATGGTAGATTGCCTCCAGGTACTAAACCCACATTAACATTTATTCGACAGGAGTAGACCATTTGTAATCGTGCTTCTACTCCCTCTGCCCGTGTAATAGCGGTGTCTATATCAGCCAAAGCCACACTGCTCAATTGCACCTGAATATTGAAATCCAATCCATGCAAGAAGTATTGCAATTGGGCACCCGGCGGAATAGGAATGTAAGTTTGTAACTTACGAAACACTTTCTTCAGCTTCTTGGCATAGGCTTTCCCATTCTCATGGGGGTCTTGGCGTGTTACATTCAAGACACGCAACCAGTATTGGCCACCTCTTTCAGGGGCATAATCTCCTCGGAAATCTGCATAAAGCTAGTCGATTGTGGTTATGGTTCGAGACTCTATGCTATGATACCATACCGCAGCCCTTCCTTTTAACGTCATGTTAAAGAACATCATGAGATGTCCCTCGTCTTGGATGCGGTAATTAAACATTAACCTTTGGAGTTCACAAATGTGAAACTTCACATCCTCTTCAACTAACCCATTGAAAATTAGCAAAGGAACTCCTAAAGCTGGCAAATTCGGCATCCCTGCAGAAATTGCAATGGGTTGCACCATGGCGACAAATCGGATTAACAATAGGAGCTTGAACTGATGCACTCACACCCTCACTTGAAGTGGGTTGCCTTGGTGGAAGAGAGGAAGAACTTACGCTTCCTCCTGCACCTAAAGGACTATGTGCAGCAGTTGGGTTACTAAGACCACTGCCTCTTATGCGTATCGGGCTACTCCTTTGAGGAGAATAGAGACTTACAATCTCCAATCGTCATCTAGCCCTCTTAGCACGTTTTGCTTTTTGTATTTCGGCTTGACAGTCCTTGTCAAAGGACATAAACCAACTCTTTGGTCCCTAAAAACCCTATATTCGAGAACCACCACTTGCTGGTAGCTCCCAACAGCAGGCACACCACTGATGGGAGCTGAAATGGGCCGGCATTGGCTATGGCACTAGCCGGACCTCATGCTCATGACACACAAACACCCTCACGGCCTCGCGGACCAGGAGCGTCAATCTAATGCTAAAGGATAAACTACCCTAAAGCTTAATCTATGTGTTTATAATTTATAGTCTAACATCTCCCATCCCATAAACTCCTCAGAGGGAGAACCCATACATATTGGCAATGCCACGATTATACACATATGGAGGCAACCTCTCGGTAGAAACACCGCGGCCCCACTGCAGCACTCCTACATTGCAGGGATTAGCCCTTTGATGCGCTGCTAAACATATAAAACAAACGAACACAAACTCCTCTCTTTTATATTTCTTGTATTTTCAGGAGATATACCATGTTTCCTCACTTAACAGTCCCTTAGGAAACCGCCCCTCTATCCTACGGCAAGGGATAACCTTACACTCTCAATCGTGGGTCAAATTCCTAAGAAAACAATTGCTATATAGTCTAGGAGATTTTCCTTTGATACCATGAGCCATGCATAGTGCATAATGTGAATGGTTTAGTGCACAAACAGAAGAAAATCAGCATTTTGCATCGTGCGAAACCAATCTTTTCATGATTTCCATGCTAACATTAATGTAATGAGAAAAGACACCGAGCCTTACGCTCATGCTGCCTTCCCCCTTTATTTTAAAACAACGTCCTATGGCCATGATGCAACACATTAAACATATTTTAGTTTATATTCTGATGCTCAACCTCCCCTCTCACCCTATCGAATAATGTTTTCCATTCGTTGATAGGTGAAAGAGTCATTTTATGTGTATTTCTTTATAAGAAAGCGATAAACACGGATGGAAACATAGAAACGAGGGTAAACCAAGGCCAACCTCATGCTCTACCTTCATTATACATTGCACAAACACACATCTAATTTTCTGGAATTTTCCTTTTACCGTTTCCTAATTTTCTCCCATTTAAAACCCATTTTTCACCATTTTTGGTATTTTTCCTCTATTTTCTTCAATAAAAAATGACTAGAAAATTAAGATTGATTGTGGGCTGTGGCCCTTAGGTTCCTTGATAGCACAATTTCAGGTTTTATTGGCATTATGTCTCATATATTCCCATTTATTTTGCAAAAAACCCCATTTTACCCCTTAAACGCGTGTTTTACGCGTTTTATACCATTAATTTCAGCCATATCACTTATGATTTTCTGATTTTCTAATCATAGACTGATCAAACTCATAGCAAACAACATCATAATGTATAATCAGCCCATGGGAACAATATTTCATCATCCAAATAGAATAAAAACTCATTTTTTCTTCATAAAAATTGAATTACCACTTAGGCTCCATGTCTCGGGATCTCGATTTTGGTACGGGACTATGGGCCAGCCCACATTCAATGTCCAGCATCTTCACAATCAGCAATCTTCATGTCTACACCGATCCGGAAGCAATCCGGTTCCAACCGGACAAGCTTTCCTTCACCATTTTTTATTTTCCTCTTGCACACAAGAACAACCCCTTAAGGGAGAGAGAGAGGGAGGAGAGAGAAAGACTAGAATTGGCTCTCTTCATTCAGGCCACCATTGGACGGGCGAAGACAGGCGATAAGATCAGCAGACAGGGGGAAGATCGGGGGTAATGTCGATGGCAGGGATTGCTTTGAGGCTGCCATCATGATCTCCATCCATGGAGCACAAAAATCGGCCGCCTGCTGGCCACGTTTTCTCCACACCTACATCCACGTTTTTTTTGTGTCACATCAAATTTTTGGGCTCCCAAAGGTCACTAGCCACTTGGCCCAAATTTTGTCCACCTCTTGATATCTTGACCGGTTTCTTGGCCATTTCCCTGTCCGGGCTCCAATTCGAGCTCTGAAAAATTCTGGGCATCCAGCTTGACATCCCGCACTGACTGGCAACTCTTGATACCCCGCACGACAGTCCAAAAAATTATCAAAAATCCGCAAGTGTCACTCGAGCGCCTTTTAAAAGTCGTATTTCACTTGGTGCTTAAAATCGTCCTAGCTGGAGCCGCCGCCTTTGATGTTGAATATTTTTCCCCTAGATTCTGGATTTTTTTTAAAATTTTACGCACATCCCGAGCTCAAAACCCCGCTCTCAATGATGTTGGATGTAATCCGTAATTATGATAAATAAAGAACAGATGTTTGAGAAAAATGAACTTGCTTGACATTGTTTTTGTGTCAGTGCCTAAGTTACGTGAAGGAACCCGTGATTAATTTGTTTAATTAAGGAAGTTGATTTTGCATGTCAAAACGTAATGTATTAGGTTATTAGATAACTAAAGCAAACTGAGGAAAGTGCGGTGGATGTGACTTAGGTCCGTCCTACGGAAGGGTGGTCCCGGTTAGCTGGGAACTTTTCTCAAATAATGAGATGATAAGACAATGAGGACCTAGAGCCTTACCGGTAGGAAAGGAACCCTAACCTCAAGTTGATCCCAAGTGGAAACAGCTAGACACTTCCCCTCAGGGAAGACTTGGGAAGACCTAGATCGCAAACCCTATGTCATTCCCTGCGAGTGCCAAGCAGAGCCTTCTAAACCCTCCTCCCGATGGGCTGCTAAGACGTGTCCCGCAAGCGGACAACGGGCACATTACACAAGCCTATAAAGAAAAAGGTCAAAAGAGTTCCTTTTGAGGTGAGAGAACCTCTTTTTGAGGAATTAATGCATCTAAGGATGGTAGGTATGATCTTTCATGTTGAACACAATGAATGGTACTCTCGTAAGCTGTCATAAGAAAGAAGAAGAACAATCAAATTCACTTGTGTATGGATTTTATGGAGATGAACAAGCAGATGGTGAAGGACTACTACCCTCTATCCTTTATCGATCTAATTCTACATTACTTGGTAGGGCATGAGATATCCTCTTTCATGAATTGTTTTGTGTATTATAACCAATTTTCCATAACTGAAGAAGATAAGCTAAAAATGACATCTATCATAGTTTTTGGTACTTTTGCATACCATGGCATGGCTTTTGGTCTATGTAATGCTCCTGGATCCTAGTAAAGGATGGTTAACAAGATGTCTGCCCAACATCTCCCTTGAAGAGCTTAAGGTTTTTATATATCATTTGGGGGCCTCCACGATCCATAGTAGACAACTCATTGTTATGCATAAATACTTTGAGTATTGCTGTGAGTATTGTATAACACTAAATCCTCAGAAGTGTGTACTCCAATTGCTGTATGGTTAATTATTGGATCATGTTGTAAGTGTAGCTGGCTTTACTACTGCCTATCCTAAAAAGATAGTTGTCTACCCACTAGTCCTAGGGAGTTTTATATATTTTTTTTTGTGGGTTATTATTGTTGGTTCATTAATGCCATGGTTGAGCATTCACTACCCTTAACAAAGCTCTTGTCGTATAGCCATATCTTTGAATGAACCGAGCCATGTAAAGTAGCATTCAAAGATATAAGATGGAATTATCCAAACGCTAATCCTAAAAGCTCCAAAAAGAGATGAAGTTTTCTATATCTTTGCAATTGCAACAATGCATAGTATCAACTACTTCCTCTCCCAAATTTAGGAGGTGCAACTATATCATCCGATCACTTTTGCAAGTTGGAAGTTGGGTATTTCAGAGCTTTGTTATAGCTATGTAGAGAAGGTTTTCTTGGCTATAGTATTTGCCACCAAGAAGTTTAGACATTATATTCTTTATGAAAAGGTGGTATTTTTTACCAAGGTTGAGGAGGTACAGCTACTATTGAGCAAGCTTTATCCCCCTCGCCGCTTGGCCAAGTGGCTAATCTCTCTACAAGGATTTGACTATGAGATTCAGAGTAAGCCACTAAAATTCATGCAAGATTGATACATCCTTAATTCCATCATGGTACATGTCTATTTCGCATTATCTATCTATTGGTCACCTGATGGAAACTCTTTCTAATCCGAAAGAAGAAAGATTAAGCAACAAGCACTTCACTTTTCATTACTAGCTAGTATCTTGTACAAAAAGTGTATGGATGAGGTTTATCACCGTTGAGTGGTGCCTCATGAGATGCCATTTATTTTAGTGGAATGCCACAATTTAGCATGTGGAGGTCATTTTGATGGATGCCTTATCACCTAGAAAGCTATACATGCTAGATATTGGTGGCCAATGGTTTTCCAAGATGCTTTCAATTATGTCAAGTGTTATGATAGTTGTCAAAGGCACAATGGTAGGGAAAGTCGTAAGTAGCCACTTAATCACATTTTAATGATTTCCCTTTGAAAAGTGGGGCATTGATTTTGTGGGACCGGTACATCCTTTGTCTACAACATGGAAGAGGTATATCATTGTGGTGACAAACAACTTCACTAAGTGGTCTAAAGCTCATGCTACAATAAAGGATAATGCTAAGGAGATGGCTAGTTCCATTCTTGAATAGATTGTTTGCCATTTTGGTCCACCCAAAGAACCATGGGATACATTTCTTGAATATGGACATAAAAGCATTGACGAAAGCCCTAAAAATCAAGCGCAATATGGCTAAATGAGCAATATGCCACATTCCATTTAAGTTACTATATGGGGAAGGGTGTGTTTTGCCCTTGGATATTGAGATGTTTATAGTAGGGTTCAGCTTAGATCATTCTTTGGGTGAAGAGGAGGTATTGCAAGAATAGTTAACTTCCCTTGCGCATCTTGATGAGATCTAATTGCAAACTTTGTTGCATCACGAGACAAGTAAGAAATGAATAAAAGCGCTCCATGATCTTTGTGCTAAAAAATATAATTTATCAATGGTTAATTGGTTCTATATTATAATGCACACTATGAGCTATTGCTAAGGACGTTAGAACCTAAGTGGACTAGTCCTTATAAACTTGTTCGCATAGACAAAAATGGCTCTATAGCCCTTTTAACGAATTTACAAGGGGTAGAATTTAAGACTAAAGTAAACTTCGATAAGCTGGAGCCTTATTATGTGTGGGGGACTGACATAGGACTTTATGCCTTTGCAAGTCTCCCAGGAATCAACTTAAACTTCAATAAGTTAAAGCCTTATTATGTGTAGGGGGCTAATTTAGGACTTCATGCCTTTGCAAGTCTCCCATGAATCAACTTTAACTTGCAGAGTATATTAAGGCTATTGGATGGAAAGGTCATTCCTTATCTTGAGCATACATACTTAGAGCAATGCTACCACTAGGGCAGATTCATCTGGTGGAGTAAGGGTGATCACATTACTGATTGACTATATGGATCTTCCATGTGGGACATTAAGGTCTATTTCCACTACTGTCATAGACTTTTTTATAATGTCCCTATTGAGTCTAGTTAATAGGGAAGGGATTGTACCTGTTATATAGACACTCTCTATTTTAGACTTCAATTATCATAAATATGAGTTGGTTGACCTATGTGGCATGGCACATCAATGAAGCCTTTGTCTATATATTATATTTTGATGAAGCTTCCCATGGACCTTCAGGTATGTAAGTGTAGGGGTTGTCGTTAAAGACCCCCACCATCGAGTGATTATGAAAATGGAAGCTTATTTAGGAACCACTTTGGCTAATAATATGGTGGAATACAAGGCCTTACTCATAGGGGTAAATTTAGCCAAACATGGTGGTATTCATCATTTATTGGTGGTGAAAGGTGACTTGCAATTGATGATCAACCAATTGAATGGGACCTATAGTGTGAGGGACCCCATTCTGCAAATGTACCATCATGCAACCATGGATATACTTGGAATTTTTGAGTTAGGGATTTGTCGCTTAACTCCCCATCAATGGAACCACTTTGCGGACTTCTTTGCTAATTATGCTTTTATTGAAGATGTATTTCACAATCGTGGTCCTAAGAATCTTCTAGAATTATTTAATGATATTAGCCCAAGGCTATTTTGGGAATTGCTTGCCGACATGTCCTGCTTTAGTCATTGATGGTTAGTGTGGGTTATGAGCCATGTAGCAACTAATTACCTTTTGATTCTTTTATGGACACATCAGATTGTTCAACATCATATTCATTTGGGAATCCTCTTGCTATTTATGTGGGGGGTTGGCTAGCAACTTGATGCATCTATTGTAAGTTCTGAGTGATACATCCCTTGCTCTAGGTTTTGTGCTTTACTAGAGTTTTTGTGGGGATCAAGGGTTTAGATCAACATGGTTTTTTTGAGTTTGGGGCTTTCTTATTAAATTTCATTAGGCCAAGAGGGCTAGCTTAGTCTTTTCTTAATGTTGAGTACTTTTAACATGTGGGTTGTTAGCTAGTGTTGTATAGAAGGTTTTCATCAAGGAATGTGTTTTGTGCTACACCGTGGATATTCTCAATACCAAGTGGATCTTTCACATTGTTTCTTATCTGTTATTGCTCTATCTTTTAAAAGGTAGAAGTAGGGATTCTTTATTATTGATTTCCATGGATCTGAGGCCAAGATTTGGACCACGGTTTGAGTGACCTTGCCAAGTGGAGTGCCTTGATTGCTAGGTTCTTTCTTGAAGGTGCTCACAAGATGATCTTTGGTATCATTCCTTTTTTATGGTCAAGAGGGCTTAGGGTTTAGTTTTATTTCTTGTCATGACAAAGTTCCCTAGTAAGTGAGGGGATGGGTTCGAGTGCAGTCTACATCTTGCAATTTGTTACAAGTTCCATCATAAAGAGAGAAAAAAAAATACTCTCAAGGGCTTGGTAGGTTCCTAGGTTCAAGTTAGGTCCAAGGCTCATGCCATGTTCTCCTTGGAAGGAGACCTAGTATTTGGGTTAAAAGGATAAAAAAATAAAAAATAAAATATAGGTATCACCTTGCAAGGTTCTGGTAGGTTCTTGGGTTCGAATCAAGTAGTTGAGTAGAACAGAGGCCGATGCCCTGATCTCCTTGGGACAATATAGTTCAATGAAATGGTTGATGAACCATCCCCACTAGGACAAGGGGGGTGTGTGTGTGTGTGTGTGTGTGTGTGTGTGTGTGTGTGTGTGTGTGTGTGTGTGTGTGTGTGTGTGTGTGTGTGTGTGTGTGTGTGTGTGTGTGTGTGTGTGTGGGCCAGAGGCCGATGCCCTGATCTCCTTGGGACACTATAGTTCAATGAAATGGTTGATGAACCATCCCCACTAGGACAAGGTGTGTGTGTGTGTGTGTGTGTGTGTGTGTGTGTGTGTGTGTGTGTGTGTGTGTGTGTGTGTGTGTGTGTGTGTGTGTGTGTGTGTGTGTGTGTGTGTGTGTGTGTGTGTGTGTGTGTGTGTGTGTGTGTGTGTGTGTGTGTGAGAGAGAGCAAATTTCTAAAGGGATGATGGGCTTAGTATTTATTTTTTGGCAGTAGAGGGTCATCTTAAGTAATAAGGAGTTAGCTCAGGCCTCTTGCTAGTACTCATGAGGCTTATGTGAGGGTCTGATTGGACTAGGATGTTATTTAGGTCCTTGAGTGTTTGATAATGGGGATAGTTATTAAGTGTTGTCTCCTTAGAGAGACCCTCGTTTCTTGATTTTAGTCTTGGCCATTGAAATCATGGTTTGTGGGGCTAAATATTTGATCCTCTTTATTCTTTATTTGTCTCTTTGCATGTCAAGTGTGCTTCCCCATTTTTTGTTGTGTTGATAGGTTTGGTTCATGGATTCAAGTTAGGTCACCCTGTCCTATGGTTGCTAATGAAAGGTGAATTTTAAGGCGTACTTGGTGGAATTTTCAAAGCTTTTTTGGTAGACCCACAATGCATTTTTATGAAAAATGAAGATTTAAAGCTTCAAAGTGGCTATTGATGCAAAGTTTTCAGGGCACAGGATGTAGTCATTATAAAGACAAAGGCATAGCAAAGCATGAAGTCGAGTCTACAAGGAGTAAAGAAGGATCCTTACTCATCATTTTTGTGCATTTGAGGTGTAATTTCATGTCAAAAGACCTTTATTATGTTGGAACGTGGAGTGGGTAGTCAAGGAGCAAAAAAAGGCCCCAAAATCAAGTGGGCATTCCCAATTTGAAGGGGTACTTGGGAGAGGCTTCAAAGGAGTGCAATTTTTTAATGTATATAGTCATTTTGAAGAGGGAAAGAAGGGGGGGGAAGCATAAAAAGACAAAAAATGTGATTATTGCACTTGATTTGATCATGTCCTCCTTGATCTTCATCATCTAGCACTTTTGATCATATGCCTACTCTCCATCCTCTATGCAATGATACCACTCTTGCATGATGAATCGAAGAAATAAGAATGTTGGTCCTTTTTTCCTCTCTCTTCTATGCATTCTAGTCTTCCTCTCTCCTCCCTGCCTACACACATAAAGCATGTTTCTATGAGAGAAGAGGGATGGGAGTGAGAGAGGGAGAGGGAGAGGTGAGAGTGGTATGGAAAAGAATGTTCGTGGCATGTTGCTAGACTATTTGGAAGGTTTCCCAAGAGAGTTAGTGGCTTTTCTGAGTATCAATGGCCTTAGATTCCACACGGCATATGACACGTGTTATAGGGCATAAGTGGTCTACAAGTAAGTGCATTAATTTTCATATACCAAATGAAAGTGAATTAAAAATTATTTTAGAAGGGTACTTAATTTTTAACATCTCAAACTTGCTATTTTTTATTGCTAGGATGAACAAAGGACAACCATGGTCTATAATCCTGAAATTGTGGATTACTGAGTCCAAGGACAATAGCCATGAGTGGTCAAGAGCAATATGGGAAGTTTTTTCTGCACCTATCAAAAGTCGATCCAACTGCTTCAATCCCAAGCAGCTCAAGGATTGGTCAAGAGCTACCAGCGCGTGATCTCCTAGTCCCACTGGATTACAAACTATAGCAGGGATGGGGACTCCTCCTTAATCTCATCTATATGGCTCAACCCTTTTGCCTTTACCCCCTTAGTAGCCCGTGTTTCTAGTTTTTGTTCATCACTAGCTAAGTCAATTGCACAGAAAGGATTAAAAACTTGGTCTCAACTAAATGCTAAAGAAAGGAATTAGATCCCTCTAGAGCTGGTCAAGGACACCTTTGGCTTAATTGACAAAAAGGACCGATTGATGTAGCATCTATTTGTATTCATCAAAGATTATTGGCCTATATCAAGTATGGCCCAGAACTCCCCTCCCAAACTTGCACTAACAATTCAAACTAGGAAGCGGGTCATAAGATGTCTAGGCTCATAAGTACGTTCACTTGGCAATGTAGGCTTAGAAAGGTATGGGCTTTCACACCCTCATACAAATTGAATTTTAAGTGGCGTCTCTTGCTACTAAGGAAGTTACCACTCATAGCAAGACTAGCAAAGAAAGTTGTTGTGTCCCCCCTCTGCCCCTTTTGCAAAAGGCACGAGGAGGATGAGAAACATGTCTTGGGATTGCCAAGAAATCAAACCTCTATGGCATAGAACTAGGAAGTGGCTGACAAGGGCGAACTTTTGGGTAGATTTTGGGTTCACAACAGTGATGTTTGATTATCGTGGAGTGCTTAACAAAGTATATTGGAGGCTAGTCATACTGATATCAACAATTGTCGTGAAGGTCATTTGGTACATAAAGAATCACACCATTTTCAAAGGGAACCATCAATCAAACCTACTAAATGCATAGGATAGTTAAAAGATAAAAATGTAGTTGTCTTACAAGCAATAGAATCCTATCATTGGGTTTTTATCTTGAGGCCACTAGCCAACTACACCATTGTACTATGTGGTGTTGTAAATATTATTTTCTTTTTGAAATGAAAGTGTACTACAATAAAAAAAGTTGAAGAACATTGCCCCATCAGGCTTAAAAATATAAGAGGAATGAAAGTTGAAATACCTTGCCAGACTTTAGCAATGTCCAATGACTGGGATCACATGGCACTATCCTTAGTGATAAGGACTACACAAAGGCTTTATACTTTGATGCAATGTAAAAATTTTGAGAAATTCAAAGATGAAGATGTCAAAAGGATAGAAAAACGAACTCTTGTGGAAAAATCAACACTAGTCTTAAAGCATGATTGCTTCTACAAATGAAAATGAAGTCTATAGTGTTTAACACATACCCCACCTCTCTCTCTCTCTCTCTCTCTCTCTCTCTCTCTCTCTCTCTCTCTCTCTCTCTCTCTCTCTCTCTCTCTCTCTCTCTCTCTCTCTCTCTCTCTCTCTCTCTCTCTCTCTCTCTCTCTCTCTCTCTCTCTCTCTCTCTCTCTCTCTCTCTCTCTCTCTCTCTCTCTCTCTCTCTCTCTCTCTCTCTCTCTCTCTCTCTCATATAATAGTCTACAAAATCTTAAAGAAATATATGGAATAGAACATATAAAAGTGGGTGATTGATGAAATATGGACTCACATCTTTTTTCCATCGTTACTTAAATTTCTCAAATTCTCAAGTCTTAATTACTCAATTTTGGTAACACTCATGATAATTACAAGATGCTTGAATCATCTTAACCAATTACAATCATCCTAATAATAATACAATGAGTAAAAATTCTAGAACTCATTAATTAGAGCTTAAAATGTTTAGAAACATAAAGAAAGTGCACCATAGGTATCAACTTGGAATAAAGACAATCTTACCATCTTAAATCTTAAAAGAATATCTAAATCTATTAATCTAAACTATAATAAAATTTGAAAGCATGAACCAAGAAGGTAGAGCTCTAAGAGGAATACTCAACTATTGAAAGAACTGGATTAAGAGATTCAAACCAAACTTAGACCAACTTGTACAAAAACCTTAGAATATTCAATCACCTTTTAATTCACAAGTGGCTACCTCTAAGGAATGTGCCGATATGTTGGTTCAAAAAAGAATTCCTTAGGTAACCTCCAACCATATTATAAGAGTTAGAAACTTTAATTAATAATACCTAAGGACTTTAGATTTATCCCCTTAGCTTAAAGTAACTTATTCTTGACCCAAGGTAGCCCTTATTATACCCAAGAACAAACATAAAATGAATTATTTGAAATGTAGCTAAGAATCAAAGGAAGACTCCCTTAATAAACTAAAGGATTAGGTAAGTACCAAAACCCTAAACTAGATAATTTCTTAAAGACCTAAACAATCAGGCATATGCAACTTAGATTAGCATAGCTAGAGATTCAAAGGAATGTTAAGACCCTAGACCTATTTTTGTCATTTTTTCATAATGCACTAGAGATTGGAAAAATAGACACCAAGTTTGACCCATGTATTTAGACCCTTAAGACTTACCTATATTGTATTGAACATTATATTAAAGACAAATTGCCATTATTAATTGTAAAAATTTGTGTTTTGAACCTAAAGAAATGGTTGTAAAGCCCAATGGCATAAAGCATTGTTATGGAAGAATTGTTTGGAATTGTCTTTGAATGACTTCTTTCCAAGGCCGTATTAGAACTTAGTTACCATTGTTCTTGATTTTTCCTCAGGATAATTAAAGAGACTCTTATAGAGGAAAGTATACACTTGGTCCAAGGACACTGGTGGGGATGAATCAGATGAATGGTGATTGGACAATACAAAATGCCCCCAAAGGTCCTCCATCTTGTCACACAAGAGACAAAAGAATTGCCTAGGATGATCAATCTTGTTTTTAGATTAGATCTAAGCCACGTAACCATTACAAGATGGTTTGGGACATCGTATCATTCATATGAGGTACATAGAAGGTACTTCAAGGGATAGTAAATTGTTAACCCTCAAACGAACAAGGTGGAAAAGCCGAAAAATCTAAAGCAAAAGACAAGGCCAAGGCAAAAGTGAAACAAAAGACGAAGGCGCGCCAAGAAGAATCTGGAAACACAAGAAGTGCAAAAAAGTCCTAAATCAGGGAAAAAGGTACACAGGAAAAAATGCATGTCAACACTTTTGTAAAAGAGTGCAAGGTGCACCATGATTTATTTTAAGAGTGCCGAGCGTTCACCCGTGTAAATTGTAAAGGTAGATGGGCGCTAGAAAGGAAGCTAGGAAGATAGGAGGACAAGAGGAAAAAGGGCCTATAGGCCATGGCCGGCCATGTAAAAAAGGGGATAAGGGGATGACCGCCCAAAAGGGATTTAGGGTTTTGTATATAAAGTTGAAAAGTGAATGAGAAGCTCATTCTTGTGTGTGGCCAAAAGTGGCTCTCTTCTTCTTCTTCTTCTTATTCTTCTTCTTCTTCTTGCTAGCTTGAGCTTGTGCTTGAGTGTGAGAGTGTGAGACTGGGGAGGAGAAGGTCTCCATCTTCTCCTCTCTTCTTCTCTTCTCTTCTCTTCTCTTATCTTCTCTTGCTTGCAGAAATCGAACTTGGAGCGTGGAGCTTGAGGATGGAGCTTGCTTGAAGCTTGCACTTGGATCATGGAGCTACTGGAGTTCACGAGAGAGGAGGTAACTCGATCGGCATGGGTTGGCACGTCGACTATGTGAGAGGTAGCCATTAGTGCTCAACTTGGAACGCTTGAAGCAAAAAGCGGTCCGTGGGTCTTGGCAATCGAGCGAAAGCTCCCACATTTTGGTTCCATTGCCGGGACCAACGGATTCAATCCTTGAGCGCTTACGCGCTTTGAATGGAGCATCAAAGTAAGGGTTTTCCCCGAACCGGTTCTTGAGGTAGATAGGTAGGAAGTGAGGGAGTTTGAAGAGGTATTCAATCTCCTTAGCAATTACGTTTTTGGTTTTTTGGATTTGGGAAAGCATGTTGGAGTAGTGTAGGTATTTTTCTTGTGATTTGGATGCATTAGGGTAGGAAAAAACAAAGAAAAAAAAAGAAAAACAAGCATTATGGTTTCTGCTATCATAACAGGGCATGAGGTTTGATTCGGTTTGCCGATTTGCATTTTGGAGTTTATTGGCTATTCCAGGTATATAAAACTCTCTCACTCCATCCATAGCTTTGATCTGGAGGTGTGTGTGATGGGCCGTGGCCTGAATCATGTGATTCAAGTGATTTATCATTGCGCCGGCCAAAGTCGTGTCGTGCTCGGCCCGTCCAAGTGACGACAATTCTAGGCCGAGTCCCAAAATTGGCCCTCGGCCCACTACCAGTCGGACCAACTGACTCGGACCACTCGACTCAGATGCGTCAAAATTCGGCCCTCGGTCCACATGACTTGAACACCCTTCCCTCAACCCATCCAAATTGACCATTCAGACCAACTTGATATTCAGCCCTCAGCCCGGGCTAACTCGGCCCACCTGACTTAGCCCTCGGCCCACTTGGCCACTCGGCCCTCGAACAACCACACTCGAACTGGCCGCATTTGGCATTCGAACCAGTTACATTCGGCCCTTTCTCATTCAGCCCTCGGCCCTCTGACGGGCTGAATCGGGCATTCGGCCCCTACAATTCGGACTTGTTGGGCCGAATTTGGATTTTTTCAAATTTTAACCTGTAGACCCTAAAACTGACTGAGAGACCATATAGAGCCGAAACCATATCATAGATCGATCACTGGGCTGAAATCTAGAGCAAGTAGTTCTAAATTTGGCTACGAACGGCCCTCAAATCGCGCATGGCATTTACTGTAACAGCCCTGCGGGCCGAGGGGAATTGCCCCCCCCCCCCCCCCGATCCCCGCAAAGGGGGGCCCCTCCGCACTTGCCCCAAGTAGGTTGGAGAGAAAACATGCGTCGTGACAGGTCCTCCAAATTAGACCCTAGTGTAGTAATGGCTCTACACAAGCATGGATTCTCACTTGCAAAAGAGTAACCAAAAGCCCATACCCGAACAAAGACAAACAGAGACCCTAGAACCTCAATGGGCCAATCTAGCCAACAATGGCAAAAAGGCCACACTGCAAAAACACGTACGTGTTGCATTCAGATTGCATCTAGTCAAGGTGAAAAGCAACAACATCAAGCTACAATTGCGAGGATGACTAGATATGACAGTCCTAACAATAGATGCACATTAAATAGCACTGCACAAACAATCCAAGATATCAATGTAGAATCCACATATGGTCGTCCAGTTGGGGACTCAAGGGCATTTGTCAAAAGGCTTAAATTTACGAGCCAAGACCCGAAAAACTGACATAGTACCACGTGCTTATCTTAGGGTCAAACTCACCGTGAAAAGAGAGCACACTATCGATGCTCTGATTGATGAAGGAGCAAATTGTAATATCGTGACCTATGAAGCATGGACCCTACTAGGCCAACCAAAGCTCACGCCGACTAATGCAACTCTTAGTCCTTACGGGGGACACCCACAAGCACTTATAGGGAAGTGAAAAATTCTCGCAACAATTGAAACTGAGAGCTTGCCTATCCTATTTCATGTTCCTCCAAATAGTGCTAATTGCGGAAAGGAAACCCTCCTAGGAAGACCCTTCAAAAGGGCGACCAAGTGTGAGGCCGATTATGTAGCACAGAGGATACACTTGACACTACCAGGTGTGAGAATAGTCACAACCTTTAGCAAGGGTGACCTCATCGAACCTCGAGGGAAAAGCAAGGAAGGTATTGACATAACAGGCAAGCCTAGTAATGAGAGCAAGGACCAGTTGAAAGAGTTGATACAAGCACAGGTTGAACAGAGAGAACCTGTGAGCGAGGCCATGCTTGAAACAAGAAGGTCAGGAGACAATGCCAAGGATAGGCTTTGGACTTACAAATATTGTAGAAGACCACAAAAGAAGCCCAAGCCTTATAGACAAAGGTATCAAGGGAGAGCCAGCACAATGGCGCGATGGATATCCAAAGCGTCGCTACGTGCCCAAGGGTATTACACAAGTAACCAATGGATTTGGGTACCAAAACCCCTTGCTAAACCACCTCCATCAGCTAGAGGCCAGATTGCATCAAAAGCAAAAGAGGCACAAGAGGAAATCTAAGAGAAAATCCACGTCTCGGGGCAAGAAACCAAACATGAGTATTAGAAAGGAAGAGCCTAGCATGCTTAATAAGCAGATGTTAGATGTAACCATTGAGCGTGCACAAGGACCACTAGTGCTCAAGGAGCTTTTGACTTCCCAAGAGGATCATGAGCACCATATGCACAATGCTGCTCATAAGAAGGTTGATTGCTCAACAAAGAAAATGGCACAATCGTCTAACAACCGCGAGCAAATCTTTCAGCCCGTGCCAAGTCCACGTAAGAGTCCCAGATCTCCTACACCCTCTTTCCCTAAATGGACATAAGAAACACAACAGTAGCCATCAAGTGCAGCTGCTCAACCCCAACCTCTATCTCCATCTAAGCTTCCAGATGTCCAAGAGGTGGGACATGACACCACCCGTAGCTCTCGGCCCAAGGATATGCCTATGCAACCTAATGTGACTAGAACAGATAATGCTCGATCCACACAATTGAATGCTTAGAGAGCAACAAAAGACACGGCCACTTCCGATCGGTCTAAGAACTTGACATCGCAATCCACCAATAGCAGCCAGCCCACTGAGCTAGCTCCTACTACTCCCAATTAGGGATCACAGCAGTCATAGCCCTCGGTCATGAAAATGCCCCTTGCGGAACGTATCCTTAGCCATTCGCCTCTGGAGGAGGTGTCCCAACCAACGTCCTTGACAACTCCAGTACTTCCAAAGCACCTAAAGCCTAGGCTTGAGGAGCTAAACAGAGGGGAATTAGCAAAAGGGATACACTCTTCAAAAACACAGACAATTGTACCCTCACAACCTAGCAGGATTGTTCCGTAGGCCGCAGCTATGTCCCATGAGGACACACTAGAGAAAGAGAACGTTGGGGCCCATCCAAGCACATCAATGGCTGACCTAGTTCAAGGTCCGGAGTCTTCAAGGGATACACCTCGATTTCCTAAGAAAAAGAAGAGAAAAGAACGAAAATAATAATGGCAATTGCAAGTGGCTGTAGACCACGAGAACATTAAGACCAAGAGCACGGAAGAACTTGGGAATAAAGCATCAATCCCACCCACTAAGGAACCCATTAGCATCTCCCCTAATAGCGGTGAAACCTCAGGCGCATCCATGTGCTCTGAAAAATCAAAGCAACCATTAGCATCAACGGTTGCTTGCAACACTCAATCCACCAACAAAACAGAACTCACATTGACCAATCAAGAGTGGATACAACACTGTCACAACAGGATGAAAAATCTATACCAGTCGCATCCAAGGAGAACCATGACACAACAACATCAAAACCTCAAGAAAAAATGAAAATCCCGAGACTATAAGCAATCCTAGCATTGACCAATCTTGCTCATCTAGGCCTGACCCCCCAGCTATGCTTAAGCCTAGAAAACCTCCTAGAACCTTGCATGAGATTGCAACTGAGCAAGCCCTCATTGAACATAAAAGTGTCACAGAATGCTTAATTGAGTTGCATGCTAAGCTCAAAGTGTTCGCAAGTGTCTATGTCCTTGTAGACATGGGCACATTCCCTAGGGAGTAGCTTGAAGAATACTTGCCATTTCCCCTATCTTGGGAAGAGCAAGAACAACTTGAAGAATACTTGCCATTTCAAACGAACAAGGTGGAAAAGTCAGAAAATCTAAAGCAGAAGACAAGGCCAAGGCAAAATTGAAACAAAAGACGAAGGCATGCCAAGAAGAATCTGAAAACACAACGAATGCAAAAGAGTCCTAAATCAAGGAAAAAGGTGCACAGGAAAAAGCACATGTCAACACTTTTGCAAAAGAGCGCAAGGCACACCATGATTTATTTTAAGAGTGCAAGGCTTTCACCCGTGCAAATTGTAAAGGTAGATGGGTGGTAGAAAGGAAGCTAGAAAGATAGGAGGACAAGGGGAAAAAGGGCCTAGGCTGTGGCCGGCCATGTAAAAAAGGGGATAAGGGGATGACCGCCCAAAAAGGATTTAGCGTTTTGTATATAAAGTTGAAAAGTGAATAAGAAGCTCATTCTTGTGTGTGGCCAAAAGTGGCTCTCCTATTCTTCTTCTTCTTCTTCTTCTTCTTTTTCTTCTTGCTAGCTTGAGCTTGTGCTTGAGAGAGGGAGTGTGAGAGTGTGAGGGAGTGAGTGTGAGGGTGAGGGACCGGGGAGGAGAAGCTCTCCATCTTCTCCTCTCTTCTTCTATTCTCTTCTCTTCTATTCTCTTCTCTTCTCTTCTCTTCTCTTGCTCACGACAATGGAGCTTGGAGCATGGAGCTTGAGGATGGAGCTTCTTGAAGCTTGCACTTGGATCGTGGAGCTACCGGAGTGCGCGGGAGAGGAGGTAACTCGATCGGCATGGAGGTAAGCTCACTACACCCGTAGATATGGATGGCGCGTCGGCTATGTGAGAGGTAGCCATTAGTGCTCAGCTTGGAACGCTTGAAGCAATAAACGGTCCGTGGGTCTTGGCGATTGAGCGAAAGCTCCCACATAAATGGTTCTATAGATCTATTAATAGATCCATTGGTCAGCTTGGATGGGTCCACAACATGTGGTATTATAGAGAAATTCAATGATAGGATATGTAAGCAAGTTGACTTATACAATTGATTTTAAAGTAATTTTGTGACTAATGTACTAGATGTGTAGTCACAACTCCAAGCTAAAGATTATGATTATAACTGCTAATTACCCCTTGCAAATAACAATGATGAGCTTTAAGAGAAGAAATCTCTCTTTATACAAGATAAGCCACCTAAATTCAATGGCAACAAATCTAAGGTTGAGGATGATACCAAAGTAAAGATTGAAACCATGAAAGATTACTTTTCTAAAGCATGCACGAGAACTAGAAACTAGTTAATGATTGTTAGTCTACTCATGATGGATAAATCTCATCTTTAGTAGATATAATGTTGCTGTGATAACACAGTATTCCAATGTTCCTATAGTTGGGAATAAATTAAGTAGTGCAAGGAAATATTTTCCACATTCCTTTTAAATCAATACAGATAAATGAGTGCTTTAGTTTGAGCTTAACCTTGGAGGTATAATATCCCAATTTGTAACACTCAAGAAGTATGCACCCCAAATGTCCATTGCTCAACAAGTTGCTAGGTTTTGTCATGTATTAAATGCTTCCTTAACCATGACTACCAAGGATTTCCCACAATCCAACATAAGGGTAACCCATGTCTCCACCTTAGTTGCTCACAATGTCTAGACTTGCCTACGAGACCACGACAGGATTCGCTATCCACAATCCACTTGATGGAGGCCATGATTACACCTATTTATCCACAGTTTCTTCCAAAGAAGACAACTTGGATCCTTGAGTAGGAATAGCATGCATGCTAGCCACAAATAATATCCCACAACCCCAATTTAGAGCAACATAACTTGATTTATTACTTTGGAAGATGTGCTTATACTAGCTAAACCTTTGATAAATGGAATCAAGGATTCCAACTTGATTTCAACAAAGATATCCATGTCCCAAAGAAATCCAAGATCAACTACCATGGTACCCAAAATGGTCAAGCTAACCCAAACAACTATCAATGCTTCAAATGTGGTGAATTAGGCCACATTCAAAATAGATGCCATAATCATCAATGCTTCAAATAAGATGAGTGGGAACACCCTAGACCAAAATGGCATATACTTTCTCAAGGAGATGGAATCTAAGCACGCAAAAGAAATTGCAAAAATGATGCATGTGGTATAGCCTAACCTTGACTATAAATATAGAGGTTGTCCCAACCTTTAAATATGCAAAAGAATTTATCATAGTACCTTTAGACTCTTAGAAAGTTATTTGATATGATGTATCCACCCTTAAAAATGTTTTTAAGTGTTAGGAAAATTGTAATGCAGCTTGGATGAAACAAATTGTGCTTCAAAGACAATATCCATGATTTCTCTAAACAAGGATACCTCAAATTCCTCTAAGGGGAAGAGGTTATAATACCTGACTTTCTAAAAATTACAAAGCATCTCCTTTAACTTCAAGTATTATCTCATTAGTTTGCTTATCGAATCTCAAAAAATTTAACTAATCTCAAACAATTATTATCTCATTAATTTTCTTATTGAATCTTGAAATAATATAGATTAAAATTCTAAGGCAAAAATCTTTACTTATTGAGTTGTGTGAGAAAATCTTAGCTACATAAGAATAGCCTGTAAGCCACCAAAGAGAATACTAGACATAATAAGTTTAATAAATCTTTATTAAGTCTTAAAGTATCAAAGAAAGGCATTGTCTAAAACAAAGTAAGGCCAATATACCATAATTGTTGCCAACTGCATTATCATGAGAGAGAGAGACAAAGACAGAGACAGAGAATATCAATTCTCAATTCTGAACCACTTAATTCTAGTAATGCTTAAGATAATTACATGGTATTGGGATGAGGCTAGAATCATCCTCATGTAGTTACAGTTCACCTTAATCATAATCCAAAGTGTAGAAATTGTGGAACTCATTAATCAAAACATGGGGCATTTACCAAGATAAGAAAGCATAGCATAGGTATCAACTTAATCATAATCCAAAGTGTAGAAATTGTGGAACTCATTAATCAAAACATGGGGCATTTACCGAGATAAGAAAGCATAGCATAGGTATCAACTTGGGATTGGGACAATCTAATCATTGTAAGGATTTAAAAAATATGTAAATGAATCAATTTGAACTACATATAAATTGAAGGTAGAAACCAAGAAGGTAGAACTCTAAGAGAAATACTCAAATATTGAAAGAATGGGGTTAATAGATTTAAACTAAACTTAGAGTACTTCATACAAAAACCTTAAAACATTTGATCACCTCATAATTCACAATGGGAGACCTCTAAGGAATGTGTTGATATGTTGATTCCACTAGAACTTCTTACATGATGTCCGACCACATAAGAATTAGAAACTTCAAATTAATAATACCTAAGGACTTTCAATTGATTCCCATAGCTTAAAGTAACTAATTCTTAAGCCAAGGTAGACCTTATAACACCCAAGAACCAAGAAAGAATTAATTAGCTGAAATATGTTTAAGAACCAAAGAAACACCAACTTAATAAACTAAACAATTAGAAAAGTATTAAAACCTTAAATTAGATAAGGTCTTAAATACCTAATTCAACAAAATACTTTATGCAACTTAGATTAGCATAGTCTAGAGATTAAAAGGAACATTAAGACAATAGGCCTATTTTTCTTATTTTAGGATGAGTGTGCTAGAGCCTAGACAAATAGATTGCAAGTTTAATTCAATCATTTACACCCTCAAGAAATATCCATACTATACTTAATACTAGATTTGATACCAAATGCTATTATTGAGTTTAAAATTTTGCTTATTGAAAACTCAATATTGCTTATTGAACCTTAAGATTGTATCATAACTCGCAAAAGAATTAACTGTGATTCCTTTACTAGTTAACATTCAAAAATGGTTGTAAAGCATGTTTGGAGTTGTCTTCGAAGGACTGCTTTTGAAGGTTATATTAAGGCTTGGTTGCCATTGTTCTTAGTTGTTCCTTATGACATCTCGCTTCTTCAGAGCTTTGGTTTCACACCACTTCGTCACATAGTCCGTACAAACCAAAATGTATCAGTTCTTCTTCCTTCTGGTTGAGCAAAATCAAAGGCAAGGCCGGCTCTGAAAGTTGAAGAGGCACATACACGAGTAGGTCAATACGAGCAATACATTAGAATCAATAAGGAGAGTGTTTCAGGCATTAGAAGAACTCTCTCTCTCTCTCTCTCTCTCTCTCTCTCTCTCTCTCTCTCTCTCTCTCTCTCTCTCTCTCTCTCTCTCTCTCTCTCTCTCTCTCTCTCTCTCTCGTGATGAAAATTGGTAGAACTTTATTAGCTTCCTCAAAAACAAAATCTTCAAGTGTTCCTTCTTATCCCAATCAATCACACATCACTATATGTCCTTATGGTGCATGGGAAGCCAATGAATCTTAGCTAATTTCCATGGGTTCCAACTAAGATATGATAATGGAGTCATCATGTGCTCAACATCTTAGGGCATTGGAAGACCCAATTCTAGATAATGGATGTGAATCCAAAGAGGACCAAGTATAATCCCAAGAATAATTACATACACCAAGAAGGATTCTATATCTAGTGATGAGATATCTACTTCAAATGAGAAAGTTGCGACAATAGTCTTTAACAAAAGAACTATTTGAAAGTCATGTTTTCATTCTTTTTGTATATGTGCTTAAAGAATGTTCTAAGACCCAATGTAAAAGGTTACTGAAAGGAAGTTGCTTTTAGATGTTCTCATAGTTTTGGTAGTATATTTGCTTAGATAACTAAATATGAACTCGATATGTGCATAGAAAGTGGATGGATGTTACCCTCAGCAAGTCAATTGTATGGCTAAGGGGGGCTTGGTTAATCATGTAACTTTTTGAACAAGTAGTGATAGTCTAGTAGTTAGGATAGGACTTTAGACCCTTGGAAATGAAAGAGGTGGTCGAGTATTGGTCCTTGAGGTCATGGAAGTAACTGTCACTTTCCATGAACCAAGTGCAAGTTGATCTACATTCCAAACTAATCCCTTGCTTGAAGGATACATCATTTTCTGAAATGGAATTGCATAGGATGACCGATGTTGTTTGTAGGTTAGATCCATGCCACACAAACACTACAAGGTAATTCAAGAGCCGATACAATTCCCAAGAGCTATTGCAAGATAGATGGAGGCAAACCAGCTGGTTCCTTAGAGCTACCAACAGATCCATTTCTCAGTCCAAATGGATCTGTCACAGAGAGCGGATGCTAATACTCTTTCTTGTTGTCGATTTGGCATGTACCAGAGATGACTTTGCTAATCTTGAGATATTTCTGAATGTCTACGATGTTGTGGATTTGCTCTGCATGCCTCAAAATCCCCCTCCATGTACAAGAGCAGCAGCAATTGAAGCGTCCTCTTCCTTCTGTACCATTTGAAAGCCTCCCCCGATCAAGCCCATGAAGTTAGGAATGCTGCTAAGCTCCTGCCACAGCTCATTGAATCCATAAACATTGGCTCATTGAATCCAGCTTCTCCCCTTCCCATTCTACACTCCGCACCAGCAGACTACAATTTGAGGCATTGCGCTTGATCATCGGGTTCCTGCCTGCTCTCTCATCACTGTCATGCATCCGGATTCTCCCCCAGGAACACACCCACCCGCCTCCCCACAAACAAACATAACAAATGAAATCTTTACACGGAATTGTTTTTGTCCACCACTACAAGAGCGCAGCTTGTGCTCTTGAATAAGTACAATATGATCCATTTCCATAGTAAACATCTTTTGGAGTCTCCATTCACAACTTTCACGTCGAAAGTTTGCTACTTTAAGCTCCCTTGGTACTAACATCATCCACGTTGTAGATATGTTCAATGTCCCACATGTGTAAGGTGCCACCAATGATTCATGGTGCTCTAAGTTACAAGGCTGCTTATGAAGAGGTGAAGCGATGTGTAAGCCAAAATATTGGTTGGGTCCTAACTTGTCTATCAAGTGAGGTCTTTGTAAACGAATAGCAAAAGGTCACCTTTGTGGGTTTAGCTTTTAGGTTAGACAGAGTAGTTAAGCTAGTAACAACTCAAAGCATACTGCATTAAGTTGTAGAGTGTGAGAGTTATCAAGGACCCCTATTTGGGGGTCTAGGGGCAGCAAAAGCAACCCTTGACAAGGGATCTTAGGGGGCTAATCAAACTACTTCCCCAAGCTATTCCTCCAAAACCATCCTTAACCTATCTTTCACCCAATCAAAGTTCTTCCAACTAGCCTTAAACTCTTCACCTATCATCTGTTTGGATCACCATCTAACCTTCACAATAAAAGTACACAGATGAATAGAGCCATCTTTGTATCAATTTGTTTGGATTTTAACAAGTTTATATTCTTTTCATATTTGTTGTGTATTCCCTATTTACTCAAATTCTATTCGCTATGTTGTGTAATTTTTAAACCTTAAACCACCAGTTGATCTTGTCATTCACTTTACCCTTACCTTCAAATACTTGGTACATGCTACAAACCAATCAACACATCTAACACTTTGTTGCTAGCTATACCATCCTATTGTTGTCATTTGGATCTCACATCAATGCATAGATACTCCTTGCCTAGCTGCTCTAATGATGTTCTATTAAGGTTCACAAAGGAGCTTACATAAACTTCTTTTAGGAATAGACCTTTAAGTTTTTTTTTCAAGGATGGCCTTTCACTTGTACTTGGCAAGGATTCAAGGACCCTTTTTCCTACAACATTCTTTCCTTTATTGTGTTTAATTGTGGTCCAACCTGTATCATCCTCCTCTTGTTGTACTCCTCTTGCCTTGCTAGTAACATTTGCTCTATCCTTAATGACCTTACCGCACATAGTCTTACTACCATTCTGGTCCCCTTCATCACCTACTTTATTATTTTGTGGGCATTCTTTGTAATAGTGCCAAACAACTCCAAGCCAACCTAAGTCTAAGGCTTCCAAAATGAGATATGTCCAACTCCACATTGTCCGACTTGGCTACCCTTGTGTCCCACAAGAAGCGTACTTGATTACGAAATAGACTTGCACGAAATGGGATATACAATGGTTTGCCTAGCTCTTTTGCATTTTCAAGTAATATATTCCAAATAAAAGCCTATGAGCTCAAGGAGCTCCACCCACACATGTCAATCATTTTAATACTCTCTCTCCTTATTTCAACAAGTTGCCGTTCCACACCATTGAGAATTACGTCAAACCAAGTTGCTACTTCCATGGGCTTGTATTTAATTTGTGGAACACGCTTTGTATTGCCTTCATTCGACAACATTCTTTAGGCTCGTATATTTATTTCATCACTCACTTATGTTTGTTGAGCGAGTCACAAGTATTCACACTCCCTTCACTAATCTCCTAACCGAGGTGATATGCGAGCTTATTTCCTTGCTCACTTTCCTTCATTATGATCCTATCAATGCCCTTGTAATTTGATGTATCCCATGGAGTTGTGTTTGAGTGTTGTATTGCTCAATACCTCTTTTCAGAGAGGTTCAAAGAGGATATTGGATTGCTCCAACCCATGAAGCAGCCCTACGTCCATCACTATGTGACCAAGTGATTGTGTACACATGAAGGCAAAGAGAAGGAATGGTTTGCCATGGTGTCACATTTGGCAAGAAAGATATGGAAGATGTGTTGCTACTCTATGTGATGGCAATCTTGGTTATGCCTACAATAGCACAAGATCATGTGAAGGTATACATATCTAGTTCACTTGGACCCACCACAGTTTAAATGAATAGTTCTTCTCACCTCTAGTGATGTTGCATGCCCTCACAAGCTCCTACGCCAAAAGGGGCAAGTGTGAGGGTTTTTACCTTTTGGGCTCAATAAATTTGACCTATCATCAAGCCTATATGTTCAAGCAACTCCAAAACTTGGATAGCGTGTTCAATGCGAAGTTCGTGGCATGGCATGCAACATGATGTGCTCATATGGTCTCACATGTGGATGCTTTAATAGATGAATCTTGGTGTCTAAGTGAGCTATTCGTGGAGTTTGTTGGATTAGTATCAAATGAAGTGCGCATTGCTAGAGTATCCATGGTGCATCTCTTTCGTGGTTCTTGCATCTTTCATTATTCTGCTGCTCATTTTTCTCTTCTAACTAATCTCAGAGCCAATTAAATGACTAATAGCAGTTTGGCACAACTCTAAAAGGTGTAAATTGATGAAACTAATGGCTCGCTTTGACATCATAAATTTTTTTACGTGAATTTGTGGATTCTGGGCTGATTACATTGGTGATGATCGCACATGTTCCACCTTGATTGTAAAGTTTCAATATGGATAAGCTCATATTACAGTCTGTTGATTATAAAATGTCAACATGGATATGGCCTCTATTGACTTCAGTAATCAATCTGATTCCCTTTTCTTCACAAAGCTGATACAAAGTGCCATGTATATCCAGAAGCTCCAAACTGCACATGGGAGCTGCTAACCACTCAAATAAGATGTGCACATGATTTCAAACATCGGACCGAACAGCAACAATAGGTCAGACAGACCATAAACAAATACTTGTGCTTGCCACCTTGTGTTTAGGCAAATCCATTGTAGATGTCCTTCCAGTTGCTTTGACAATCCTCATTACAAGCTTGCAACATTGATTCGTGCACACAGCTGTTCAGTCACCCAAAGTTGCAGTGGTTTTCTGAAAATGTTAGGGAACTCAAGTATATCACCTCAGTGGAATTTCCTATTAACTTGTCAATACGCAATCACCTGCTGGCCACCAAAATTATTGAATAAGTGCTGCAAGTCCTGACACTATTGATGCCTTTACCGAAGGAGAGACACAATTCTCCCCCAAGTATACATCAAATAATGCAGACACCAAGGGTGCAGATACTATTGAAGCTTCCACTGTTTCAGGAATCATAGTTCCTCCTGAAACAGCAACCTGTTGATATTTGCAAGTAAACTTAATTAGGAAGACAACATACAACAGTAAATGGATATCAAATCCACTGCATAATGTCATGAAATTATAACAACAACCACATTCTCTGCTACATGAGATAACAAGAATTTACAGAAGTAAACACTCAATTCTATATATTCCATGCATGAAAATGCATGTTAAATCTCAAAGTTTCATGTGAAACAGTTTAAGACAGACAAACAGCATACCTGAAAGCTTAAATAATTTTAATAATGACAACTAGATGTATTAGGAAGTTTATTTAGAGGTACTGTTATTAGGCGGAAGAATTCAGAGTCCACCTGAAGCTTAAATGGCTGTATCCATGACAGGTATATTGATGTCCCTTGTTTCAATGATCTGCCACGAAAGACCTCTCCAAAGGCATCCAATGCTTCCTGGCCTGCAGTTCCGGCATTTGCTGCCTCTAGCCGTGGTTTCAAAGCTTCATCTAGAGCCCTCCAAAATGTTGGCCCATCAACATCCCTGACTAATACAATTCGGATTGCTTTGTCCACGGGAGCTGCATTGAGGATAATTATGTTAATATCTGATTATGTCATTAAGTGCCTCACCTATAAATAAGACATTGTTTGATCAGCAAAACTTGTTTTACACCCATCAACAGAATGAGGACTCAAGAACACCAAAACATGTTTGGTTTGTTGATTTCAAGCACAGTTTAGAGCAACAGAGCTGAAAGGAAAAAGTGCAGGGCTTAGAGAGTATAAGGGATCCGAACACCCATTGAAGACACTGCCCCCCTATTGAGCTTAAGAATGCATTTACAAACTGATTAGCTCTTTAAAACAGCCCCTAAACATGCGTATTACCAAACTGTCCTAGAGAGCATCTATGTCCCATAAGCCACACCCTAATTTGGGAGGATCCGCATCTATAAATAGAAGCTTCCCTTCCACTCAGCCCATCTCACTATTCCAGGTTCTTCATCGGCTGGCACCTTCTTCACACTGCTGTCTACACCGCTCCTTGGTAGATACCTCAATTTGTGGTGCTGTCAATTTGTGACCAGCTCCAGGTGATCAGTCATCTCAGCCTAGATGCTTGTGTTTGCTGCTGGTGATGACTCAGCCTGTTTGCACAGTCTACCAGCCATCACCATGAGTTTTTGGGCCTCCAAACATCTATGTTTGCTCCACAAAGCGTCTCCACTATCTCTTGTGCAGCTGTCAGCTGTCACCAGCCATCCATGGGCAGCCACAAGGCTGCATTTTGCAGTCTCAGCTGTCACTTCTTCCTCATCAATTTCAGCCTGCTGCCCACTTTTCTCCAAGCTGCCACTGCCTTGATCAGCCTGATCCAGACATGCAGATCTGCGTTTGCAACTGCTGATCACATTTGGAGGCTATCTACTGTGTTTTGTAATCCATTTAGAGTACGATACTCTTCAGCCCATCCTTCATAGACATGAGAGTTCAAGGTTTTATATTCACTCTGCATAGTGTGTTTACTGTATTGAGCATTGTATCTATTCATTATTCATTCTTCTTCCATGGTCATTGCCTTTGAGTTGCTCTTCACCTTTGAGCCCTACTATCCTATCATTGTGATTTGTCACACAATTTGTGTTTATCTTCTATGTTGGGGTATTTCTTTACATGGTATCAAAGCCAAATGCTCATTGAAGAAACCTAAGCATGAATTGGAAAACTCGACATCAGGGAGAGGTAAGAACTCCGAAGGAAAGATGACTTCAAACACTTCATCACCCCTTCACTCTCCAAGTCAACCTATGTCAAGGACCAATCAGGAGTGGGCCTCTCAGCTTACTCTGCATTGATTATTTACCCTTATAGATTCAATGCACAAGCCTAATGTTTTGCAAGAAGGACAAAACCTTCATATGGGACTAGCCATCCTATTGGAGAGACACACATGGAATACAAACCTTCATATACTTCTCCTTCCACTCCAATATGACGTATACAAGTTTTTACTTTTGCTTCTGCTCCTTGTTCCTACTTCCATGCAAGATGTTGATAATATTCAAGATGAAGGAAATCTTCAATCTATTCACACAAATTTAAGCCCTAAAGAGGACAGATACTTGTATGTAAACATAAGAAGAGATGCATATAAGAAAAAATCAAGTAATCCTTCAAGTTTTGTTTCTCATAGTCAAAGTCTGAAGTTGATCCATCATTATCTACTTTTCAGCTTCAACAAAATCATTAATCTCCAGTCACATCTATATACGTTACACCACAATTTCTAATCCCACCCATCCCAACCTTCTCTTCGGCAGCACACATCTACATTTACACCATTTTACACATCACCATTCACTGTTCCACCTGTCCAGCCACTCACCACACTAGGGGATCTTCAAACACAGGCACATCCTTTTCCTTTAGGTCATATGCTTTTGCAAGTGATATCCCACCCCCCCATGCATCTCAAGCCCCGCCTTACACTCCCATCTCCTAGGTGACTACAAGGTTTGCCAGCATGTCACTGCTTGGTGGGCCACTCTATACCTTTTTGGCATTAGAACCACACACCAGTCAATCACCTCCTTTAGGACACACATCTAGAGTCACCATGCCACACACTCCAATGGCACATGTAACAACTAGTTACCCCCACATCTATCCTATACAAACCACCTATCTGCCCATCTTATACAACCGTCCATCCATCTACATTAGGCAAGCATGCATTTATGGATAAAACTCATTTTAATGGATCTAACTTTACAACTTGGTCTAATTTGATGTAGGATGTCTTGGATTCCCAAAGCTTGTGGAAACTTGTTCAGCATAGGAATCCACCCCCATTGATTCCCATATGAAGTAGTTTGCTCTTGGAAGAGCAAAAATACCCTAACTATAGTCAAGTTGATAAAGGATCTTATGCCCAAATTTCACTCCCAACTACAACACTTTGATCTTGGATTTGAGCATTAGGCACATCTAGCTGACTACTACATAGTTCACAATCATACTTGACTTATCAACTTCGACCATGAGCTCCAAGAGTTCAAGATCACTTAGAGAGACAATTTGGCTATCAAGTTGGCTGCATATCGATGCTTGCTTGCTGAATTCGCCACAACTAGTTTTACCAAGTTAACCGATGATTAAGTCACTTTGTTCATGAACAAGCTACCAAACGAATATTTCAATTTTATTCAGCAAGTTATCTCACAACCCTAGTTATGCACCTTCTACGAGTTTGGATATTAATTTTGCTTTTCACGGATGCACATGAAGTCTATATTATGCTAGGAAACTCCTCCTCAAGCATACATCCCATAGACACACAATTGCTTCCATTATCTATCACCACCTACACCACATTTTGGACTCCTGCGTCCATGATGACCTGTTGCATATGCTCCCAAATGAAAGCTCCCGTGATGGTAAGACCTAAGGTAGAGGCATCGATGGCCTTAATGAACATGGTGCCTTTACATGAAGACACCAAAACATTGTAAACATTCCTTCAGTGCATATCTGACCATCCATCGCATAATATTGTGCATCCATATTTCACCCATGTCTCCTTCAAGGGCTCCAATTGAGCATAGGCCTTCCCACTCATACCCTATGTGGCTCACTGCCCTGATTGTCTTCTTCCATTGATGTGTAGTGGCCACATTGAAAGGAATCGCACACCGAATAAATAAGTGTGTGAGTTTCCTACTTGCCTCCACAATTGCCCTCCTTTGAAGTCTTGCATGGATACTTGCACCATGCAAGTATCCCCTTTGTGCACCACCACTAGAAGATGGCAACAGGATCCTTTTTGCACTTGGACCCAATACAAATATGGATGTACTTCTTTTTTATGGGCCACTAGCACCTCCAATTTGGCTAGCGCCACTAGATCCACTAGCCTCTCCTTGCCCTACTTGTGCTTCATCAGCCCGATGTGGTGTCGGATGAGGGGATTCATCCTCTTCTAGCTCAATACCCATACGCTTTCGGTGCTCCAAGTGGTCTTTCACGCACGTTACGCTCCTCAATTTCTCCAATCGACAATAGTTGCACTGCCACTTCTTTGATCTGTTGAAGCCCTCATATCCCTTGATTGGAGTGGCATGCCTCCAATATGGATGTGGTGCCATGATATGATGATTAGCCTTTAGGTAATGGATAATGGGAAGAAGAAGAAGAAAAAGAAAAAGAAGAAGAAGAAGAAGAAGAGGAGGAAGAGGAAGAGGAAGAAGAAAAAGAAGAAGAAGAAGAAGAAGAAGAGGAGGAGGAGGAGGAGGAGGAGGAGGCGGCGGCGGCAAGAGCGGAAGTGTGCAGCGGGACTCAGGAGCTGGAGTGAACGCACTGCCACCTGCTAGGACTTGGATTCTCTGAACCGAACTCAAATCACGAATCCGGCATGTTGGATAACCAGCCCCGAAATGGACCGCAAGATTGCAAAACAGCGGTTTGCCATTTCCATTCCGGTCTGAAACGGCCGGTCTGTCTCAGGGCTGTCGAAACAAGGTTTCAAGATAGTATGCTATGGAGACCACCTAGCATCGAAAAGAAGTCGCCCTAGTCAACAGAGACCGGCCAGTATGAGAACACAACAAATAAATAAATTTGTCCACCTGTAAACGGGCCTGTAAACGGGCTGCCCAATAGAGAACAAGTACCACCTAGCCTGCAAATGTGCCACCTAGGAGGACCGATGACCTGCCTGCACAAAATGCAGAGATATAAGGGCTGCCTGCACCAAAACACAAGTAATGCAAGGCCTAGTTTTGCAACACGTGTCAGGGGCTACCTGCAGAAAACGCAGGTCTATTGTGGTGTTGCCCAGCCACCAGTAGAATAACCAACCGGCCTGTTTGAAGCCGCCCGTGTGCAATAATGGTGCCATCTAGCCTCGTAGAGGCCGCCCAGGAGCAAAACATAAATCTACCCTAGTAAATGCAACCTAAAAAAAAGGGCAAGAAACAGGCCACCCTGCCTTGTTTGACTCCAAGCACAAGGTCTATAGCACGTGGGGATGATGCCTGGCAAGTTTTGTCGAGGACAGCACACTCCTCTTTGAGATCTCCGGCTCCCACATGTGGCTCTAATAACATGTGAGAGTGCACAATGGAAAGAGCAAAGTGAACAGGGAGAAAAGAAGGAGACAAGGAGAGAATGCAGGAGAGAGAAGAAACAATGCGACTGCAATGGCTGAAGGTACAAGGCTGCAACAATCAGCTCCAACACACAACTCTATGCATTAGTGTCGGCACCAGATAGTAGCAAGGGGATGAGAGAATGAGGAGGACTAGCTAGTCACGAAGGATCAATGATGGATAATGGATAATGAAAGTGGGAGGGCAAGCTACCTATATATAGGCGAAAAAGAGGAAAAAGCCTAAATGTGTTCAAACCCCCTAAAAATTAGCTCAAAGTGCACAAAAAGAAATGCACTAATATGCCCTCCATCTAAAGTATCTAAAACACATAACAAGCAAATACAATGTAAAGCTCCTAATGTCCTCATCTAACTCAAACTAAGGCTCGCAGGTAGGAGATGACTACACAAGACGCACATGACTACTAACAATGCTTACTTCTCCTTCCATCGTTCAGTGGTAAGAGGGGGCGGTATTCTTCTCTTAGTGCTTATAAGATTTTAGTCATTCTCTTGGGGAGAGAGGGATTGCTTACTTCTCCGTCCACCATCTGATGGTGAGAGAGAGCGGTATTCTTCTCTTGGCACTTACACGGCCTTGGTCATTGCTACCTTGTGTCATCGTTTGTTTGTGTGTTGAAGTGAATAATTCTATTGCGGGGGTATTGTCCAAGTGATACCCTTTGCATAGCATTTTGCTTAAGAATATGACATTTTGTATCACCCATGCATTGGCATTGTGTTCTTGTAAGCATGTATCTATGCATATTTATCCCTTTTCTTACATCAAAGAGAGGTCAACTTGGATCCAACATATTCACCGCAGCTCACATGGTAGTCTCTATGGTAGTGTTCTCCCTATGGCAGCATCTGGCACATAGCCCCCATATTTTTCTTGTCACCAACACCCATGGGTAGTTGATGTGACAACTTTTTGTTTTGTGATGTTGGATTTGCCTATCCCTTACTCCCCCCCCCCCCCCCCCAAAAAAATCCATACTTAAAAGAACAAAAACAAACAAACTAAAAAGTTCAATGCGATTTCATTGCCTTTGCAGTCTCGATAGGCCACTAGGCAAGCGATGAGCACCTTTTGTACGATGCCTTGGTCTCTCTAAGGCATCCCTTTGGGATCTCCAAGTAAGATTACCATCACCTCTATAGTATTGGTAGGCTATAGTTACCTTTGTATGACATACAGACAAGATTGTACCATACAATACGGTACCTATCCGTAAAGACTCTTACATAAAAACTCACCTATTTTGGCTGCCACATCTAGGCACATTCCTACATTTGCACAACGTCTCTGACTGCGTGTTTTCCAACCCTTAGTTGCCTATGTAGCACTTTGGAGTCTTCCTATGCCTTGGATGCCACATTTCACAACCTAGCCCTTCGGATTCCAAGCTCCAAGCTCCAAGCTCCAACCCACTTTTGACTATTTGAGGGCCTTAGATGCTCTTGGGCCTCTCTTCTTCCACCTTGGATCCCTCTCTTCTTCCACACTCTTCTCTAGCCTATAAAAGGTGCTCCTCCCCTCCATCCTTCCACACCAAATCAACAAGCATTCTCAAGCCACTCTCCCTTCAAGCAAGTTATCAATCTATCAAACCTATCCCACCCGCTCTCTCTCTCTAACTTTCAAGCCTCTCACTCTCCCTCTCTCTCAAGGCTCAAGTCTCTCATTATCCCTCCCTCTCTCAAGCCTCTCTCTCAAGCCTCTCTCTCACTCTCCTCTCCCCCACCCAGGTCTCAAACTTCCAACTTCCAAGCTTGAAGCCTCAGCCCTACATCGCCATCATGACTCGTGAGAAGCACGAGGCCTTCACTTTGCACACCATCCATATGGAGACACAAAGAAGTCCAACTCCCACCATTGGACATACAAGTATTGCGGAAAGTGCTATACAAGTGGAGCAACCCGACTTCTCCAACATCTTTCCAAGATTAGGGGGGGCAAGTTACTCCATACAAGGAAATCCCTAAAAGCATCACAGACAAGATTCTTCCCATTTGTGATTGTAGGTGGGCCCCTCAAATGATACAAGTCATTGCCGACAAAGCATCCAATTGTCAGTGTATGGGCCATTTGCTTGATGTCAAGTTTCCTACGATTGTATGGACTCCATGTGCAAGTCATTGTTTGAACTTACTCATGGAGGATATCGGGAAGCTCAAGTGGGTAAAGAGGGTGGTCCATTAAACTACATCAGTTGTCACCTTCTTCACAGTAAAGGTAAAGGTACTTGCAATATATCCCAAGCATAGTACACTTGAGTTAAAGAAACCTTCTTCAACTTGATTTGCTAACATGTGGTTATTGCTCGAGTGTCTTTATGAGGTGCAGTCCACTCTATGCCAAACAGTGGTCTCTACTCTATGGATTGAGTGGAATGAGCATAAGACAAAGTAGACCAAAGTCATGCAGCACTTGTGCCTCAATGAGCAATTCTGGCAAAAGGTCTATGCCATTGTTATTGTTGTGACTCCCTTCTCTAGGATGTTGCATATGAGTGATTGCTAGAGGTCCACCATGGGCCTTCTCGTTCACTTCTTTAGAGCGGCATTCTGAAGGCATGGGCTTGTATGGTGATCACAAAGCACAACATGTATATATTCAAATAGTAAAGAGGAGATGGGCATACATGTATAAGCCCATCCATGGTTTTGTAGCATTTATACATCCGGCCTACAAGTCGCCGGTGGTAATGAACAATGGAGAGCTCCGTTTAGACCAGCTTGTATTCTTGACTCATGCGGTCCCCGTGGATTACCACAATGGAGTGCTAGAGAAGCTAGGATACTCTGCAAATCAAAGGGGGCATGTAGCATTTGTTTCTCCCACTTGTTGGAGGAGAGAGTCACTTGTAAAGCCTCTCTTTTGGTGGCAACACACTAGAGACTCTTCAATCCTTAGCCATGAGAGTCCTTGCTTAGGATTGCTCTTCAGATATATGTGAGAGAAACTAAAGTGTCTATTCTCTCATTCACACGAAGATTCGCAATAATCGGCTTAGCATACAACAGTTAGAGCGGTTAGTCTATTGCCACACTAACTAACACATGATGAGGGCTACGATGAACATGAGTAGTCCACAACATGTAAACACTTAACCATAAAATTTAAATAATTCATAAATTCAAAATGATGATGGTGTGGGACAGCCCCATCTAGGCCTTTTATAGGACCAACTTGGTAATCTGACACTCTGGTGTGTGGATCTTAATCCTCGTTAACAACTAGACAGCTTGACTAAGCCGGTTTGGTACACCCAAATAGGTTATCTGCTCAATCAACATTTGCAATGCCCATAAAAGCTTTGTTGGTTATGCAATGTTATCTTGGCATGTGTTTTAACAAGCATTTTCCATTTACTGCCTTTGACCAACATACTTACTAGATCAAGCCTTGTTAATATTTAGTGATTTTTTTTTGTGGAAAAAAATTGCAGCTAATTATATTACTCAAAATATGTCTACAATGAAGTACATGTGCTCAATAGTGTAGCTGAAGCTGAAACAAAATCACAAAGCAATCATTTATACAAGCCTCTCAAGGCAATTTGGGGGGTGGGGGGTATGGGGACAAGAAGCCATGGAGGAGTACCCTGCCACCCAAGATTGCCTCGCCTACATCATGAAGGACAGGCCATGGCCACCCCAGGTGAGCAAAAAATAATGACAGCTCCTAAGGAGCTCAAGAATCACCCTACACCTAGTCCTAGTGGATGCAAAGGGAATGGAAGTCTAGAGCTCTACTAGGGTCATGCATATTGATAGGCACTCGCCACTAAAAATCATCTAACAGCGTGCCTTTCAAATGTGCCACCTTGCAAGACTCCCAATGATCTCCCACACCTCTAACTATTCTGTTGTGGGATCTAGCACCTCACAAATGGGCAATGCATCCAAGCTAACCATAGCACAAGAACCTGCCTGGATGATGAAAATCATGTCATGCATCTTAACCTTATACATAGTTGGCAGCCTTGGCTAATTGCCTACCAACAAAAATGCCCCCTAGGATATGTAGCCCAAGCTGGGCGAGAATACCGCAAGCTCCTCTCCACACCAATTGTGTTGCCTCGCATGGCTAGAGGCAATGCTTTAGATTTTCCAAGTGTAAAGGATGGGTGTAGAGAGCAATGGGAAGAAGGTTCCAACTGAAGAACCTATGATAATGAGATGGGTTGAGTGGAAGGGTAGTCTCCTATTTTGTAGATGTGGAAGAGCTAATTGATTTGTAATGCATTTTTTTAGTGCAATACCCCCTCTCAGACCCAAAATTGGTATCCAGGAGGTGTCAGAAGTATCTGCTGCTATAAGTTCTCTATAGAGCTCCGCAAAGATCATCTTCTCATCCACCTCTTGATATATACTCGGAAGAGTGTTGCCTGCCAGCTTAAATGTATCAACATTCACCAACACAATGCACATAAGATTGTAAATACTGTTGGGAACAAAGGGTCATTGTGCCTTTTATATGTGCACGGGTGTGAACACACCCTTAGCACATTGTACTTTCATACATATATCTATCTAAAACCTAAAGTGGTACACTCATCATTGTACCGAAAAACGTGTTCACTCTCTACTCTGCTCACTCGCACTCTCTCTATCTCTCTCACTGCACATAATGGTTGTCTGCCTCGATCTCAGTGCCTAATCAATTCCTTCAAACTGGTATCAAAGCGTAAGGTGCTGCAGACGGTCGTCAGTCAAGCTGAGGCAGTCGTGAGCTGCAGAAAGCAGACAGGCTGTGGAGAGTGTGCGAGGGCCAGACTCTAGCTGTGCGCCAAGGCCACTCGTCATCAGGCGAATGTGGCGGAACGGTAGACGCGCTGACTTGAGGTGGCAGTGAGGCCACTCGTCCTCGGGCGAACGTGACATAATGGGTAGTGGGCAGCAGTCAACACGTGACAAACAGGCCTGACCGGGCGCGCAATGCGTGAGGGAACCAACGGGCAAGGACAGGCCTGACAGGGCGCGCGACGGTGATGGGACCAAAGGGCGAGCGCGCGATGGGGAGGCCTAATGGGTCAACGGACCCGTCATACGAAACTTTTTTTTTCAAAAAATCTTTTTCTCAAACTCTTTTCCCTAACCAAGGTTCGCACGTGCAAGCACAAAACATCAAATTTGTGCAATTTTGGCCCAGAAAGTTGGGGCTTTGCCAGACTGAGCACTGTTCGTGAAAAATTGAGGCATCTGCGTCCGAATTGCAGACATTGTGCACATTTGAATTGGGGATTTCGCCAAAATTGTTGAAATTTTGCTCATCTAAGTGAAATTTCTCGACATTTAGATTTGGGAAATTTGATGGATGACAAGCAAATTTGTCTCAGAAATTGCAGGAATTTGTGACATTTTGTCCCCGACATTTGGGGCTTTTCATGTACATGCACAAACTGGGCTGAAATTAACCCAATTTCTCGACATTGAGGCACATTGGACCCCGTGCAATTTGGGCAAAATTTGTGTAGCACTTGGTCATTTTATGTACATGCAGGTTGAATTCCGCGCAATTTGGACATCAACACTTGGTGAAATTTGGGGGGTTTGCTGAAATTGCTTTATTTTGGCAAAATTGGACAGTCCTGTGCATGACAGAGGAAATGCAGATGTGTGTTTGACGCTTTTGAGCACAAAATTTTGGGGCTTTTGACCGTTCGTGTCAAATTTTATGCCCGTGGATACACGTACAACAGAAATTGCAGCTGAAATTTTGGGATTTCTCATGTAATGTGATGGACATGCCCTTTGGAACAGCTGTAATCAGTTGGATAATGCTGTAGCACTTGGTTTGGTACTTCTAAAAACTGAATTACAAATCTGAAATCTGTACTTCTACGTGGTCATTTATTGCTGATTGGTACTTGTTTGTACCTTGGTCACTTGGGTGACAATTTGGGCCTGCATTTACTAGTTTTTGGTCACTTTTGAGCTGAAAACCATGGCTGGCAGCAATGACAGAAATAATTTGATGCATATAAAGAAGCTTGAAGGCGCACATAATTTTGCAGTGTGGCAAAAACAGTGCTACGATATCCTGTTACAAAGGAAGCAGGCAAAGCCGATCAAAACTAAAGGGGCAAAGCCTGCAGACATGGATCAGGAAGATTGGGATGAGTTGAATGAGCTTGCACGCTCAACCATAGAGCTATCGATTTTTGATGCCTCGCTCTTCAACACTGAAGGTTTGGATTTTGCATATGCTATATGGACTAGACTGGAAGAACTATATGCACATAAGAGCGCTGCAAGTAAAGTGTATAGGCTGAAAAAGCTTATGGATTTGCGTATGAAAGAAGGTACAGCAATGTCTACTCACTTGAGTGAGTTTAACTCCATTTTCAGCCAGTTGGTTGCCTTGAAGTTCATGATTGATGAGGAATTTAAGGCTACTTTCTTGCTTTGCACTCTACCAGAGAGTTGGGATACATTCAGGACTGCTATGAGCAATTCTAATGTGATCCTTTTGTATGCTGATGTAGAGAGTGCTCTACTTATGGAAGAGATGAATCGGCAGAACAATGCATCCAGTAAGTCTTCCAGTGCTTTGCATACTAGGGGCAGATCACAGCAAAAGGGAAAATATGATGGCAAGGAACGCAGTAAATCATGTGGCAAAGATGTTGAATGCCATCATTGTGGCAAGAAGAGTCACTTTAAATGTAACTGCTACAAATGGAAGAAAGAGAAAGGAAAAGGCAAGAAGACAGTTGATTGCAAGGAAGAGAAGAAGGAAAGTCAGCCTAAGAAGAGCACTGTAAAAATTGAAGAGATGAATGTAGTCACTCATGACAGTGACAGTGGGAGTGATGTACTCTTTGTCTCTTCACATTTTGGTGCACATGCTCTACTTGCAGATACAGATGATGACATGCATACCTAGATTCTTGATTCAGGTGCTTCCTTTCATGTCACCCCTCATCGTGAGTGGTTTTCCACATATATAGGGGATCGACATGGTGTTGTCCATCTTGGGAACAACTATGCATGTGAGATTGCAGGTATTCACAGTGTGCAGATACAGTTTCAGCATGGCTCTGTCTTTACACTTTAGCATGTACGGCATGTACCTCAGCTCAAAAAGAGCTTGATTAGCACAGGGCAGCTAGATGATGATGATTTTCATACCACCATTGGTGATGGAAAATGGAAGATCTTTGAGGGATCTAGGGTTATTGCCAGAGGTTGCAAGAGTAATACGTTGTATCCACTTCATGTATCTAGTGTGCGTGACCATGTTGTTGCCGCGACCGAGCAGCCAAGTGTTTCTTTGTGGCATGGCTGGTTGGGACACATGAGTCAAACAGGAATGAAATGTTTTCTCGTTTGGGTTACTTGCCTTGTCTTCACTGTGCTGATTTTGAGCACTGTGATCATTGTATTTATGGCAAATATGCACAAACTTCTCACAAAAAGTCTCTTTCTTTGAAATCTTCTTCTCTAGAGTTAGTACATTCGGATGTATGTCAAATGCCAGGATTATCTTTAGGGGGAAAGAAATATTTTGTCACCTTTGTCAATGATGCTACACGGAAAGTATGGGTTTATCCTATTCGTAGCAAGGATTAAGTGCTTGACAAGTTTAAAAAATTATTGGCGTTGGCTGAAAATCTGACAATGGTGGAAAATATGTATCCAAAGTCTTTCAAGCATTTTGTGTCACCAAAGGAATAAAAAGGGAGCTCACTGCCCCTCATAATCCACCCCAAAATGGAATTGCAGAGCGTATGAATCGGACCATACAGAATAAGGTCCATACGATGTTGTCTCATGCTGCATTACCCCATGGTTTTTGGGCAGAGGCTGTTATGACAGCCGTTCACTTGATTAATCAATCACCAAACAGGTCTTTGGGGAGGGGAGTTCCCCAAGAAGCGTGGTCGGGCAAGCCACCTTCACATACTCATCTGAAAGTGTTTGGCTGCAAGGCTTTTGTGCACATTCGTAAAGAAAAACACAGCAAACTTGAGCCAAAGTCCTGTAAATGCATTTTCCCAGGATATGGTGACGAGGGTGAAATGGGGTATAAATTGTGGGATCCCGAGAAAAGGAAAATAGTACGCAACAATGACGTTATCTTCCGGGAAAATCGCATGCACAAACAACCCAAAAAGACTGAGGAGGTCCGTAGGGTTGTATTCCGGGAAGAAATACCTTTTGGACAGCAAAATGTGCCCGCTGTACAACAGCAAATACCTGCTGTAAATGAACCTATAAATGCAGGAAATGATGCTGGAAATGATCAGCCAACTATTGCCCATGAAAATGAGCCATTACATGTGCAGGAACTGCCAGGACAGCAAGCTGTTAATGCTGATTTGCAAGCTGAAATGCTAGGACAGCATGCTGAAAATGGAAATTTGCAGAAACAACCCAAAAAGACTGAGGAGGTCCGTAGGGTTGTATTCCGGGAAGAAATACCTTTTGGACAGCAAAATGTGCCCGCTGTACAACAGCAAATACCTGCTGTAAATGAACCTATAAATGCAGGAAATGATGCTGGAAATGATCAGCCAACTATTGCCCATGAAAATGAGCCATTACATGTGCAGGAACTGCCAGGACAGCAAGCTGTTAATGCTGATTTGCAAGCTGAAATGCTAGGACAGCATGCTGAAAATGGAAATTTGCAGAAACAGCTAGCAAACAATGACCATTGGGTTAGGAGTCTAGGGCTACTAGACAACCTAACAGATTTGTTCCTGGTGCAATTAATGTGGCTGAGTATGTCATGTTGACAGACTGTGGTGAACCGTCTTGCTTCAAAGAAGCAATGGACAGACAGGACAGCAAGAAATGGTATAAAGGCATGCTGTCAGAAATGGAATCTCTTGACAAAAATGGCACTTGGGACTTGGTGCAGTTGCCTAAAGGACAGAAAACCCTTCCATGCAAATGGATTTACAAAATGAAGGTCACTTCTGGTTCCTCACCAAAGTACAAAGCAAGATTGGTTGCAAAGGGGTACAAGCAAGAGCATGGAATTGACTTTGATGAGATTTTCTCTCCTATAGTCAAGATGACTACATTGAGAACCATTTTGGGCTTGGTTGCAGTTGAGGATATGGAGCTCATACAGATGGATTGAAAAACTGTGTTTTTACATGGTGATTTGCATGAAGACATATATATGCAACAGCCTGAAGGATTTGTTGAACAAGGGAAAGAACAAATGGTATGTAAACTCAAAAGAAGTTTATATAGACTGAAACAAGCACCAAGAGAATGGTATCATAAGTTTGATGCATTCATGCAGTCCCAAGGCTTTCATAGAAGTCAAGTGGATCACTGCATGTACACCAAGAAGGCAGCAAATGGCAACCTGATTATCTTGGTTTTGTATGTTAATGACATGCTGATTGCTGGCAGGGATACTCATGCCTTGGATTCATTGAAGCAAAGTCTTCATGGCAGCTTTGACATGAAGAATCTGGGTGATGCAAATCACATTCTTGGCATGCGAATACTCAGAGATAGATCTAAAGGTTTGCTCTATCTATCTCAGCAGGAGTATATCTCCAAAGTTTTGCAGTGTTTCAATATGAAGGGGGGGAAAACAATTGGGGTTCTATTGCCTCCATATGTGAAACTCAGTGCAGAGGACAGCCCTACATCTGATGATGAGAAGGCTTAAATGGCCAAGATACCATATGCTTCAGCTATTGGCAGTCTGATGTATGCTATGGTTGCTACACGTCCTGACATTGCTTTTGCAGTGGGAGTGGTTAGCAGATACATGGCAACCCCTGGCAAGAAGCATTGGGATGCAGTGAAAGGTATTATGAGATACCTCAAAGGCACAAAGGAGTTGTGGATCTGCTTTGGAAAGCAGAAGGCATCTGTTGTTGGCTTTACGGATGTAGATTATGCTAGTCATGCAGACTGCAGGAAGTCCACTTCTGGGTATGTGTTTACTTTCACAGGAGGAGCGGTCTCTTAGATCTCCACGCTACAAAAGTGTGTTGCATTGTCTACTACAGAGGCAGAGTATATAGCTGCCACTGAGGCATGCAAGGAGGCTTTATGGCTTTCACGTCTGGTGGGAGAGCTTAGCATCACAGAGTTACATGTTCTCCATTGTGATAGTCAAAGTGCTATCATGCTAGCACGGAATCCTGTCTTTCATGCAAAGACAAAGCACATACAGGTGAAGTATCACTTCATTAGAGATGTACTTGACAGCAAGAGCATTGAGCTTGTCAAAGTGCATACAGATGATAATCTTGCACACCTTCTCACGAAGGGTCTTCCAGTAGAGCGGTTTGCTCAATGATGGAAGTTGGATAGATATATTTATTTCAGCTTTGTACATACTTAGACTTAGTTGATTCTTTTCTCCTCTTAAGGCACATTGCCTTTAGGTGAGAGGTTGTTGGGAATAAAGGGCCATCGTGCCTTTTATATGTGCACGGGTGTGAATACACCCTTAGCACATTGTACTTTCATACATATATCTATCTAAAACCTAAAGTGGTACACTCATCATTGTACCGAAAAACGTGTTCACTCTCTACTCTGCTCACTCGCACTCTCTCTGTCTCTCTCACTGCGCGTAATGACTGTCTGCCTCGATCTCAGTGCCTAATTGATTCCTTCAAATACTAAATTGTATTTTTGCAAGATTGTTGCTCTCTGAAATTTTTTCCCATTTGCAGCCTTTTTATTTTGGTAAACTCTTGCTTTCTGAATTCTTGCCCATTCAGAACTTTCTAAAATCGGTCAACTACAAATCTCTTCTTTGGGTTTGATTTGTTTGCTACCCTTCTGAGGGACAAACAAGCCAATTCGCTGGGATCGCCTCTGATCTTTCCTCTCCTAAGGTGAACTCTAGCTCTCTGAATTCTTGCCCATTCAGGACCTTTCTAGAATCAGTCAACTACAAACCTCTTCTTTGGGTTTGGTTTGTTTGCTAGCCTTCTGAGGGATAAACAAGCCAATTTGCTAGGATCGCCTCTGATCTTTGCTCTCCAAAGCACCTTCAAACGTCTATGCCCTCCAATTGCCTTAGCGAGAAGGTTGTCGAATCCAAATATGTACAATCATTTTATCCACCACCATTCCATCATATCCAACCCTACTGCCCCTTGCTCTAAGCAAAATGAGATCTCTGCCTAAGCATCTAGCACCCTTCATCTCCAATCAATAGGTTCCAGAAGATAGGCTTGTCTACCTCTCTCCATTAGAGCTTGTCCGAACCAAACCATTCTTGGTCTTGATTTTGGTCAAGAAGTATGTTGGGCAATGGCAGATACATGTTAAAGCACAGGCCAAGACAACATTGTGTGACCAATTACAACCATAAATGGACAGTGCAACATGTGGATCAAACAGATAACCCAATTCAAACCTCTATGCCCTCCAATTGGCTTAGCAAGAAGGCTGTCGAATCCAAATATGTACAATCATTTTATCCACCGCAATTCCATCATATCCAACCCTACTGCCCCTTGCTCTAAGCAACATGAGATCTCTGTCTAAGCATCTAGCACCCTTCATCTCTAATCAATAGGTTCCACAAGATAGGCTTGTCTACCTCTGTTCATTAGAGCTTGTCTGAACCAAACCATTCTTGGTCTTGATTTTGGTCTAGAAGTATGTTGAGCAATGGCAGATACATGTTAAAGCACGGGCCAAGACAACATTATGTGACCAATTACAACCATAAATGGACAGTGTAACATGTGGATCAAACAGACAACCGAATTCGGGCTTGGGTTGGTCAAGCTGTCTAGTGGTTAGGTAGCACCAAGGTCCACAGACCCCAATGTCAGGCTGCCAAGTTGGCCCAACAAGAGGCCTAGTTGGGGCTCTCACACCGTTATATCTATTTTTGCAAAATTTTTGCTCTCTTAATTTTTCCCGTCCACAGCCTTTCTTGCTCTCTGATTTCTTTCCCAGTCAGAACCTTTCTGAATTTGTAGAATAATTGTCACTGTCACACACTAATCCAGTTGGGACACGTACAACAATACCTGGTTTGTTTTCCCATTGTTTAGTTCTAACATTAGGACATAACAACTGAGTTACCAAGCTTAAACAACTTAAACAAGGTACACAAGCCAACTGTTGGTTCAAAGGCAGTCAACAGCAAATCCATTGCTCAAATAATTATATGAATTAAGTTATCAAGGGAGAATTTCAAGAAAGCCAGCAAGTCATCACAAAAAAAAAACTTGGGTTCAAATTGTAGCACAATTATGTAAGTTTCACATGCCAGATTATTGGCAGCCAACAGACGTAGAAGGTTAACATTCTTAGCAGAGCATTTATTTTCTCAAAGGAATGGAATTGGTTTATAATTAAAGAAAAAAGACAACTAATGTGCAAAGGTGTGTTTGCCAACATAAAGGAGTAACTGGAATTGGACCAAATGACCAAAAAGGACAAAATCTTACGCAAATTTGTGTTTTCAATAAGTTCTTGTTATAATCATAGAGATCACTAAAGGTGAACAAACCCTACAACTCACCTTCTGCAACTGCCTTGAAAAAAGTAGAATCTTTAATAAAATCACTGGCTTTCCTTCCTTTCCAGTTCAAAAGAGAATCCGATATGGCAGAGGCAAAATATAAGCCAAGTGCATAAACTTTTACCCGAATGAAAGCAATGCTTTTCTCCCTAAAACCTGCAATGCTTAAAAAATGAAAGCCTCATTAAAAATTTTGTGGTGGAGAATCAAATGAGGAATATTGAATGTTTCTGTAAATGGACAGGCATAATACATTCTTTTTATTGTTATCATCACATGGCGGGCCAAGAACTGAGAACAACTTTCTCTTGACCAAATATGCAATGAAATAATGAAACAAGACAAAGCACATAAACTGTAAATGCAAAAGACCAAATGCACAAGAAATCCACCGAGTATCAACAAGATGAATCCACGATGACATAATGCATAGGAATATTAATCCACTAAGTACCAACAAGATGAATCCATGATGACATTATGCACAAGAATGTGAATCCACTGAGGTGATAAAAAGAGCTATCTCACACCCCACAAGCTCCCTCTATTCATACATTGTCATATTCACTTTAGCAATTTCTTTGATACTAAAAAACCACTTTCTGCGTACTTTGTTTCTGCAATGTCTATATAATTCTTTACCTAACGAGTTACCACCTTTCATGATTGGAACTCGAGCATATTAGGGTAAAGCTCGCACATAGAAGGATTAAGGCCTTGAAGTATGGACTAGATCTACCAGAAACAGACAGTTACAATCAGCAAGATGGCATGATCATGAAATGTTTGTACAATGTGCATGTGTAAGCTAAAAGCTTAAAATGCACATAAACTTGCATAGAAAACTCGTACGAAGATTTCGACGCTATTTTTGTAATTTACTTGTAAAAAGCTTTTAATGGGCAATTTCTTAAATTTTAGGAGCCTTGAAACAGCCTAAAAATGCTAGTTCTAAAAAATAGGAATGACATTCTAAAAATAGTAAGTTTTGGTTCTAGCAATGCTAACTAAATTTGGTTGTTTCTATTCTTGATAGTCCTCAACCCAAAAAAAAAAGCCCATAGAGAAGAGACAAGTATCAAGACACTTGTCACACAAGCTTCCGAGTGTCCTATAACTTATCACATCTTATGACATGTGAGTGGACACTTGTCTCGTGCTACACCACTTTCCCTTACAGTAGCTCTTCCCTTTCTCCTATGAAGAGAGCTCATTTTTTCTCATTCTTCATCAATATTCTTAGCTGTAAACTCTTGTACAACAGCTAAAGATAGCCTAAAGTTGGCCCCATCCATCTTCATCTCAAGCTCTTCTTCCATTTTAAAAACAAGAAGAAAGCCATATCGATGTACTACTATTTAGACAAGGGACTGTAGGTGGAGCTTATGTTGATGGTAGGCTGCAATCAATTGGTCATTCACAATAGGCCAGCATTAAATTTCAGCCAATGTTGGTAATGAAACTCTAAAATTTCTCTTTGTGCAGCTTCCTCTCTATGCTCTCGATCAATTTACGGCTTCCCTCAAGATCTCAGCCAAATGTAGTCCCAATACTAAACCCTGATTTACAATAGAAATTAGGATTTTCCAACCACCCTGGGAAGAGTACTCAGAAATTGAGGCCTAGTACTTCAAATTCAACAACTAACCAAGGATTTGGAATGCACTACCGCGTTGAGCATTGTATCTACTCATTATTCATTAATTCATCTTCAGTGTTCATTGTCTCTAAGCTACACTAACCCTATTGCATTCTTTTATTAGTCTATGCTTTGTCATACGTTTGTGTTTGTTATCTATAGATGAGTATTTCTTTGCAAATACAATAGTCAGCCCCAATATGCAGCTTGGAGTGTCAATTTGAGTGCCAAATAGAGGTAGAAGGGTGACATAGAAAAATGAGGACTGGCTAAATGAATAGATGATGCAATGGAGTGAGAGATGCTAGTTGTAAATAGCCAATCACTACCAAAATTGGCCACCTAGGTCAAGCTGCGCATACTCTCTGTCCAACATGCCAACAAAATACACATGCATAGGACCTCCACCTAGATTGTCTAGTACAAAAAAAATAATGGACAAATACAATATCAAAGCTTCAAATGTCCTCATCTAGACTCTAGCTCAAACTAAGGCTCACAAGCAGGGTTGTCTACTTCCAACAAACGGATCAATCTGTCTAATCCTCCATACCATCCGGTACGATCCACCCAATCCCATCTAGACCCGTCCGATGGGTTCCCTGCTACATGTCCAGCCGATCAAAAGCACCCGTTTTCCTATGCATCTGCTACCCCATTTCCCTATCATTTTCTGCAGGCTGCAACAGCCACTCTCCAACAACTCCATCAATAATCATCCATCACATTCTCTCTCTCATTCATTGTCTCTCTCTCTCCCCCCCTTCTCTCTCACATGTTGATGAGACAAGACACTAATGGCACTCATCAATGTGACATCTCTCTCTCTTCCCCCTCCACACTTCTCTCTCTCTCAATCATCAAGATTCAATGGATTATGGCCATGTGGCATGGATGAATCATGTTGGGCCATTGTCCATCATACATACACTCTCTCTCATTCTCTCCTTCCCCCTTCTCCTTCCTCACCAACTCTAAACCCTAAAATACTCTCCCTCTCTATAAAAATCTCTCCCTCTCCCCCCATCTCCTTCATCCTTCAAGCATTCTCTACTCCCTCAAGCACTCTTGTCATCTCAAGCTCTCTAGTCGCTCAAGCTATATCTACTTCCTCAACTTCTCTACCCTTTTTACTCCCTCAATCACTCCACCCCCTACCCTTGAGTCTCCAAATCCATCTTCTTGAGTCTCAATCCTCTCTCTCTCTCTCTCTCTCTCTCTCTCTCTCTCTCTCTCTCTCTCCACCCAATCATCAATGGCACCTCGTCTTCATAAGACCTTTCGCTTATATTGTGCCGACTTCAAACAAGTGAAGGAGAAATCCAACAATTGCAAGTGGCAATGCAAGCATGGCCCCAAGATCCTGTCACCCATCTCCTCATTCACATATGCAAATTAGGAGTGGAGGACACACCATGCCCTACCATTCCCAACAATGTCCACCTAGAACGAAAATACTTACCATTAAAGCCGCACAAAGGCATTTCAAGGGCAAGCGAGGAGGTAGTGTCTCTCGATCATAGGGCCTTGAATCATGAAGAAAATTCCTCTCCAACCATCTCCATTTCCTCTGTTGGAGGGGCCGCCTCTCCCATTGACGAGAAGCCATCCAAGTGGGATACCTATGCTGAAGAGGCAAGACACACTTGCCTAAGCAACAAGCCAAGTACTCGATCCTCTCTCTTTTCTCAAAGAGAGCAAAGGCAAGCCGAAATAGAGATTGCATGCACCATAATTGAGTGCAATCTCTCTTTCCACATCCTTAAAGTGGACTGATGGAAGCACATGATAAAATCAATTGCCGCCGTCAGTCCATGCGAGGGATGGTATGATATCATATACTATGACATGCATACAAGGAAACTTGATGAGAAGAAAGTCAATTGCCGCCGTCAGTCCATGCGAGGGATGGTATGATATCATATACTATGACATGCATACAAGGAAACTTGATGAGAAGAAAGAGAGGATTGATAAGTCACTTGAGTCCATGCATGCTAGTTGGGCAAATTACGGGTGTTGTATCCTATCCAATGGATGAAGCAACTATAAAAAAAGAGGGAGTATCAATATCCTTGTCTCTTGGCCGCTTGGTATGTATATCCTACAAGCAATGGTGTTGAGAGCGCGGCTAACAGAAGCGTGAAGATTTGCAGCAAAGGAAGTGTGCATGTGAGTGAGAGTGAGAGTGATCGAGAGAGTACAAGCTGATTTAGGTGTACCAACAATGTATTGGTACACAAAGAATAATATGTATTTATACTTAGGGCACGTAAGGGTGCATTCACATGTACAACATAATAATACACGTGTACAATATACAGAGGTGAATAAAGGACCTTTACATCCCAACAACCTCCCACTTAAAGGTCCGAAGTGAACCTTTAACCAACTCCCACTAGTCATATGCAATGCTCATGCTGAGTCTTGCTTAGACTTTTAGTGAAAACATCTGCAAGGTTGTCCTGTATTTTGATCTTGGTCAATGTGATTAGACCATCTTCTAGAATCTATCTGATAAAGTGATATCGCACATCTATATGCTTTGTGCGTGAATGATACATGGCATTCTTAGCCAGATACACAGCACTCTGACTATCACATCTCAACACAGGAGTACTCATAGACACGCCAACAACCTCTGCAAGTCTGCTCAACCATATAGCTTCCTTACAAGCTTTAGTAGTATAGCTGATATGTATTCAGCTTCAATAGTACTCAGTGCTACAATGTTCTGCAACCTGAAGCACCAAAAGACGGCCCCACCAACAACTGTAAAGACATACCCACTAGTGAACCTGCAAGTGTCTAAGTCACCTGCCATGTCTACATCACAATAGCCCTGCAAACTAAGTGCACCCTGCCCATAGCAAATACACTTCCTTTGTGTACCCTTTAGATATCTAAGAATACACTTGACAGCCTCCCAATGTGGTTTGCTAGGATTTGACATAAACCTACTAACAACTCCCACTACATGAGCAATATCTGGACAAGTAGCGACCATAGCATACATAAGAGAGCCAAATGCTGATGCATAAAAGACTCCCTTCATAGCATTGGCTTCCATGTCATCTTTTGGGCTGTTGGCTTTACTAAGCTTAAGATATAGAGGTAAGGGCACCCCAAGGGGCTTAGCTTCAGCTGTGTTAAATCTATCCAGTACCTTCAATGTACTTCTCTTGAGATAAGAACAGCAATTTTTGTGTTCTATCCTTGCAAATCCTCATGCCCAATATATGCTCTGCATTTCCCAAATCTTTCATGGAGAAAGCTGATTTCAACTGATCTTTGAGAGCATCTAAGCTAGTCTTTCTTTTCCCAACTAGCAACATATCATCCACATACAAGTATAATGGGGTTGCCACCTGTATCCTTTTTCATGTACAAACAAGGATCTACATGGTTGCATATAAACCCATGAGAGAGCATAAAAGTGTCAAACTTTTTGTACCACTGCCGTGGTACTCGCTTTAGCCCATGCAAGCTGCATTTTAGTTTACACACCAACTGCTCTTTTCTAGAAACTACAAAGCCCTCGGGCTGTTTCATGTAGATCTCCTCATCAATGTCACCATGCAGAAAAGTTGTTTTCACATCCATTTGGTACAACTCTAAATCCAATACAGCAGTGAGAGCAAAAAGAACATGTAGAGTGGTCATCTTCACAAGAGTTAAGAAGACCTCTTGGAAGTCAATCCCTTCCTTCTGTGCATAACCTTTGGCAACCAATTTGCCTTGTACTTGGGTTTCCCATCAATTGTCCTTACTTTGTAAACCCATTTTTTTAGAAGAGGCTTTATTCCTTTGGGCAACAACACAAGATCCCAAGTATCATTAGCATACAACGATTTAATCTCTTCCTGCATAGCTAGCTCCCACTTACTGCTGAATTTGCATGACTTGGCCTCTTTATATGTAAGAGGCTCACCCTCATCTGTAAGCATTACATAGTGCAAAGAGGGGTCATACCTATGTGACTGCCTTCTTAAGCGTGTAGACCTGCGTACCCAATAATCTACATTCTCCAGAATTAGGTCAACATCTGGAGGCATGTTATTTTCAGTATTTATTGGCTATTGTAAGCCATTTTCAGCATGCTGTTCATGCTGTACAACATCTTCATTTCCATTTCCAGCACTTACATTTTCATAATCAGAAAGCCTTTCTTGTTGTCCATGACCTCCTTGTGCTTCTATTTGTTGTCCATCATCATCTAGCTCAAAGATAACCAGCTGATCATCAATTTCAGCCTGTGGTACAACATCATGAGGCTCCTCATTTGAAGTAATAGATAGCTGCAAATTCTGAAATTTGGCCTTTTTCATGTCTTCATCAGAGGCTAAAGTACTTTTCAGCAACTTTGCCTCATTAAACACAACATTACAGCTGTGAACAATTTTCTTGGACTATGGTAACCACACTCTATAGCCAAATTCATCCTCATCACCATAGCCCATGAAAATGCCTTTGGTGGATTTCGGGTCAAGTTTACTCCTCAGCTCATCTCTAACATGCACAAAAGCATCACAACCGAATATTCGTAAATGGTCATATGAGGCTGATTTGCCAGACCAAACCTCCTCAAGGATGCTATTATTTAAGGACCTGTTTGGAGACACTCTCTCACATAAAGTCCTATTGTATCTTTCAACCACACCATTTGAAGAAGGGCTATAAGGAGTTGTAAGCTCCCTCTTGATTCCACGCAAGTCACAAAAAGACTTAAACTCAGTAGATGTGAACCCACCCCCATTATCAGTTCTCAAGCATTTCAGCTTTCTACCTCTCTGAGCGGTAACAAATGCATGAAAAGTTTTAAAAACAGCAAACACTTCACTTTTATTTTTCAACAGATAAACCCAAATCTTCCTGGAATAATCATCAATAAAAGAGACAAGATATGCAGCACCACCCAACAATTTCACAGGCATACTACATACATCAAAATGCACTAAGACCAAGACATTGGACTTACGAGAGACATTAGAGTAAAAGGCATTTTTCATTTTCTTTCCAAACTGACAGTCATTACAAAAATCAAGTTTAGAGCCTTTTCCATCAACCCTCTTCAAAGAGGTAAGGACATCAAGTCCTTTCTGGCTCATATGGCCTAATCTCTTGTGCCACAACTCCAAATGACAGCCAATTTCAGCACCTGCAAGAAACTTGTCATTCAAAGCTTTACAGTGCAAACAATACAAAGTGCCCTTCTTGGCTTCTTTTGCAATCAGCATGGAACCCTTTTTCAATTTCCACAAACCACCAACAAACAATGTAGTGTAACCATGCAAGTCAAGCTATCCAACAAATAGTAAACTCTTCTTGATGCCATGCACATATCTGACATCTTTCAACACAAGCTCTTGTCCATTATCCAAAGACAAGTGTACAAACATAGCAAAACACTCCAAGCAAGGAGTTACATGGAAAAAGCCACTAGAGCCTACAATCCAAGTCTGAGTGACACCATCATCAACTGACAAAAGTGCATCAATCACATCAGCCTTGGTAATCTACGTATCCTACATGTGACATACAAGGGCGTCATAATCTACTGCACATAGTACATCAACCTCTCCATCAGAGACCTCCTCTATGACTACACTGGAGGCCACATTGGCCTTTTCCTTGCCTTTGGCTACCTCAAATGCATCTGTCTTATCCTCTTTCTTCTTTTTGTCTCCTGCATTCTTCTCTCTCTTGTTCCTTCTTGTAGTACCTACAATCACGCTTCTTATGGCCCTTCCGACCACACTAATAGTAAGTAACATCACTCTTTTCCTTTCCTTTGCTCTTGCTTCTGCTTCTCTATCTAGCATTTCCATTTTCTTTTCAGCCTTGCCTCTAACATTGTAAGCTGAGTTGCTAACTTCTCCACTAAACTTAAGTCTAATTTCTTCATTCAAGATTGAACCCCTCACACCGTCATACGAAAGATCAGGGTTATTACTGAGAGAAACTACCAAGGTCTCCTAGGAATTAGGCAGTGTCATGATCGAAAAGATCGCCCTCAACTTATCATCAAAATCCAAATTAGCATCCTTGAGATGATTTAAAATACCAATAAATGCACTCAAGTGCTCAGCTACAAGCTTGGACTCATCCAACCGCATATTCACCAACTTGCACATTAAATGCACCTGATTAACAGGTGTGGTGATCTCATAGGTAGTTTTCAACTTCTCCCATATTGCATGACCAGTATCTAAGCCCTTAATGTCTATCAAAATGTCATCAGTGGCACCCATCTTTATATAAGCCACAGCCTTTTTGTTGACTTTGGCCCAATCTGCATCAGACATTTGTACGGGTTTATCTTCCTGCAAAGCATCCTCATAATCCTTTAAGAACAATATGCCCTACATACGATCTTTCCAAAGGTCAAAACCCTAACCATCAAACCATTTAATTTCCATCAAACTCTTAATGTCAAAACTAGAAGAACTTGCTGCCATTTTTTACCACAAACACGAGTGTAAATGCACTGAACTACAAGAGCACAAGCTAAACCAACAAAATACACTGTTGTTGCCCAACCAGCAATAAACCTCTGCTGTTTTTACATAAACCAGCCACCACACGGGCAAATACTGCAGAAATTTACCAGAATCTGCAAAATTTTCCAAATTTCCAGGTCCAACAGTGCGTAAATGTCAGTCAATTTGACCCAACTAAGCAAAATTTCATTAATACATGAAAAACCCCAATTATTCTAGGTCCAATGTCAAGAGGGGGAGGGCTTGGGGCGGGGGGGACCAGCCCGTCCTGTCACATGACGTGACCTGTGGCCTGGTCACGCTCCTGCGTGTTGATTGCAAGAGTCACCTTAGTCTCCCTGGTCACCCGCTTCTCGCCTATCTACTCGCCTACTGGCCATGCTCTTGTGTGAACCATTGTATCTCTAATACCAGTTGTTGAGAGCACGGCTAATGGAAGCATGAAGATTTGCAATAGGGGAAGTGAGGAAGTGAGTGAGAGTGAGAGTGACCGAGAGAGTACGAGATGATTTGGGCGTACCAACAATGTGTTGGTACACAAACAATAAAATGTATTTATACTTAGGGCACATAAGGATGCATTCACATATACAACATAATAATACACGTGTACAATACACGGAGGTGAATAAAGGACCTTTACATCCCAACATGGAGGATGCTGGCACAAGGGAAAGGAGAACCACAAGCTCCTTCATGTATCAATAATACATACAGCAAGCCATCATTGAGATAATTGATTTGTTTACTTGCAAGTTACTTTTTGAATTTATTAATTTATTTTCTTGAAAATTCTCAAACATGTTGATTCTAACTTCATTATGTGTGATCTTGTACATCAATGCACAAAACATTGTGCAAGTTGTCACAGACAAGACCTCTAATTGCACCTCTATAGGACGGAAACTTGAGGCCGAAATTTCGTCCATAGTATGGACATCATGCACCACACATTGCCTAGATCTTCTTATGGAAGATATAGACACGTTGAAGTGGGTAAAGAGGATGGTGGACAATGCTTGCACAATCGTCACTTTCATCAATGACAAGGTCTAAGTTCTTGCGATTTATCGCTCATGCTCGAACTTGGAGTTGAAAAAGCCTTCAAAGACATGCTTTGCGGCCATGTGGCTTCTCGTCAAGTATCTATATAATGTTCACAACAAGCTTCAAAAGACGGTCGTGTCTAATGAGTTCAAGGAGTGGCTTAAAGAAGAGTCATCGAGTCAAGCAAAGGCCGTTCAATGGCTTTGCTTGAAGGAGGAATTTGGATGGATGTGAGGGGCACTGTCATTGCCATTACACCAATATACAAGGTGCTTCGCATCACCGGCACGGAGAGGTCCACTATCAGCCTCCTCTATTATGTTATGGCAGAGGCAATAGTGGAGATATAAGCATCGACCATCTTGGATGAGGAGGCTTCTTCATAGTAGGAATCTCCTTCTTTTTTTCAAATTTTTATCATGATTCAAAGTTCTTTTAATTTTTAGAATTTAAATTGTCTCACTTTCTCTCTTTCCATCGTCCAAGAATGATGTACCCTCTATCTCTTCCTCTAGATTTCTCTTTTGTTCCTTTGTAGTGACATCTTGGACACCATGTCAAAAAGAGATGCTATTCTCTTTTTTATGAAAGAGATAGGAGTGGATGAAGCAACCCATCCATGGGTTTGTAGTGCCCTTGCATCTTACATTTAAGAAGCCCTCTCTATTTACGGATGCAAATATCCTTGCCGATTGTAATGCCTTTCTTCTGAAGGTTTTGTTAGAAGCACACCATGGTGCCTTCCTCCAAGAGCTCATAAACTATAGTAATCAAAGGAACACTGCTTTTTGCTTCCATAGTTTGTTAGAAGGTAAAGCCTTTTTTTTAATGGGAATCGTTTGGCTACCAATTGCCCCACCTTCACAAAAAGACTTTATGCATTCTTGCACAAGTTTGCAACAAAATCTCTAATCTCTTAAATTGTCATTTTTTTATATTGATTTTAGCTATAAGTTTGATTTTTGAAGTTTAAACATATTTTCCTATCCTATGTGCTTCAGACTTGCTCATCGGGTGCATGTTAGAGGAATTGATCTATCTATTCCCTCGTGTATACAAAAATTTGCAACAATCTTAGCACGTGACAATTGGAGGGACTAAATTATTGTCACTCCAATTTACCCATGCTACATAGTATGCATGAGATATCTATGGCAAGACAATTATACCATATCTATACACTTGTTACTATGTTACTTTATTCACAAAATTGAATCATGTTATATGATATTCTTGAGTCTTGAAAGTTGAATCTTGTTTCAACTCTCTTTTGCACTAAGTTGTCAGTTAAGTCTCTAAATGTATGTTATAAGTCCAAACATTAAGTATAGACTATAAATTATTTGTTTAAAAAATTTTAATCAGATGTAGATCCAAGATTTATTAGTCCAAGTAGTACCGTAATAGTATTGGACGATACTAATCGAACGCCATCGGATGTGACAACCCTGCTCACAAGTAAGAGATGACTATACATGACACCCATAATTGCTAACAGCAGCTACCTAAACACTTGCTCCAATTCCCATCAAGCCTATTAATTATTGATTAGCATTTCAAGGTCCATGGTTTGAAGTACAAGCATGTATGCATAAATGCCCATGCACTTGGCCTTGCATAATCTCAAATGCTTGGGAAGTATCCAAAGTTGCATAATCTACAAGGTGGCATTGTAACTCTATTTCTATAGTGGTCATATATCATCCCAAAAGGGTTTCCTTTCCCTCCTTACAAAGATGAAAGTCCTAACAACTTGGGCTACACACTTTTGAGCGAGTACCCCCTTACCTGCCTTTAAAAGATGAGAATCCTAACCACTTAGGCTACACAATTTTAAACACATACCACCTTGAAACACAGACACAAATGTGCAAGCGTGCAGAGTTTCAAACACCTACCCCCTTAACACACATACACTCACTCACTCACCTCCTTTTTCTATAATATTTCAACTTATTATATAGGAAACTTCGAATAAGTGAAAAATCACCATAAAGTACAAAGATAAGAAAAAGATATTACAAAAACTTGATCATTTTATATGCCAAAGTCCAAGGGTTGAAAGTTAAAGGGAAAAAACTGCACTCAAAAGAGAAGGCAGGTTAGAGCTCTTGTTGGGAATTTCATAAGCACCAATAACTACTTGGCCGTAAGCACCAAGCAACCCTATGTACTAATCTTTCAAAATGATTCTAATTTACAATGGACTGTGCAACCCGCTTTGACTCATGAGAAAGATCCATGAAGAATTTCTGTTGTACTGAACAAGAGATTGAAAAAGGTTGCTCTTTTTCACGCAATTTGTTGCCACCACAACATTGTGCAGGCGTAATACTGCAGAAGCCTCTTGATGACAAGGCTTCACACATGAGAAAGATCCATAAAGCCTTTTTTGTTATAAGAACCACCAGATTGTGAAGGATGCACCTTTTCGCTCTAATCCATACCACCACGGTATCTTGTAACTGTTGTATTGCAAGGGCTCCTGAGGACAAGGCTCATCGTAACAAAAAGAACAGTCCAAGCATGCGTCCCCAAGTCCTGGTCTATATCTGTCAGAGTCACTATCTAAATGAAAGGCTGCTTTGAGGTATTAATTGCTTGTCCCTCACCATGAACAGCCATCTGCAACTGCTAATCCACAATCAATGTTTGTTATGGCTGATGTAAAGCAGACTGAACTAAAAAGGTCTGGATACTCATGCATTGATGCCCGTTTTCATGGTGATTGTCTTCCATGATAAAGCCTAAAAAGGGTTATACAGCAGGACCATGTAGACATCATTCACGTTGCTTCTTTTTATCTTTAGGCAGGGCAGAATGATCAATTCATAGGGTACTACACAGTTACTGTTTAAAACCTTGTGTACACACCTGTACATGCACACACACGTGTGCCTGTGTGCATCCAATGAGTGTACACATACAAACCGAAACAAATGCATGCAGGGACACCACTAACACTACAGGTGCATGCGTCCAGGTGAATGTGCAGCACAAATGCGTACATGGAAACATAAGCACAAACACATTTCTTGCTGTTCCATGCAGTAGCTATACACATCATGCCATGCAAAGACAGACCTGGATTATGTCTTTAAGTCCACATTAACTTTATTAAAACAAGGTGGAAAAAACACATAGTGCAAGGTTACATTGAAATTCAAAAACATGCAACAAGTTTGAATAGTGTGACTAACTGTATTTCAGCACCAAAGCACTCGTGTCAAGTCTTAGAGAAGAAGCAGAACATGTATTAGAGCTTCTTAAATCCTATTTGCCTTTGAAGCTCAGTAATCGTAGTTAGCAAACTACCTGTGCCACAAAGAGAGAGTTTATCTGAGCCATCTGGAAGCAAAAGCGATGTCGTGAACTTCACATTGGTAGCTGGCTCTACCTCAACATCCTTCGTTCCCACTGCAGTTTTCAATTTGAAAGCATTGAATCAAGAATTTTTTGATTGCACAAACAGAAATTATGCATCTCACCTCACGTTCTCAGTATATGAAAGCAAGCAATAAGATACATCATGCAGATGAGTCCAGAAAAGGATTACTGCATTGCACACAGAAAGCTGTGCACAAAGGCTGCCCCAACCTCCCCCCCCGTCCCCAAATGCAGGGCACTTAAAAAGTGTGCTCGAAGTAAATCAATCGAAGCGATCAAGTAGGAACTTATATGCACAGTACTATAGCTGCAGACATAAATGCGAGTTTTATTAACATTATGTTACACTAAAGCTGATCTACATTTTCAATTCTCCTTGCAAGACAATAGAATCCTACATCTGTGAAGACATCATCAGATTAGCCTAAATGAGGTTGTCTATATTGTATTGTAGTAAAACTGATCTACATTGTCAATTCTCTTTGCAAGATCGTAGATGCTATCATGCGAATCGTACATCTGGGACTAGCTATACCAGTAAAGATACGATAATGGCAACACAATGAGGCTCACCTGCACATGCTACCGGTGACCGCGGGGCCTGCCGGGGCACCAAAGCCCTCGAAGCGCCCAAATACAGAAGAGGATTGGGATACGCCTTGTGGAGCGCACACCTGGAGGCAGCTTGATGAGCGAACGTCAACATAACCGAAGGGAAAGAAGATGATGCAGAGGAAGGAGCCTCGCCAAAGGTCATTTCCATGACCGCTTGCATCGCCATAGCCATAGCTTATGCCACTTGTGATGGGTCCGAACGAACACTGCTAAAACGGTTATTAACTATGGCTCATTGTGGAAAGTGGTCGGAACTCCATACAACAAGTGTGATAGCAATTGACTAATACCATGCATGCATGATAGGTATGATAACAATGGACTCACATCAATAGGTCACATTCTCTAACCTCATTAGCCAAATGAAATAAGAGTACAACCTAAAATGAAACAAGAGTGAAAACTTACATAGTCATATGTTGTCTACTAAAAAGCAGATCTAACCAAGTCTAAAAATCGAATCAAGCTAAGTCTAAACTATCCATACAAATGTATTGAGTTAATCTACCCTTACATTCTCAACTATGGGATCATGTCTCTATGGAGGTCATGGGTGTCTCGAGTGCTTTATGTCCTAGAATTTCTTCCAAGATTTCTTATCATGTGGAGCTTCATCCAAACGATTTAGATGAATTAGATGTTTTGTGAACCATGTTTCAAATAAGATGCCCTTTCTTTGCCATCTAATCAGAACACATTTGATTGCAAAAGATATGTGACTCAACTCATTTAGATCTATGAAAATGGTAAGTGATTTCAAACTTAAAGCAATAAACTTTAGGGTTTCTTAATAATTTGGGCATGGTAATAAAGCAATAGCAAAGTTGCTTTTGACTTTAGCAATACCTCTAGCAATGACAAGTGACCCCCCGTCCCAAAGAAGAAGCACAAACAAGATAGAGACAACATTTTAGAGAGAGCTAGTTTTATTGCTTTGGGATTAGAATTACCTTGCCACTTTTGGCCCAAATGGGATGTCTTTTGCAATAATTATAAGTAGGTTAGATTAATATATTGGTAAGTTAGGTTAGTATATTAGGAGATTTGGTGGTAGGCTTGGTTAGGATTTTTCTAGATAAGTTAGTGTGTTGGGAGGTTACACAGGTATGTTAATGTAGGTCACTCTAGTATGCTAATGTATTAGGTTTAGGATAGTAAACAGTACACAATGCTAGACATAGCGTTATTTAAGTATATTCTCTTCCCAAAATAGTACAAGAATACCTATGGCCAAACACCTTTTTAATTCCAATCATCTTCCATAATGATAGTGAGAAACCATAACATATATGCAAACAAGCAATAAGATACAATTGTGCATGCTAGGCCATGAAAAGGTGTCAAAGAAACCAAGAAAGACATGTAATAACGAGACTCCCCAATGGAAAAAGGCTAAAAAGTAGGATAGTTGCAACCACTCTAATTAAAGTGTTGGGGTTGAAGATGCATGTGCCTACACTGCCCTATATTTGCTTCACACAATGTGACCACACACTTGTACACTACAGGTGATGGGCGCCTATCACTATTACTTTATTCTTTATTCTTTCAATGACTATTGAATAAGGGAAGGTTAGTCACACATTGTAATTACTGTGGGAAGTAGGGTCATATTAGGCCATGGTGTCATAAGATGCATGATGATTAGTGCAAGGAGAAAGGCAAGGGTAAAGTCCAAGATGAGTCTAATGACTACGGCACTGTCCCTACTAGGTCCAATGTAAAGATTGAAGAGATAAACATAGTGCAACCTGAGTCAAATGATGATTACATCTTGGTAGCACTTTCTTTTGATACTAGTCAATTGACTAATGCCTCGTCTACTTTTTCTTAGTATTGGCTACTTGATTTAGGTGCTTCTCCTCATGTTACTTTACATAAGGATTAGTTTCATTCCTCTCACAGTATGACAACTTTGTGAGACTAGGAAATGACTTGTCATTGGATATTATTGCCATTGGTGATGTTAGATAGCAATCTGCTTTAGGTAGCACTTTTGTTTTACATGATGTACACCATATTTTGGCTTTGACCAAAAGCCTACTCTCTACTTGATAATTAGATGATGTAGGGTATTATGTATCTTTTGTTGATTCTGTGTGAAGGATTACTTATGGAAATCTTGTCTTTGCTCAAGGTGCCAAGGTTGGCAACTTCTATCCCTTGCTTGTATCTAGGTTTTTTTACTATGTTTTGGCTATGGCTAATATACTACATGTATCTTTATGGCATCATTGCCTTGGATGCATGTCCTTAAAAGGAATGAAAATGCTTTCTCGTTTGCAATATCTTCTACCTCTTGACTACAAATATTGATTCATGTGATCATTGTCTTCATGGTAGGCAAACATGCAGTTCTCCATAAGAAGTCTAGCATTATGTGCATGGGTGAGCCTCTGGCTCTTGTTCATTGTGATGTACATGGTCCCGTGCACTATCAATCACTATGTAGTGTGAAGTACTTTGTGACTTTCATTGATGATTATTTACATAAGGTTTGGGCATATCCCATAAAGTAGAAATCGAATTTAGTTGATACTTTTCAGTGTTAGCTTGCTCTTGTTGAGAAGTAGTCTAGGTATAGGTTGAAATACCTAAGGTTAGATCATGGGAGTGAATATAACTCTAATGAATTTGAACAATTTTGTGATCAGTGGGGTATTAAGCATCACTTGATCACTCCTTACATCACACCCCAAAATAGTGTTGCAAAGTGCATGAATAGGACGATTCAAGAGAGAATCTATAGTATGCTTAGCCAAGTAGGCTTATGCAACATTTTTGGACTAAGGTATTTACTATATTGTACACTTGATAAATAGATCCCCATGCACTACTATTGGTTGTCAAGTTGCAAAGGAGGTATGGTCGGGCAAACATCTCCATCACATGCTCATTTGTGTATCTTTGGATATGAGGCTTTTTGCCATGTTCCCAATGACAAACGCAATGAGTTGGATCCTAAATTAGTGAAATGCATCTTGTTTAGTTATGGGGATGTAGGTGAGATGGGCTACCACCTATGGAATCTATAAGCTAGAAAGGTCATCCATAGCCATGATGTTGTTTTCAATGAAGGAGAAGATGTATAAGCAGCATGAGCAAGTAGTTGAGGTACATAAAGTAATATTTCAAGAGGAGCCTCCTGTTACCATACAACCAACTAGATAGCCTACAATTGATATTCTAGTGGCCCATGATCATGATGTTGAAGAGGATGTATAGGCCCCATTGTCTATTTTGCGATATTCTACTAGAGGTAGGCATTAACCTAATTGATTTGCACCCTCCATGGACTATGTTATGGTGATGGATGTTAGTGAGCATCTCATCTATGATGAGGCCATGTGCATAGTGATAGTCATTCTTGGGAGAGGAACATGCAGTGAGAGTATGACTCATTGCAGAAAAATCATACATGAGATGTGGTTCCCTTGCCTAGTGGAAAGCATGCTTTACCATGCAAGTGGGTATACAAGTTAAAGAGTACCCCTAGACACCCCAACCCAGCATATAAGGCCAGATTGGTTGTAAAGGGTTTTAAGTAGGAGCATGGTGTTCACTTTGATGAGATATTTTCTCATGTGGTCAAGATGACTACCCTATGATTAGTATCGGCTTTGGTTACATAATTAGATTTGGACCTTTATGAGATGGATATAAAGACAGATTTCTTACATGGTGACCTTCATGTTGAGATCTATATCTAGTAGCATAAAAAAAGCAGGGAAGGAACACCTAGTATACAAGTTGAGAAAGAGCCTTTATGGCCTTAAGCAAGCACCTAGGGAAGAATGGTACCATAAGTTTGATACTTTCATGCATTCACAGGGATATACATGCAGTGATATGGATTCATGTCTCTACATGAAGAAGGCTCAATGTGATGGCAACCTTATTATCTTGGTACTTTATGTGGATGATATTTTAATTGCTGGGAGAGCTCATGATAAGCTAGATGCCTTGAAAAGTTAGCTCAAGAAGAGCTTTGAGATGAAGGACATGGGACAAGCCTCATAATCAATAGATCAAGATGGTACATGAGGGTGTGGAGTGTTTGAAAATAGAGGTTAAGGTTTAATGTTGGCTAAAATCTAGAACAAACCTTCAACTTAGGAATTTTGATTTTGCAACAAGTCACCTTTAGTACATAAGTACTAATGCATTGGGCTCATGGCCAAAATACTTGAATAATTTTCCTATGGTAAGAACTTGGATTCTACATTAGTAAGTATATTGATGCTAGTTTATAGATTGCTTATATTCATGTAGAGGCTTGTTATGAGTTCTTAACTATAAGATTAAATGAAATTTTCCTATGTTTGTTTTACTTTGTTCTTTCTAATTTTAGCTCATTATTGAATTTGCTTGGAGTGAAGAAGATGGCTATGATTTAGGGCCAACTTGTCATTAGACGGTTAAGTTGTCATTGATTCGGTAGCTTATTTCTCTCATGAAAAACAATCACTCCTAGATATGAGCATGAACATATTTATTCAATTCCATGTGATCAAATTATACATTGTTTGTACAAATTTAATTAAAAGTATGTATTGATTCCACATGCTAAAATGTTATGATGGTCATGAGCATCTTTTAAATAAATGGCAACTTGCATGCTATGTCTTGGGGGGTTTTGCTCAATTTTTTGCTTCCTCACATATCACACTCAAATTAACAGTACACATTCATGAACATAGCTCCCCTTTTGAAGAATGGACGAAGAAACTCCAAACTTAATACACATATGATACTAAACAAATCTAATGCCTCTTTGCATAGACCTCCTTGACTCTACAGCTTTCACCCATCTAGTATGATAATCAATAGCAAGTAAAATAAACTCATTACTTGACTTGGATCTATACAAGCAACCAATAGCATCTAATCACCATTGCTCTAAAGGAAACAAGGGTCTTTTGCTTCTTTGCTTCCAACCTTCTCATTTGTAATCTAACCACAACTTATCCACACAAAAAAAAACACTTGTGACTTTGAGTCATAAATTATAGTTTATAAATTCCAAAAATTGATTTTTAATAGGAAAATTTTGTTGGCTAAACTCCTGTGAATGTTAAGCACATTAAATAGTGGGTGTATTACAAGAAAACAAGCAAGATCTTTAAAAAAATATAAAATTGAGAATAATTTAATGGGTTATTAGATAAGAGAATCATGAGAACTAAATTGTGGAATATTGACATGCAAAAAATTTAACTATCCTAGAGTTTTATAGCACTCAAACCTAATGCCAAGAGCTCATTCAATCAAAAACCAAAGCACAAATAGAAATAAGGCTCAAAATCATTGAACATTTACTAAAGTAAATCAAAATAAGGAAGATAAGTTTCTCCCCCTTTCTTTTAGGAGTATAAGAGTTGGATGGGATAAATCCAAACTCAAATTGGAGCTTCCCAAAATTGGAAAGCACCATGGATTTTGGAAATTAGTAAGTAATTACTCATGCAATGTTCCCCTTGCCTATATAAACACCTATTATGGAAGCTTAAGAGTATCTTCTCTAGTCTATCTACACATATAATTAGTTGATGCCATGAGAGTGGCTTGAGAGCTTCAATCTCACCTCTTTTACCTTGAAATCATCATTATGTCCATTCCCTCAAACATATCGTCAACTTCTCCTTGACCAAACATGGTATGCTTGTAGTTATGAGGTTTCAAATAGCTTATTATAAGCTATGAATAACATAAATTTAAGTCAGTGCATATTTTTGAATGCAGCCTTTATGTGGTAATGAGTTGGAATGGTAGATAAATTCAATTCTTTTACCAACTTTACAGAAATAAAATCATGTGTACTCCCATCATCATGCAAAACAATCTTTTCGTGACCATGCACAAGACATTTCATCGTTAATAATGAATGAGGATTTGAAGCAGTATCGATATCATCATCATCTTCCGTGAAGTATGTGAAGTCTGGCATTTTTTCATGGTCTTCGTCTTCAATTGCTCCCAAGTAATTGATTTGAAGAGTTGGCTTCTTGGATTGACAGCTCATTGCTAAGTGTCCAAGTCATTAACATTTGTAGCAAACTATAGGCTTTGCTTTGGAAACATTATTGGTAATGGTTGGAAATTTGGGTATGTTGGGATTTGACTAGAGAGATGGCTTAGGGTTTGAATTTGTATTTAATGGTAAAGCAGGGGGTCGAGTCCAGGGTTTACGGAAAGAAGAAGGAACAAAGTGATTTTGATTGAATCTTTGAAAGTTAGAATTGAATTGCTTTGTACCAAAGTTATCGTTAGTTGCAAATTGTTGCGGTCACTTTTCTCATCCATGAATTTTGTCTTCAGCATCATACGCTAAAGAAATTGCATCCTCCAAAGTCATTGGCCTGAACATGTTCACTTCCACATAGAAATGACCAAGTAAACCAGACATATACTTGCGCTTGTGGATCATCTCAGGAACATCTTCAAGCATTCGAAGTTGTAGTAAGGCACTCCAGAAACGCTCAGTGTACTGCGGTATGGATTCACGATCTCTTTGTTGTAGAAGATCCCATTGTTTGATTGCTTTTTCATGAAATTGAGGTGGAAGAAAATTTTGCAAAAATATCTTTTGAAAGGCCTCCCAAGTAGTAGGACAATCCATATTCTTGCGGACAACAGTCCCCCATAACGATGCTTTGTCTACTAAATAGTTAGTGACACATTTGAGTTTATATTTTTTAGCATACTGCTCTTCATGGAAATAATCATCAAATTGACTGATAAAAGCGAGAATAGTTTTTTCGTCACATTGTCCATTAAAAGTATGGAATTTGAAATTTCTTTTACTTATCTTAGCTTCTTTCTTGAGAGATTGTGCTTCGAGTGTTGCGTCAATCGTACATCGAATAACATCTTTGGGTTGTGCTCCATCTTGTTCGACGTTGAATCATTGAAGTGTAGCCAGTTGTGCTTGCAAATTTTGACGTGCTCTTCGTTCCTCTTGAAGTTGCATCATAATTAGATCCAATTTTTGCTCCATAGTTCGTTTCGGCAAATCACCTTCGCCCATAAAATCTTCCATGTTTTGATCGGACATCCTAACAACCTTATACACTCGAAATCTCGTTAGAGGGATGAGTGTAGCTCAAATTTGGGTTTACAAGGCTTACTTTAAAAAAAAAAGAGGATTTTTGCGATCTTGATTCTTTTGCAGGATGGCAATTGATGATGGTCTTCTTCCAAGCAAATACGTCTTCCGTATTGTATAAGGTGATAGTCTGCTTGCTAGAAATTGACTCTGTTAAGGTGCACATGTGAACAGAAGCTTGTTGAAGTTTTCGGGATTGATTTGAGAAGAGTTTGGTGTGAACACCCACTATGGTAGAGGTTAAAGATTGAAATTCTTTAAGCTTTAGTTAAGCTTAGCTTTAAGCTTTTGAATAAAAAGCTTAACAAATCGTCAAGTCAGCATGCTGGATGAGAGGATGTTGTCGTCATATTCGGCATTGTTTAGTACATCCTTCCACCACAGACGCTGAAATCATGAAGAGCTTAAGCTCTTTTAAGCTTATTAAGTATAAAATTCATAATCTTCCTTCTTTGCTTCTTTGAAAAAAAACATCTTGATAAAGGAGCTTGGGAAGTGGTCCTTCGCGCGATCTAATAGCACAGCAAGGGGTTCTTCACCGCCAGGAATACCTTGGTATTGATGATTCCTGCCTGTAGAGCCAGTTCGTTCCAGGAGCTTCACCTTCACGCAAGATGGTAAGCGATTGGAAGCCCTTGATCTCAACTTCGCTCTGATACCATTAGTGCGTAAATCAGATGCTGTATGTACGCGTAGTGAATGCTAGAAGGTCCCCAATAACAAAGAACTTTACATAAACTTCATAAAAGCAAGAAGAGAGTTTGCATGACATGAGACAAAATGAAAAATTGGGTATAATCTCCCCCTATGCCTTGTGTGAGTGCTCCATAAGGCATGTATTTATAAATTTATTAATCTCCAAGCTCAAAAATAGCCCAATTTACAATTAGCATGCTTTTGATTTTGTGTTTGGTTTTGCCCAAATAAAGAATAAAGTGGTTGGGCATCCCAAAAGTCGAGCTGTGCCCAAATACAATGTCCAATAATGAAATATTTAAACCGAGCACCTGTGCGCATACAAAATAATAAATGTTTATCAAACGCTTCAATAAATAAGCACGTTTAAATAAATATTAGCACCATGTCTTTAATGATAAGACACTCGCCCATCAAAAATAATAATTCTTCTACATAATTTGAATACACGCCATCGCTCGATGCTTCCCAACGCTACTACTGCTTGCTCTACACATCATTGAAGCATTCACAATTGTTAGAAAATAATAAAATTAAATCGACAAAAGTGAATACCTAGTAGTTTTCAGCTACAAAATAATCAAATAGGTTGGAACTCTATCCTTAATTTAATACGAGTGCACTCTAAACTCATAAACGTCCATTAATTTAAATATGTATTTTACGGAATCACCTATTATGGAATCACTCACATGCACATTAAATTAATCTGACGCCTGAAAAGGACAGGCGTCCCTGTCAACTTCTTGCACAAGGAATCCACCTTGTGTATAAGCCGCAATAAATAAATATAGTTTTATGGAATCCACCGTAGAACCTCAGGGAATCCACCGTGGAATAAAAACCTCACCGAATCCACCATGGTCTCATGGAATCCACTGTGGAATATGCCTCTTGGCATCAGTGCCTTGACATGCTTGAGGGTTTGCTCGATGTCCATATGATTGTCACATGCTAATTTATGCCCCCTTGATGCTGGTTATGATTTGACAGTCAGTGGGGTCGACTTGGTGCATTCATTTTGCCTACAGTTTGCTCTCATTTTACTTGGCTGTAATTTATTACAGCAAGCAGTTATGCATGGATTGTGATGCATTTTTCATGCTCAATCATCCCAATTTTATGTACTTTTGATGGTACTTGGTGGGTAGCATAATTAGCTATCAGTTTCTGATGCAAGGAGGCATATTTCACAGTGGATTCTGTGCCACGATGGATTCCGTGAGGTTTTACGGTGGATTCCATAAACTTTGTTGACCGGGGCTCATACACAAAGTGGATTCTTTGTGTGAGAAGTTGATGGGGACGCCTATCCTTTTCGGGCATTTCATTAATTTAGTGTGTACATGGGTGATTCCATAGCGGGTGATTCCATAAAATACATATTAAATTAATAAACGTTTATGAGTTTAGAGTGCGCACTCATGATAAATTAAGGTTAGGATTGATTTCTAACTAGTTAATTTATTTATGTAGCTAAAGACTGCTAGGTATTCACTTTTGTCGGTTTAATTGTATTATTTTACTAACGATTGTGAATGCTTCAGTTGATGTGTAGAGATAGTAGCAATGGTGGAGGAAAACATTGGAGGATAGCGTGTATTCGAGTTATCACTTATATTTTGATGGGCGCATACCTTAGGCATGGCGCCTATATTTTGTCACGCCTATTTATTAAGGCGTTGGATATTTATTTATTATTTTGTATGTGCATGGGCGCACGATTATGATATTTGTATTTGGACATTGTATTGGGTATGCCTGACTCTTTGGGCGCTCGCCCATTAGCTTTATTTCTATTTTGTGCTAAAGCAAACTCAAAAGCCAAAAGCATGCTATTTTGTAATTTGGGCTATTATTTGAGCTTGAAGATAATTAATACATAAAATACATGCTTTATGGAGCGCTCACACAAGGCATGTGGGGAGATTGCACCCAATTGGTCTCTTGTTCATGTCGTGCATGCTTTCTACCTTGAGTTTTGTGCAAAAAGTAGAGTTCTTTTGTTCTTGGGGACCTTCCGATGTTCACTACGCGAGCATACAATATCTGATATGTGCACCAGTGGTATCAGAGGGAAGCTGAGATTGAGAGCTTCCAATCGCTACCCATCTTGCGCGAAGGCGGAGCTTCTAGAACGATCGAGCTCTACAGTTAGTCTCATCGCGAACGGTCGATACGGGTGGATTCCTAGCGGTCAAGAACCTTTGTCTACAACCTCTGCCTGAGGAGGCGGAGGACCACGTCAACATCTCCTTCTATCAAGTCGTCTTCTCAGAAGATCAGAGATAAGTTTCATATTTTGTATAAAGCTTAAAAGCTTAAAAACTAAGCATTTAAAAAGCTTAGCATCATAATTCTTCAAATTGGCGCAGGGTAGCAACATCCCGTGATTTTTGCACTGAAAAAACACCCCCCCTAAAATTCATCGTTTCCAGGCAGACTAAGCTTTAAGCTAAGTCACTCAAGTTTCAAGTTACACAAAGCTTCAAAGTTTATCAAGTTTCATAAGTTCTGCAACTCCGCGTGTCAGTCAAGTCACCAGAAGTCAGAACTGACTTATGCCAAAAACTCCCATAAGGACTGTTCTTGCGAAGAAGCACTGAACTGCAAAGTTGTTCCTGGAAGACTCTGTTCGCATACGTAGACTTCCTGAACCAATTTCAGCACACGCACAAGGACATACACAGATTTTACAAAGATTTCAAACCCCGCAATCGCAAAAGTCGAAGATCGTGAAAGCCAAACAAAAATCTATAAGCCTTATACACTCGATTTTGAGCTACGCTCATCCCGCTAACTGGATTTTGAGAGTGTGAGGTCTTTTGAATTTTTACAGGATGATGGAACAACATATGGATGAATTAATGGCTGAAGGCGATCTTCCTGAACCTACGGTGGAATAAAAGTTGGATTTGATTATGATGCAGTTGGATGAAGAACGAAGAGCCTGGCAAGCATTGCAAGTTCAATTGGCCAAATTACAAAGATCGTTTACCGACAAAGATGGACCACAACCCGAAGATCTTATTTGACGAACCTTTGATGCGACTCTCGAAGCTCAATCCATCCGCAAAGAAACAAAGATAAGTAAAAGAAATTTCAAATTCCGTACTTTCAATGGCACTCAAGATGGAAAGACTATTATTGCATTCATCAGTCAATTTGATGATTACTTTCATGAAGAGGCATACGCTGAAAAAGATAAAATCAAGTATATCACTAATCATTTAGTGGATAGAGCATCTCTTTGGTGGACCATGGTTCGTAAGAGCATAGATTGTCCCACTACCTGGGAGAGTTTCAAGAAGAAGTTTATGCAGAATTTCCTTCCTCCACAATTCCATGAAAAAGCCATAAAGCAATGGGACCTTCATCAGCAAAGAGATCGTGAGCCTATTTCCCAGTACACCGAATGCTTTTGGAATGCCTTACTCCAACTACGCATGCTTGAAGACATACCTGAAGCGACTCACAAGCGCAAGTATATGTCTGGATTACTTGGGCATTACTACGCTGAAGTCAATATGTTCAAGCCTGCAACTCTTGAAGATGCAATTTCTTTAGCTCATGACACTGAAGACAAGCTTCGAGGAAGAGACAAGCGTCCATAACAATTTCAAGCAAATGGTAACTATGGTTCTAAGCAATTCAATTCAAATTTTAGAAGATTCAATCAAAGTTGATTTCCTTCGTTATCTTTCCGTAAGTCTTGGACAAAACCACCTGCTTTGCCATCAAATACCAATCAAAACCCTAAGCCATCTTCACAGCCAAATCCTAATATTCCTAGACTTCCTACCATTGCAAACAATGTATCTAAAGCCAAATCTATAGTGTGTTACAAATGCCATCAACCTGGACATCTAGCAGCCAATTGCTAATCGGAGAAGCCACCTATCCATATCAACTATCTTGGAGCAATGGAAGATGAAGAGCATGAAAAAATGCTTGACTTCACGGAAGATGAGGACGACATTACTACTCCTTCAAATACTTTACCAGGTATGCCAACTCCACATTCTTTGTTGACAATGAAATGTTTAGTGCATGGAAAAGAAAAGATTATTTTGCATGATGATGGTAGTACACATGATTTTATTTCTGCAAAGTTAGTGAACGAATTGAAACTACAAACTGTTCTTACGCATTATCACATTAAAGTAGCATTTTTAGGCATAAGGTATAATGGAACACAAGAGGTGCATGATTTAGAAATTCAAATTGGTGAATATACTGAAAGAAGGAATTTTCTAGTTGTACCATTACAGTCTAGTGATATTATCCTAGGTATGCCTTGGCGTCATCAGCATTATCCTGACATAGATTATTCCAGGCATTTAATTAAAATTCATTTTCAAGGACAACACATTACATTGTATGGTATGCACGCATCTAATGCTTTCCCACTGCTTACTCATACTCAAGCTAAACGTGCATTACGCAAAAGTAGTAAATCTTATCTAATTTGGGTGAATGAACTTCAAGCTAAAGAAAAACATATGCACCCTAGGCATAAAGAATTCCTTGCACAATTTAAAGATTGTTTTGCTGAAGATCTACCACCCGGGCTACCTCCTTCACGTCTTGAAGACCACAAAATAGATTTAATTCCTAATACACAACCACCTTGTAAAGCACCATATAGGCATAACCAGATAGAGCAGAAAGAAATTCAAAATCAAGTTGAGGAATTATTAAACAAAGGATTAATTAGACCTAGTAGTTCTCCATATGGCGAAACCTGTTTTGTTGGTAAAGAGGAAGAATAATACTTATCGCATGTGCATTGATTATCATGCCCTAAATAAGATTACTGTAAAGAATAGATATCCAATTCCTAGGATAGATGATCTTATGGATAAACTACAAGGTTCTGCCATATTTAGTAAAATAGATCTTAAATCTGGTTATCATCAGGTGAGATTAGATAAATCTGACATATTCAAGATTGCATTTAGAACACAATTTGGTCATTATGAATTTCTAGTGATGCCTTTTGGATTGACTAACGCACCTGGTACATTTAGTAGAATGATGAATCACATATTTTTGAAATATCAGCATTGTGTTATAGTATTCTTTGATGATATCTTGGTATTCAGTAAAAATGAGAAAGAGCATTATGAACATCTGTCTTTGGTTTTCAAGTTGTTGAAAGATAATCAATTGTATGCTAATTCGGAAAAGAGTGAGTTCTTTCAAACAGAAATTGAATATCTAGGTCATATTGTGTCATCAGAAGGTATTAAGGTTGACCCTAAGAAGATAGAAACAATATTGGACTGGCCTATACCCAAAAATGTGCATGAGTTACGTTCTTTTCTAGGTCTTGCTAGTTTTTACAGGAAGTTTGTACGAAATTTTTCATTACTTGCTTTGCCTTTGACTAAACTTTTAAAGAAAGGTATTGTTTATCATTGGTCTGATAATCAACTGAAATCTTTTGATTTATTGAAACATGCATTAACCCATGCTCGTGTTTACAACTACCTAATTTCAATAGACCATTCTTGTTAGTAGTTACTGATGCTAGCGGATTTGGAATAGGAGCTGTACTTATGCAAGATAATCATCCCATAGCCTATTCTAGTTGTAAACTGAAACCATCTGAACTTAAATATTCGACATATGATAAAGAATTGTTAATTGTTATACAAGCTTTAAGACAATGGAAACATTATTTGATGGGTTCTGAGTTTATGATTAAGACTGACCAACAAAGTATTAGACATTTACTTAGTCAACCCCAAATATCTGACCGACATATCAAATGGGTAGCTTTTATTCAGAGTTTTCATCCCCTTATCCAACATCAACCAGGTAAAGAAAATGTAGTATAGCTGATGCATTAAGTAGAAGACTGACTATTCATAATATCTGTGTTATATCATTTGATTCTCTAACTCCTATGAAATATACTTATCATCAAGATATTACTTTTCATGCTGATTGGAATATATTAGTTGGAAATAACTGGATTCCTATTGATTCACTATCTTACAATGATGGATTCATGTTTTATGAAAAGAGATTATGTGTTACAGTTCCATTTAGATCCTTTGTTTTGAATGAGATTCATTGTCCTCCATATCAAGGTCATAGAGGTATTATCTCTACTTTATGTACATTGACTGAAGATTTTTATTGGCCACATATGGACATTGATGTATCTAACTTTGTTTTTAAATGTTTGGTTTGTCAAAGAGTTAAGAGACATCATGGTAAACGGTATGGTTTACTTATGCCTTTATCTATTCCATCAAGACCATGGGAATAGATTTCTATGGATTTTATTACTGGTTTACCTAATACTAAAGCTAACCATGATATGATTTGGACTATTGTAGACAGGTTTAGTAAACAAGCATATTTCATCCCATGCAATAAAAATTTAACAGCATCTCAGGCAGCACAATTGTTTTTGAAAACTGTTTTCACTAATCATGGATTACCAAAAGTTATTATTTCTGACCGTGATTCTAGATTTTGTAATAATTTTTGGATTACTTTGTTTGCTAACCTAGGAACAAAGATTGGTTTCTCATCTGTGTTTCATCTTGAAACTAATGGACGAAGAGAAGCCACTAACAGTACTATTTTAGATCTTTTATGTGCTTACACTATTTCTAAACCACAGACATGGGACACACATTTGCATTTACTGCAGTTTGCATATAACAATACACCACACACAACTACAAAGAAAGCACAGTTTGAAGTGATTTATGGTTATAGATTGTCTATACCTATTGCATCTTTATCAAATAGAATTCAGAGTGCTGATGATATTGCTAACATGCACGCTACTATTTTTGATGAGGTTAAAGACATGATTGCCAAAGCCCAGCAATCATATACAAAATAAGCCAATAAGAAAAGACAGGCCATGAATTTCAAAGTTGATGACTATGTTTGGTTGAGAATAGAAAAACGTAGATTACAAAGTGTAGATAAACATCCAGTTGTGAAATTAGCACCTAGATTCTATGGACCATTTAAGATCATTCACAAAATCAATGACAATGCATTCAAGTTAGAACTACCACCACATTGGAAAATTCACAACACTTTTCACATTAGTTTATTATGACCCTTTAGAGGCCAATTACCTGTACACCCCGTTTATGAAAACCCACTTTGCTAGATGAAGAGACTGAGATACTTGAACCTGAAGCTATCATAGATATTGACTTTATGACCACTAGAATTGGCCGTAGATATTCTAAATATTTGGTCAAGTTAAAAAACCATCCTGTTGAAGAAGCCCAATGGATGCACGCTAGAGACTTAAATGCTTTCCCCACTCTGTTAGCTCCACATTGAGCTAATAGCAATTGAGGACAATTGCTATCCTATCCCGGGGGTATGATGCCAGGAGGCATATTTCATGGTGGATTCCGTGCCACGGTGGATTCCGTGAGGTTTTACGGGTGGATTCCGTAAACTTTGTTGACTGGGGCTCATACACAAAGTGGATTCTTTGTGTGAGAAGTTGATGGGGACGCCTATCCTTTTTGGGCGTTTCATTAATTTAGTGTGTACATGGGTGATTCCATAGTGGGTGATTCCGCAAAATACATATTAAATTAATAAACATTTATGAGTTTAGAGTGCGCACTCGTGATAAATTAAGGTTAGGATTGATTTCTAACCAGTTGATTTATTTATGTAGCTGAAGACTGCTAGGTATTCACTTTTGTCGATTTAATTGTATTATTTTACTAACGATTGTGAATGCTTCAGTTGATGTATAGAGATAGCAGCAGTGGCGGAGGAAAGCATTGGAGGATAGCATGTATTCGAGTTATCACTTATATTTTGATGGGTGCATACCTTAGGCATGGCGCCTATATTTTGTCGCGCCTATTTATTAAGGCATTGGATATTTATTTTTTATTTTGTATATGCATGGGCGCATGATTATGATATTTGTATTTGGGCATTGTATTGGGTATGCCTGACTCTTTGGGCGCCCGCCCATTAGCTTTATTTCTATTTTGTGCTAAAGTAAACTCAAAAGTCAAAAGCGTGCTATTTTGTAATTTGGGCTATTATTTGAGCTTGAAGATGATTAATACATAAAATACATGCTTTGTGGAGCACTCACACAAGGCATTGGGGGAGATTGCACCCAATTGGTCTCTTATTCATGTCGTGCATGCTTTCTACCTTGAGTTTTGTGCAAAAAGTAGAGTTTTTTTGTTCGTGGGGACCTTCCGGCGTTCACTAGGCGAGCATACAGCATCCGATTTGTGCACCAGTTTCTGATCATTTTGCCTTGTTTTTGGTGGTCTTTTGGCTGTTTACAGTAGAAAACAGCAAGCAATTTTGAGTTATATGCACTGTTTCAGCTTGCAGTATGGCATCTTCTTCCACTAACAATGCTATCTTCAACATCACCAAGCTTGATGGTACGAATTATGCCTATTGGAAGAGCCAAGTTTGGTAGGTATTGGTGCATAAATCCTTGATAAAACCACTCAGGTTGCATGGAGAGTAGCCTGAAACTATGATTGATGACGAATGGATGGAGCTTGTGAGTTATGCAAGTCCACCCTTATCTTGTCTCTCATTGAACATGTGTATTATAATGTGGTTGAGGAAGCACAAAGCGCTTGGCAGCTTTGGGATAAGATCAAGAACCTCTATGATAAGAAAAGTCCAGCAAGTTAGATGTATTGATTGAAGCAACTTATGGATGTGCACATGAAGGAGAATATGATGATATATGATCATTTGAGCCAATTCCATGCTATCCTCAAGAACTTGACTTCGTAGGGCATTACCTTCAATGATGAGGTTACTCTAGTGTTTTTGCTTGGGACTTTGAGTGAGTCATTGGATGTATTTCGCACTGCCTTATGTGCTCTTGCTACTATTTTGAACTTGCATGACATAGAGAGTGCTCTTCTGCAGGAAAAGATCAACCATAAGAACTTGGATGCCGCTCGTGTGTCGCATGCTTTGACTGTTAGAGGAAGAGATGGTACTGGAAACAATGATCGTGGGTATAAACGTGGCAAAGACTCATAGAAGTCTAGGTTTAAGTCACATGGTAAGTCGTGTAGCAAGTCTCATGGGAGAAATGCTAATGTGACATGTCATCATTGCGGTAAGAAGGGTCATATACGCCCGCAATGTCATGAGTTGCGCAAAGAGAAGGGAAAAGACAAAGTACAGGAAAAGTCCTTTGATCGCAGCATGGTACCTACAAAATCCAGTGTGAAAATTGAGGAAATAAATGTCATGCAGACTGATGACTTCGATGGGGAGTACATACTTACAGCTAGTTCTGGTGATGCTATGCCATTTACCAAGGTTCACTTTATGTAGGCGCAGTACTGACTTTTGGATTTTGGTGCTTCATTTCATGTTATACCATGCTGTGAGTGGTTCCATTCCTATCGCACTGTCTTTGGTTCAGTTCACTTGGGTGATGACAAGTCACTTGCTATTGTTGGCATTGGGGATGTACGATTGCAGTTCTCTATTGGTAGTACTTTTATGTTATAGGATGTACGTCATGTACCTGCGCTTACACATAATCTTATATCTACAAGGTAACTATATGATGTTGGGTTTCATATCTCTTTTGGGGATTCTGCCTGGAAGATCACATGTGGCAGACTTGTGCTTGCTAGAGGTGCCAAGGCTAGTAGCCTCTATCCTCTTGTAGTTGATGGGTCCTCTGTTGACCATGTTTTGTCAGTGGGTTCCATCCCACATGTATCTCTTTGGCATGCCCATTTGGGCCATATGACTTTAAAGGGAATGAAAATGCTTTTTGATTTGCAGTACTTACCGCCCCTTGACTATGCATGTTTTGATTCATGTGAGCATTGTCTTTATGGTAGACAGACTAGGAATACACATAAAAAGTCTAGTAGGATACACGTATTGCTTATTTTGGTACTTTATGTGGATGATATACTGATAGCAGGGAAAGCTCATGATGAACTAGATGCTCTTAAGTCTTAGCTAAAGAATAGCTTTGAGATGAAGGATTTGGGATAGGCCTCTCACATTCTTGGTATGCGCATTAAGTGCGACAGGCGTTAGGGACTAGTCTACCTCTCACAGAGGGAGTATATTCATAAAGTCCTTGAACATTTTCGCATGTAGGACGTGAAGCCTATTGGCTGTCCATTACATTCTTATGTGAAGGTATCACATGCCGATTGTTTGTAGACAAATGAGTAGAGGGCCGACATGGCCAAGATCCCTTATGCATAAGCTACGGGTAGTTTGATGTATGCCATGATAGCCACTCGTCCAGATATTGCCTTTCCAGTTGGTGTTGTGGCACGCTATATGGCTACACGTGGAAAGAAGCATTGGGATGCCGTGAAGGGTATCATGAGATACTTGAAGGGCACAACAGATATGTGTATTTGCTATGGCAGCTAGGATACATGAGTTGTGGGCTACACAGACTCTGATTATGGAAGACATGCAGATAGTAGGAAGTCCACTTCTAGCTATGTATTCACCTATACTGGAGGTGCTATCTCTTGGATGTCCAGGGTTCAGAAGTGTATGGATCTCTCTATCACTAAGGCCGAGTATGTTGTAGCCACTGAGGCTTGCAAGGAGGCCATATGGTTGGGCCGTTTGGTTCATGACCTTGGGATTGATGCCATACCTACACTGCATTCGAATTCTATGAGTGCTATTCAACAAGCCAATTAGAATTCGGTATTCCGTGCAAAGACGAAACACATTGAGGTGAGGTATCACTTCATACGTGGGGTTGTGGAGGATAGGTTTTTTGACCTTGTCAAGATCTCCATTGATGAAAATCTTGTAGATTTGCTCATGAAAAGCCTCACTATTGAGCGCTTTGCCTTCCTCAGAAGATTGATGAGCGTTGGATGAGATGATGTTTTTCCTCATCATGTTGTACATGTGTACATTGTATTGTCTTTTCTTTTTCTTCTCACTCCTCCCCGGGGTAGATTCACCTTTAAGTGGGAGGTTGTTGGGGGTAAAGGTGCCTCCGCCTAGCCGCTCGTGTATTACTACACTGATAGTACCCGCCACCACTACACATTGTAGGTGGCTTGTAGGTGGCGGGCACCCATCAGCGTCACTTTATTCTTTATTCTTTTAGTGATAGTTTGAATAAAGGAAGACCCGGTCACACATTGTGATTGTTGGAGTTCCCATTTGGTCTTTCTCTCTTTCTTGCTCTTGCTCTCCTGCCATAGCTCTTCTAGGCAAGCTTTGATCCTTCTCACCTTTCATCAAAGAGGTTGCCTTATAAATAGCCCTACCCACTACCATTCTATCCTGAGAACAAGCAATTCAATTTTGGGAGAGGAGCTCCACTAGCCTTACCAACACCTAATGAGCAAAGATTGACAACCCCTAGGGTTGATATTAATGTGATATGAATACCTAGACCACCTAGGCCCATTATAACCCATCCATCAAGTGATGCCCCAATGTACCTTGTGAAAGAACCATTGGATGAGGAGATGTACATGAACCCTTACATCACTTACACTAAAGAGGGTAATTTGGTCTTGATGGATTTTAGACCAGTGCCAATTATGGCTTTGGGCAGGGGATGAAGTAGAGGTTTAGGAGGAAGCTAAGACCAAGAGCCACTCGTCACCGGTTGGACATGTGGTCATCTAGAATATATTGCATCGCAATGTCACAAGAAAGAGCAAGCTAACAAGGATTAAGCTAATTTGAGATGTCCCAAATGTGATATCACATACTTATATGTTGACTCTCCTTGGCAAAAGCCTTCCATTAGCTTGGCAATCATGCCACCTATGCTGCTAGGACTCTTCATCATTGAAACACTAGATGATGATGCCACTCTAATTCCCTTAAACATCATGAATCGAAATCAAGCCAACTAGGCTGACATTTCATTACCTAGACCTAGCAACTTGGATGCAATGGCCATAGAAAAGAAAATTGAAAATAGAGGAAGAAGAAAGATGAAGCTAGACAGACACACCAATATATAGTGCCACCACACTTACCAAAGGGAAGCATGTAACTGATGCAAAAGCCAAAACATTCACTCCAAAATGGAGGGAGAACGAAAGTGTACAAGTCAAAGAGTATCCCAATCCCAAATAATAATTGGAGATTGTGGACAAGGTTAGGAATTGGGTAAGAGAAGTGCAGATACACCTAAAGGACACAGAACCAATCGAGAATGAGATCAATGAACTCTTGAAGTAGCCTACTTACGACACTAGTGGGAACCTTATGAGGAGTTTGAACTAGGAAGACCTGTGAGTAGCTTACTTGCCACATTCACCTCAATACGAGTGTCCCTACCGCTAGAGCAATTACTTAAGCAAAGCTTAGCACTATGGGAATCTCCAAAAGATGGATTGAAGGACCTAATCAACTAGAGATGGTCACCTTGCCAAGGCAAGATGTAGACATACACATACCAAGCCTAATTCTAAACCTATCCTACAAGTGAATTCCTTTTGGAGGGAAAAAAAATGCACACAATCCTACTCATCATTATGCTAGGTGAAGAAACATGAAAGGGAATTGTTGACATAGGAGCAGGGGTTAGTGTTCTAAGTGATATGGTCTTGCAGGTATGGGGTAACCCGCAAATACTAATAACATCATTTAATGTCACACGAGCTAATGGGATAAAAGCTAGACTATTTGGTGTGTTGAAGGATTAGTCATTGAAGATTGCAAGTATCCAAATCTCCATGAACTTCGTAGTCATGAAACAGGTACACTATGATATCCTATTGGGACGTCCATGGATGTGCAATGCTCGAGTGATTGAGGATTGAAGCAATGGTTTGATTTACTTTGGCAACCACTCAAAAGCACTTAGAATAGAGATGCATACCTAGAATGCTTCACCCATTGACTTGGATGCTATCTCTACACCACTTGGAGGGGATATAAAGACTATGCCTAGTTATGAACCTCTCACAAAGTACATCCCTTGCCTCGATGATAAGTGAGATTGGATGTATATACTAGCTACTACGATTGATTTTTTCTTCTCAGATGATGAAAATGAGTATGTGCATGCTACAATCAAATCAAGTAGACAGGTTGAGTAGAAAGGAAAACCACCAATGTTGTAGGGGATCGACTAGTCCCTATCAACATGATGCTTAGAAGTCTTGAATTACGAGCTCACATGATCTATCATGTGTTTGCAAACAAATCAGAGTTAATGAAAATCTCAAATATCTCAAAGAAAGGCTACAAGGTAATCCCAATACAAATCTCAAATGGCTTTAGGACCTTTCTAAAGCTCAACAAGTGGAATTGGAAGAAGGAACGCAACCTAAATATACTACACAGTTTGGCTCTTCTTGAGAAGAACCAAAGAGTTGATGAATAAGTAGCCACCAATGACAAATTCTCGAATGCAAAAAATACAAAGAGTAACTACAAAGATTGTGAATAAGGGGGTAAAGCCTCACACTTAGACCTTGAAACAATTGACGATGACATTGATGGCATACGATTAAGTAGATTATCGTTGATTCTAAACCCATGAGATCCCTAGTGTTGCTTCTCGATAGAATAGTCAAAATGGATCATGATCATATCTGGTTGGAATATTTAGGAGTAATAGTGTAATAAAATAAATTTTGTACCCTTTTAGCTTAGGAGAAAATACCTTATTTAGGGCTAGATTATAAAAGGCAAGAGTCTGCCATTGTAAGGATCTTTTAGCACATTTGTAAACATCCTCCATTTCTTGGAGCTTGAGGGTTCTTGCCTTCCCTAACAACATCGAGGGTGAATACTCAATGCCCACCATAGCAAGAGGTGGATTTCTTATAGTAGCCTCTTATCCATGATTTGGCACAAAAGACCCTAACATTGTTGATGTAGTAGCATAGCTTGGTGAAATTTGGATAGCATGGACTTCCTCGTCTTGGTGCAACTTGCAAAGCTCTACTACTTCACAAACATACTTCTCAACTGATTGCACAATGAAATATATCCCATACTGTCATATGTTGCTACCAATTCCTCCAATAATGATATCTTTGAAACATAGCAACTGCACATCATGTCATTCTCATCAAGCACAAACTTATTTATGCCAACTCATACACCCTAGTTGCATGATTTATATTGGGTCTTAGTAAAAGCTACATCCATTGTGATTATTATAGCTTTATCCTCAATAGGTACATCCATTTTGACTATTCCACATAGATTTGGATATGCCAAAACACCAACTTGCATCAAGAGGATGGGATCTACTATTCTAAACCCTTTGGAAGGAAATCCTCTAGTTACTCATGCTTGCAAGTTTTGCTCTAGAGTTATTGATGATTATACTATATTTTCCCCATGATTAGCCCTCTAAAAGAAATGTTCCATAGCTATACACCTCTATTTATTTAAATAAGGCTGCTCCTGATAGGCATTCTTGAGCTTTAAAGCCATCCTCAATTTCTTCAAAGGAGCAATTTTCCAATTCGTGTCCTCTAATGTATCTCAAGCCAATTATATGTGCCTCAAATTTCTGATCAAGAAGATTCTGACTACAATGCAAGTTGCAATGTATGATTCTATCTTTCCACCATACCTTCTTATTTCTTGAAATTACTGTCTAACCAGTAAATTGTGTGCTTGTCAAAGTCATCTACTAAGAGGAAAGCCTCCTTCCAAAATGGAAAAATTTTGGGAATCCAGAGAAGCATCCAATGAGGTGCAACCAAAGCAAGTAGTCACATAAAGAAAATAGCAAAAGCCAATTGAAGAGGAAATAATTATTGTCCTTTGAAGAGGAGCCATTGTCTAGAACCAATTGTGGGAGCTTTCACTCAACCGCCAAGACCCACGAATCGCTTATTGCTTCAAGCGTTCCAAGCTGATCACTAATGGCTACCTCTCACATAGCCGATGCACCATTCATATCTACAGGTGTAGTGAGCTTACCTCCATGTTGATTGAGTTACCTCCTCTCCCGTGCACTCTGGTAGCTCCATGATCCAAGTGCAAGCTTCAAGCAAGCTCCACGCTCCAAGCTCCATTGCCGCGAGCAAAAGAAGAGAAGAGAAAAAGAGAGGAGAACATGGAGAGCTTCTTCTCCCTGGTCCCTCACCCTCACACACTCACTCCCTCACACTCTCACACTCCCTCTCTCAAGCACAAGCTCAAAGCAAGCAAGCAAGAAGAAGAAGAAGAAGAAGAAGAAGAAGAAGAAGAAGAAGAAGAAGAGGAGGAGGAGGAGGAGAGCCACTTTTGGCCACACACAAGAATGAGCTTCTCATTCACTTTTCAACTTTATATACAAAACCCTAAATCCCTTTTGGGCAGTCATACCCTTAGACCCTTTTTTACATGGCCGACCGCGCTAGACCTAGGTCTTCTTGACAAAACGCTTGCTTCGGATGTTCATGCATTACCATGCACTTGGGAAGATATACGAACTTATGACCACTAAATTCCCCAAAATTGCTGCCGAACTGATAGCAAACGATGAAATCTCAAAGGAACAAGCTGCCCTCAGAAGACTCATCACTTCATATCGTAAGCCTCCTCATTCTGCTCCTGAACACGAGTTGCAAGAGCTCACGCAGATGGCAAGCTCGCCTTCCACGTTCTTGCAACAGTGGTTTACTCTAAGAATCCAATGGTCCATATGATCTAGGTGGATTATTGTTGGATAGTTCTTTAGTACTTGCATAATCACCCATGCTATGTTCTATATCCTAAGATGCTTGGATGGGTTGTAAAGGAGAAAATACACTTTGGCCCAAAGGCATTATTAATTCTAAGGTTGCTCAAAATATCCATGAATCAGATTCAATGTCTTCAAGTAGAGTTGAATATTAATTCAACGCTTCAAGAGATGCTTCAATTCTTGATGAAGATCACTCCAAAGCTTCAAAAGATGTCTTAATTCCTTTTTTAGATCAAGAATCCAAGTGATTTCATTAATCCATAACTTCCTAAGTATTCAAGAAGAAGGAAATGTTTATTTCTCTAATGTTGGATCAATCTTGATGTAAAGGCCTTATACTTGATGCTCAAAGGTAAAACTCATTATAATTCCCAAGAATAAGCCACAAATTGATCAAAATTTTGAAGAATTTTGAGGATGCCATGTTTTTCCCAACTTAGAGAATAAGAATTCCTAAAATCTTCTTAAAATGCTTCAATTTGAAGCAAGATTCAGCTTGTTGTCCATGAATTCCATGGCTAGGATTTGGAAGAAGCTTGAAGAGGAGGAAATGGTTCAATGCTTGAAGAATTAAGCAAGAGATTGCTTTCAGGAGCTTAAAGAAGTGAAAGCTCCATGGAATCTTGAAGAAGTTCATTGCTCTTTTGCATACTCAACAAAAAGAGGAGAGAGAATCCATGGCTAACCTTGAACCTTGAAGAATTACTGAAAGAATGACCTTAGCTTGTTGGAGAAGCTTTTGTCAGTATCGACCATCAAGAAGGAGATTTCAGGTAGAGAAGAGGACCACAATATAGCCTAAAAAATGTGGTGCAAATCACATTGATATGGTTGATCAACCATGTGGCCAATTGCTCCCCAAGCTAGTCAATCTACTGCTCAAAATACTCTTGATGATGTGAAGAATGATGTTGTGAAGTCTAATGAAGAAGGCCTTGGCCTGGAAGAAAGATCTCAATAATTTTTAAGCTATATGGAATCTTGGGACAAGTTGCGAGAGAAGAGGAAAACTCTTGATTAGCAAAAAGTAATCTGGTTTAAGCTTTCTCTAAACTCTATTAACCTCAATTTTAGCCCTATACCTTCAAAATGGGCCTCTTCTTATTCATAAGTTGCCAAAATATCTAAGATCCCTCTATTTCTTCTTCAGATATTCTCCAAGAGCTCCAAAATTGGTAAAGGCTAACTGTAGGAAACTCTAATTACCCTAGATGGTGTTGGTAACTAGATCTAGGCTTGAAAATGACCTTGCCAAGAATCAACTCAAGGATCTGATACCATTGAAATAAACTTAGCCAAGACTAAATTAAAATGACAAGAAATTCAAGAAACAACAATTGAATCAACTAGCCATAGCCCTGCCATAGATGAAAATGTATTAAATCTACGGGACAATGAAGCCATAGCTAGAAGAAATCAAAAGTACAATGAGAAGATGTTGTGCACAAGTTGAGGAAGAGATCGCTAGAAGGAAGTAAGACAAAATATGCCCTCCTTAGCTCACATGAGCTCCTCCAATGGAGGTAGGTGGTGGCTAGCTATGGAGATTGAAAGACCAAGATGGGAAAATAAAGGTTTTCATGTGCACTCAAGTTGAGATGAGGTTCAAGGAGGCTGAAGGGATTAGAGATGGCTTTGATACCATGTTGGAAATTAGAGTTTATAGCATGACAAGAAATGTGCACAAGAGGGAGAAGAGAGCTCAAGAAGTATAAGAAGAAAATCTTGCTTATTCAGTTGCTTGTGAAGTACAACTGGTACACTCTCTCACACCTATCTGAGAGTGACCTCTTGGCTATTTAAATAACCATTGGATGGCTAGGGTTAGGGTTTTCCCTACCCTCCAGTCCATTCACCCCCAGCTACCCTTATCCACCTTTGCATACATAGGGTTCACACGCCTATCTCTCAACATTGCTATCCTAGCTCCTACTCAAATGTGGACAACATTATCATGCCTTGACAATTCTTGCAAGAGGCATCAGATGAAATGCTACATCTAATCTTGGAGTCTTTATAAGTAGGTGTGAAGGTAGATCCACAAACTTCTGTAGCAATGTTAAGGAGGTTGCTTCCAATATGAGAGCTTGGCATGAACCCTGCCGCACTTTGTAGCAACATAGAGGAATTTGCCACAATCATTGCGATATTTTATCTAGCATTGCCTTTCCATTTTCACTAGCTGCATTCTTAGTTTGGTGTAAGGGTGTGTGAACTAATGTTAGTGGTTGAAAAGCAGTTGTTGCTTTAGCTTACCATCATGTCTAAGGATTTCAACAAACTATAAGTCTTGTCCACATAAGCAAGAAGACAATGGACCATTTTAAAATGCCTTTTAATCAGATGACTTTGTACCAGACTACTTAGCTCCTGCATTCTAAGAATTGGAGGTCTACTAGAGAGCTCTAAAGTGCATCACAATAATAGACTGATACTAGATGGTACATGGCTAAAAGCACGTGATCTTACAATTGAAAATGGGATGGATGCCTGTACCTGCAAATCTGTTCTACCTTTAGAAATTTCTCTTTGCCAACAATAACTTTGTATTCATGTGGTATTCATGAACATAAGGCATTCAAAGCTCCAAGTATATATGAGGCTTTATTTGGCCTAGACTTTAATATGTGATTTTTCTAGCCTTGACTTTAATATGTGCTTTGCTTGGCCACGTTTTTTGTCTCTTGTAAGTTAAACCATAATCAACATCCTGAGCTTATCTAGATAGATAACAATTTTGGAGTAATGATGTTATTGGTCATTTTCTTCTTTATATATTGTGGATGAGCAACCTATATATAATATGCAACAGTAATCATGCTCAACAATAACAACAACATCAACAACATGCCATAGTAGTTTATGAGCTTCAATAGAGCAAAAGTGGATCATCATTTGTTAGAAATTCAAAATTTTCCAGCTCATTGTCATTCCAAGCAACAATAGTAATAGTAGCAGTGATCAAGTAGCAGGGGTAGTGGTAGTTACAAAAGCTCCATGAGCCATCCTTGTACTTTTGTAAGCTCAAGTTTTGAGGACAAAACTTCTTTGGGAAGGGATGGATTGTAATAAAGCAATTTAGTCCTAGCTCTAGAAATCAAGGATAGATATAAAAGGTTGGAAATTAGTATCATGCATATATTTTTAGGATCATTTGTAACTTCTTCAATGTTGGAGTTTAGGGATTTTCTTCCCACCCACCTTGCACGGAGGTGTATATCCATGCCCACCAACATTGAGGGTGAATACGCAATGCCCACCATAGCAAGAGGTGGACTTCTTGTAGTAGCCTCTTATCCATGATTCTCATCATCCTTTGATTTCAAACTAGCTATGGCTTCATTGTGCGATAGACTTAATACATTTTTAGCTATGGCATGGCTAATGGCTAGTTGTTTTAATTGTTGTATATTGGTTTTCTTATTATTTTAATTCAGTAGGCTAAGTTTATTTCACCAAACCAACTGTATAGTTTAGGTCTAGCCTAATGATTGTCAAGTAGATAAGGTTGCCCACAATCTTCCAATACATAGTGACATCATCAATCAAGTCACCCTCATGTGTACTAAGCTTAGTATAAATATCCAAAGGTATCTAAATAGGTTTGTAATAAGCCATACCATAGTTCTTCAATATATCCAATGCATACTATCTTTGTGACAACCATTTACCATCTAAAGTCTTGATTATCTCTATGTTGAGAAAATATCGCAACTCTCCCAAATCTTTCATCTCAAATTTAGTCTTAAGGAGACCCTTCACATGGACAATCTTTGTCTCACTATTACCCACAATGATCAAATCATCCACATATATAGTAATGACCACAATACACTCTCATAGACATAAAATGATCAGTTGTGCTTTGCAAAATCCAATACTGACAAGGTATTCCACAATCCTTTCATGCCATGCCTTGGGTTCTTCCTTCAGCCCATACAAGGCCTTACAAAGCTTGCATACATAATCTAGATGATGGTATTCCATAATCATGTCATGCCATGCCTTGGGTTCTTGCTTCAGCCCATACAATTCCTTATAAAGCTTGTATACATAATCTAGATAATTCTTATCTACATAACTAGATAGTTGCTCCACATAAACTTCCTCTTGTAACTCCCCCTATAAGAAGGGATTCTTACCATATGTTTGATGCATTATCCAACCTTTTGATGCAACCACTACTATGATAGCCCTTATAGTGGCCATTTTAGCCACTGGAGTAAAAGTCTCCTCATAATCAATACCATAAGTCTGTGCATACCCTTTGGCAACCAATCATGCCTTATAGCTCTCAATAGATCCATCTAACTTATGCTTGACCTTGTAGATCCATTCGCAACCAATAGCTTTCTTGTCTTTAGGTAATGGCACCAACTCCCATGTGTCATTATCCACTTCATCCATAGCATGATCCTAATACTCATTATCCACTATATCCTCAAAATGATGGGTTCCACATCATGCATAACCTTAGCCATGTGTGCATGGTGATGAGTTCCATATCTATCATATATCAATTGTTGCATTGTCTTTCTTATTCTACTTGACCTATGTGGACCTGGATTGCTACTTAGTGTTTTAGCATCCTCTTGTGCCCTTCTGTACACTAGGTGTTTTAATGGATGGAATCCCAAACTCATTATCCAAGCTCTACCCAAATCCATTTGAATCAACATCAACATGAGAGAAACTTGATGATACTTCTATCATACTAGGCGAGCCCCCAACTTTCTCTTTATCTTTTCTTGATATTTGTGATATACTTGGTGGAGTAACCTGTGACCTCAGTCTGCCACTCCAAGGTCTATCAATACAACCATGACTAGGAGACTCTTGTGGTCCACTCAATGTTTGTCTGCTGACTTGTTTTCTACATAGCCATGCTATCATGCTCATCAACCCCAATTGCATTCTACACATTACTATACTAGCTACTCATTTCATAAAAAACAACATCCTGCTAACTCTCATCTTGTGTATTATAGAAATATAATATTATTTAACAAATATATAATTTATGCTTTGGGATCCAATTATGCAACTCATTAGGAATATGCACATAAGCAATACATCCAAATACTTTCGATTTGGCTTTCTATCTATAAACTTCTCTTCGAGTGTCATACTACGTATGATAGTAGTGGGTGTCCTGTTGATAAAATATACATCAGTAACAACTACTTTAGTCCAATAGTAAAGAGGTTAAGTTTCTTCTTTACATCAATGCATGAGTCACCTCTACAATATGCATGCTTTTCCACTTAGCAACTCCTTGTTGCTTTGCAGAGTATCTACATGCATACTACCTTTGTATACATTTTTTTTTGCAAAAAATAAAAAAAATTGTTGGAGAGATATTCTCCCTCTCCATTTGACCTTAGCCATTTAATTTGCAACCTTATCTCCTTTTCAATCAAAGTATTAAAGCTTTCAAAGTGAGTGAACACCTTACTTTTCTTATGCATAAAGTAAAGCCCATACTTTGTGAGTATGATCATCAATGAAGGTAACATAATACTTGCAACCACCCAAAGTTGCCGTCTTTGTAGGACCCCACACATCAAAATGTATCAATTCAAGTGGCTTCTTGCATATATGCATTTCATGTGAAAATGCATGCCTTTCTTTCTTTCCAAATTAACATGCTTCACATACTTTATGCATTCCATCAGCCCTAAACTTGGACAAGCTATCCACTATCTGGTATTGATTGCATGTCTTTCATCCATTGGACATTCACACGACCAATTCTCTTATGCCAATTTTAAATATCAAGCACAAGACAACTAATATATGATTGTACTATGTGTCTACTCCCAATCTTTTCTAGCCTTTACCTTTTTTGCAATAGCATTTTGCACAGGAACTTTGAGTGCTACTACCACGTCTCCTTCAATGTAATTCCAAACACCTTTGCCCTTCAAGAAATTGTCATCCTAAAGTTCCGTGCATGATAATTTTTCTTATCAAGCTTCTCATTGATAATCTAGTTGAAGTTGTTAGATATTTTGATAAAACAAATAACCTTGTAAAAAATAGCAATCTATGAGTAAGTTGATAGTATTGGTGGATGCATCACAACTAAATACATATCCTTTTTCATTGACTGTGGACAACAATAATTTCAATCTATAATTTGTATGTGGATGCATTTTATGTATGCAATCCACAAAATATCTGAAACCTTATGGATTGAAAATCTGCAACCTATGTACTGACATAGCTAAAACCAAAGTATCTCAAGCTTGTCTCTAGTATATACATTATTCTTCCTACTCACCAAGTTTTATTGCAATTGAAGATTGCAACCCTACCAATCTCAGGAGTCTCCTGTGGTGGCTATAACCCAATGCAAATTGAGTAAGGTGAAACAACTTCTTAGCCATTGCTTGCTTGATTACTTTCTTGCTCCAACACCTTCGCCCAAGTCTTTAATTGAGCTCTACACAGTCATGAAATGGCTCTAATACCATGAAAACAAACAAGAGGGAAAATAGGTGAAGAACCCAAGAGCACACAAACAAAAGAAATGGAGACTTGAGAACACTTCTTCTTCTTCTACACAAGTGAACTAAGTGTACAAAAAGATAAAAAGTAATACGAAGTACCACAACATATGTATATGGGGTCACCAAGTGTGACCCCATTAAGGAAAGAAGAGGTGGCACAATAAATGTACCATAACCAAGGATGGACTATATGGGTGCAGTCTAGCTGTAGAATCATTGGCATATCCTCATGTTAGTCACCTAACATATAAGTGAATAATTTATGTCACATCACCAAGGTGCATAGTGGATGCTAGCTCATGTAGAGCTCGATATCTCAATATTCAAAGCAACGGCTACCTAGAGAAACATCCTTGTCCAATGAAGACTACAAGTTGAACTCTGAGTCAAAAATTAGCTCTAATAGTGATCTAGAAGTCCCATTGCTTCTTCCTAAAAATGGACATACCAAATGGGGCCTCCCAATCTACCTACAGTGGAATATATTAAAGGAAGAGAGAAAAAAGAACAGAAAGACCCTATTGTTGAGATGTAGAAGAAACTACATGATCTCTTGAAATGCTTCACAAAACTTAAAAAAAAAAGGATAGTAGTGTTGCCAAGGGCTAAATGCCAAAGGTAAACTAGTGAGCCAATAGAAGGCCCATTGGCCAAAGTCAAGGAAGTTGATTTAGCCATAGAGGGCAAGAAACCAAACATGTATTCATCATAGATGACCTCATAGAAGAAGAAAAGGAAAATTTTGCATGTTAAGAGAGTTTAGGGATGTCTTTACTTGGTTACTAGAGGAGCTAAGAGGGATTGACCCTAGCATCATTACACACAATATTCCCATGGTATAAGATGCAGTGCTAGTCAAACAGTGATCATATGCCATGGATCCCAAATGTGCACACATTGCCAAAGAAGAAATTGACAAACTATTGAATGCTAGATTTATGTACAAAATGGAGCACATGATTGAGTATCACCAATTGTGATAATGCTAAAGAAAAATTAAAAAATTTAAGTGTGTATTAATTACAAGAAAGTAAATGTAGCAAGAAAGAGAGATAACTATTCATTGCTATACATAGAGCACATGCTAGAGAGGGTCCCAAGAAAGGAAGCTTATAGCTTCCTTGATGGATTCTCAGGATATAATGAGGTGCAAGTCTTTTCAGATGATAGGTATAAAACAATATTTGCCATTGAGTAGGGCATATTTGCATATATAGTGATGCCATTTGGATAGAAAAATAGCCCTACCACTTTCCAATGGCTAATGTACATGATAGTCAAAGACATGCTTTGCAAATGGTTGGAAGTGCTCATAGACGATGTCTCATCCATACGAATTAGACTAAACATCTCAAAAAACTTCTAATGATCTTTGAACATTGGAGGTAGTATGGTCTCTCCCCCCCGAACTCCTTAAAGTGCCAATTCTAAGTAAAACATGATGCATCTTAGGACATGTGGTTTCAAAGAATGGCATTGCTACTAACTTTTCCAAAGTCCAAGTCATTGTTGATCTACCACCATCGACAAACTACAAGGGATTTCAATGTTTTCTTAGCCACACAAGATATTACTAATGGTTCGTGGTGTCAAACTATGTACTCATTAACGGGGCCATTTTACAAATAGTTACTTGTATTTGAGTGGACTGAGGAATACCAATGTGCTTACAAAGAACCAAAAAATGCTCTAACTACTGGACCAATCCTATGAGCCTAGATTGGAGCATAACCTTCCACATGCACATTGACGCTTTAACATTTATTGTGGGAGCAATTTTGTGCCAACTTGGAGAACATAATTTGGATTATACAATGGGTTTCACTAGCTACCAACTCTTGGATATGAAAATGAATTATTCTGCCACCAAGAGGGAAGGATTATCATTTGCTATTTGCTAGCAATTCCTTTTATTTTCTTTGTGGAAAATCAGACTTTGTTATACTTTGTGAACAAACCATGCGCTATTGGGTGCATAGCTAGATGATTATTGCTTCTTCTTGAATGACTTCTTAATGGTTATGTGAAAGGAAAAATAACATTATATGGTTGGCCATCTTTCTCGCATACCTAATGGGGAGCTAGTTGAAGAGGGCATTGTTGATCACCTACTAGATGCCCATCTCTTTGGAATTTCAAAAGATGAAGACCTTTTTGATGCTAATATCACTATTGATTCTTGGCTATTATCTTGTTGAGTCCTCGATAATCCACACACATTTGAAGCCCGACAACACTAACCATCATCAATCTCAAGCAAAAAAAAAAAACACTTCAATGCCAAGCTCAACCAAAAAGTGTTAATGGGTCTATTGAAGCCCAACCCATAGATGATATGCTTAATTCCACTATCATTGTTGATACTACTCCTAGTCATTTGTCACACAACCCATAGATGATATGCTCAATTCCACTATCACTATTGATACTACTCCTAGTCATTTGTCACACAACCATGAAAACAACACAAGTGTAGATTGCAACATGTCTCACAACCCACCAACCTATAACCTTAGCCAGATCAATGAAGCTGAAGCAATTGTCCCTATAAAATTAATCATATCCAACATTGACAATGTCCCTACTATAGTCCCACCCTTTGAGACTACCCAACAAGAGCTTCATCCTAATCAAACTAGTCATGTCAAACTCAACCCACCACTGAGATTTAAGCCCTCATATTAATGACCATCCATTTTAGAGTTGGCTTCAAATATGGTTATAAACTCTAGGGATGATATGGTAACATGCATTAGAAGGCTTGATACAACCTTCACTCTTTTTGCAAGAAGATATGAATGCTTAGACTTAGGTCCTTTGGATGATCAAACAGTAGATGATGTGTGTTCCTTACCCTATTCTTGGGAGAAATTTGAATTCATCTTTCCAAAAAACCCCATGATTGCCGATGAAATAAGTGCAACTCAGGTCTCTCAAGAATGGGCCTTGAAACAATGGCTCATCACATCTTTTACAAGAAATTTCATCAAAATACCACTAGAAGAACTAGCCAAGCTCAATCACATAGCCAAATCCAAATCTATGTTCTTATATCAATGCTTCACACTATGTGCCGAATGGGACTAATTGGGATGTCAAATCATGACTAATGCTCAATAATGACAAGCAATTAAAACATTTGAGTATGACCCCACATATGCTGCATCCATATCCTTTCAAGTTTTTGCTATGATTTGGAATCAGCCGCTATCAAGTTAGCATCATGCTCCATCTCGATTTGGATCGGATCCTTACTAAAGGAAGAGCTCCATATTGCTAGTAGATTAGTGGAAAGGGTGAATACAAGTTCAAAAAATCTCAAGGAATTGGAAGAAGTAACTGCTTATGACTCAATATAAGATTGGAGTGAAGTGACAGTAGTGAGCTATGAAGAGTCACTGTAGTGGCTCTGGTGACATTTCATATCAGACATACCTCTTGGGAGGGGTATTCACGACCAAATAAGGGTTATTATGAGTGATTATTGATTATTGTAGTGAGGAGATGATGTACTCTTGAGAGAGAGAGAGAGAGAGAGAGAGAGAGAGAGAGAGAGAGAGAGAGAGAGAGAGAGAGAGAGAGAGAGAGAGAGAGAGAGAGAGAGAGAGAGAGAGAGAGAGAGAGAGCCAATTCTATGCAAGACAATGTATCTACCTATGAGAGATTGTAAGAGAAAGCTATGGAATCTTTGAATATGAATAATATGTGATATCTTTCCATTCAAAGTGTTGTATTATCTTGTGTTTTTGTGGTCTATCGAAGAATTCTATGAAGAATATCAAGAACATGATGGATTTCGTTAAAGTCAAAGCAGTGGGAGAATTGTTTCTATGAAGCTATGTGAAGATTCCTTATTCGTGGTGTTGTTTTCTTTGTTGAGATCATATCAAATATGAAAAAGATGGTGATACAAGATAGATTTTCTTGCAGTAGAAACCCCGTTTTTCTTGGTGTCTCTCTTGGGACTCCATGTTTTTGGTGCGCAGCTGTGGAAAACTGCCATCAACAAGCATTAGAAGAGACTGAAAATGAAGGAAATGGCATTGCCAAGAGGAGAAGAATGCAATGGATGCTTGCAAAGTTCCTTCAACCACTGAAGAATTGGAGATTCTCATTTTCCAAAGCCACTTTCTACAAGAAGTTCATCCCACAATGGCGGAAACATATTACCATCATGATGTAGGCTCTATGTGTGGTGGACTATTTCCTCTCCTTCTTGAAGCAACAGAGACATGCATCTTGGTAGAAAATTGTTTGGGAGCAAACTCAAGTGCAGAAACAGAGAGAATGATCGTCCATGGGAGATATAGCATTCATTGAGAAGTTTCCAGACATCATCAAGTGGAAGATTGTGAAGAAGCTTTAGGAGTCATGGTTAGTGGATGTTCATGAAAACAAGAAAGAAAAGAGTTGGAATTTGTTCATGGATGCTCAACAACATGACACGTGGGACGCATGGTGCATTGACACAATCTCCTGTTTGTCCAATTGGCAACCCATTAGAAGCTAGTAGATAGAGTGTTCTTCACAACATACACTATTGGAACCATCAAAAGTTGGCATTAGTATGATGATGGCACCACAACGATCCTCAGAAGAATGAGTTTTGACACTTTTAGAACTGAATACCTTCCCCCTTTGTAGTGGTTTGAAAGTTGAATTCAGAGACATTGAAAAGTAGGAAGTAGAAGAAATGTTCGCAAGAGAGTCCTCTAGAGACTTTTAATTAGAAAAAATTAGTTAAATTACTAAAAAACACTATACATTCACATAAAAATATTATTAATCCCTAAGTTAGAAAAATCTAATAAATGTTTAAAACTATAAGTTTAGCTTTTCTTGTATTAACTTCAAGAATCTTCATTTTATGAGGTAAATAACATACAAAAATAAAGATACCATTATCAATTTGTTAGAAAACCCAACTTCAATCTCTCTATGGAAAGATATATGGGAGCTAAGCAAGGATTTTCAAAATATAGTTGAATAAGGTTTCAATCTCTTTGCAAAAAGATATGTGGAAGGAGCTAAAGCAAGGATTTTCAAAACAAAGAAAACATTATCAATTTTCTATGGAAGCTGACTTCAATCTCTCTATGAAAAGATATGTGAAATGAGCTATGCAAGGATTTTTAAAACATAATTGAACTAGGGATTATTTTGAAAGTATGTGAAGAACATTTGTCATTATCATCATACTAGTTTGGTTTCTTCTAGATTGTACACGATTGTAGAAGAGAGACAAGTGCAAAACATGGCGATCACAAAGCTCTTAGGTGTCTATAAACATATTAAAGATTCAATTCATTTTACAAATCGAAAGAAAAAAGATACGTTGGTTTTCAATATGATGAATTGAACAATGTATAGGCGGATCTAAAGAGTTTGTGGGTTGCAATGGTACATGTTTATGCTATGACTATAGAGAATGCATAGGGCAGCTTGTATTTGTAACTCTACAACATGCAAGGGATTTATCATCATAGGGAAAGGTTAAAAGTATTCAATCTGAATTTAATGATCCATGGTGGATATGTGCAGTTCAAGTTCCCAATGAGAGCCATGAGAACTTCAAATGGCTTTTCAATCACACAAATATCCCAAGCATCATAAGGTCACAAGGAAAAGTAGAATGGCCTTAAAATGTATGTTTTGGATTTTTGGTGGAGCAAAAACACCACATCCATAGTTGTATTATATGGATGGAATGACCTCCTTGAATTGGCATGACACAAAAAGTATAGGTATTGCCCCATCAAGGGACAAGAAAAATAGCAAGCTAGGACTTTGAAAAGTGAAGGAAGGAATTTACAAAGTAGTGCCATCAAAGAATTGCAAGATGGAGATTGGGAGGCTATCCTTCAAATTCCATTAGAAAGAATGCATATTTGTACATTTTTTGTAAAGATCTAGACTCTTGATAAGCTTTTAATGTTGCATTTAGATTATGCTTACTCTATCAAGCCTACATCACTTTCAGATGTTTGTATCAAGAAATGAGAAAAACTTCTTTCAAGAATGGACTTTTATGGTGTCTATATGCAACTTCAAAAAGATATACAATAATCTGGAAAATCATGCAATGTCTTAGCCCTTATCACAATGGAAGGGCCAAAGACTAAAAGATTTCTCTCCGAATTTGACAAGAGCATCATTTATAGGAAAAAAAATATGAAGTGTTATTATCTAACTGTCAAGACCAAAAATGAGATCGACATTAGTTCTAAGGCTATAGCCGGGGGCTTCTACGCACACCAAACAATCCCCATGGCCTCACAGCTAGGAGCATCTGGATATTAGAAAATGGTTAATCTAACCAATGTGTTTTAGACATGATTTCAAACTATAGTCTGATGTACTACCCATCCCGACTCCAAGCACATGGAGCTTCCCATACATATAGGTGACTAATAGCTCGTTTTACACACAAATAGAGCACCCCCAACAACTAATTGCTTTCACTCCTACATCTCTTTTACACCCTAGGGATTTGGCCCTAGGATGCATGTCCCAAATATAAAGAACAAATGTGATAAAATCCTCTCATGATATTTATAATGATCTAGGAATATTTCAGCCTCATATAATGTCTCCCCAAAGATCACTGTGCCACCTTGTAGCAAAGGAACCTCACATCCGTAGTGTTGGTGACAACTAGGTATATAGGTGCTATGTATCTAGGAGTTTTCCTTTTGATACCATGCTTCAATGCAAATGCAACATGTATGACTCATGGTGCTCAAACAATTTTTAGTATAAATCATTCGTGTGCATGTGAAAATAGTGTTTCCATGATTTCTTTTCTCTAATGTGATGTTGCATTGCAAAGGGATAGTACCGGGCTAACTCATGCTACTATTCTTCTTTAAACTTAAATAAATCGAAGCCTATATGCCATAATATGTAATGAAATAAGAACTTATTCAAATCTTATCTCTTTTCAGCCCTTCTTTCTTATTGCTTACGTTTTGCTTTTGTGCATAAGTGTAAAAGGATTTTGTCATTATTTTTTGTATGAACAAGTAATAAATATATAATTTTCACATATAAATGAAGGTAGACTAAGGCAAATTCTCGTCATTACACATCCACATATACACTCTTAAATTTTGATAATTTTCAACATATCAAACTAGTTTTTCTCTATTTTTTTATTAAAAAAACTATTTTTCATGATTTTTTATTTATTTGAATATAAATGACAAATTTTTCTTACTTTTTTGATTTATGTGACTAGTATGGATTGTGATCCATCAACATGTGAATTATTATTCCATGTGGACAACATTAAACTCTCGAAACCCAATAAAATCCTCATTTTTGCATTAAATCCCGTATCTCATGTTCATTGAAGTAGAAGTCCATAAAGCAATAATATGCGGGAATAGTAGTAGCCAACAAATATTCTATGTGAAGAATTAGAGAAATTACATTTTTAAATCTATAGTCCAAAAATTAGGATGTACTACCACTAGAAAGGAGAGATCATGAATATCACTATTATGAATACAGAGCAAAAAAAGGTCTACAAGAAATCGTAGCAATAGAAATAATGTATATAATGGTTAGTAGAAGAAAAATATGAGTTGACTTAGCTGTGATTTGAGAGGAAAGGTCCGTTTGAGATAGATTATAAATTACATATATGAGGCAATATGCATCTACAAAAGAGGTGAGGTAATGCGGTTTTAATCTTTTTAATATAAATGACTAAAAGTGATTGAGTTTTTTTATGATTTCAAACATCAACAAGCATAACTCACAAATTTTCAACCATACTCCATGATAAACACAAGAGATATGATATAATATGCAATAAATTGACACTTACACTAAATCCCCCACACATGGTGCATCATATTTAAAAAAATGGAGCTGTTGATACCATCACACAACTGCACTGATACTCACCTTTGTGCTTCCTCTCTCCATTTCATGCATCTTGTCATTCATGAACTGGCATACCCATTCCCCCTCATCTTCTCAACCCATACGAATAGTAATTATGGTGAGAGAAAGACTAGATTTTGATCTTTTCATTTAGTGCATCATTTCTCTTGCTTGTCGCAGTGAAATAGAGTGCAAAATTGCAAGAAGCCATGGCCCAAGCTTGATCCTTAGTAGAAATGGCCATATTTGGGAGCATGAAGGGATACACCAAAAAATGCACCCCGTGCTTCTCTCCTTTTGAAGCTTTTAGACTGCATTAATTACTAATTACTAAATTTACCAATTCATCTTCATCGTGTTCGCATTGTTGGCAAGCAAGTGGTTTGGTTAAAATCAAAGGTCCAAACGGACTTGAAATTGAAATTTGAAAATATATGCATGTTCATGGCATAAAAAACTACTATCTTGGCCTCTTGGATGCTATTTTTGGCTTTTGAACCAAGTAGTTAAATGGATTTCGATCAACGAATGGACACTTCCATTGGATTCCTGACGTCGAAATCCACTTAGAAAAACTCTAGCTCCTCGATCTACGAGCAACACATTTTTTGCCAAAATTTCCACTTTTATAGCTCCTAGGCCACTTTTGCACTTTAAATTTTGCCTTAAATTCGGCTCTCATTGGTGACCATGGGATAGATTAGCTCGCGTCAAACCCAATAACTAATCTGTATACACACAAAATATAAAGATCATCAAGTTGCTTCAAGTAGAAATACATAACATAGCCTATCATAGCTCTTGCCCTACCCCCTAACAAAATTAAGGCATTAATTCCATGAGGGGTAGTACAAACATGATCTGACAAAAAGATCCAAAGCTAGTTACTAACCAGCTACTCCAACATAGGCTAGCTACAAGAACTATCAAAGGAGTTATCCTAAGTGATGGTCTGACCTACCTACCTAACCTAGGATAACTAGACTAGAAACTCCTACTAGGTGAGTACTCCTATAGCTTGTCTCATTATATATATATTTATCTATTCTTTATCATCTGATACTTGGATGTATAAAAAGGAGGGAGCTAAGCATATTATGACCCTAGGAGAAGAGGGCATCGGTCTTAAGTCCACGGTCTTAAGTCTAGTCTCGATACCTAAGAACCTACCAAGCTCTCGAAGGCGACATGGTTTTTTGTTTTATTCCTGATCACTTTTATTTTCGCTTTAACCATCCTTATTTCCTTTTCAGTAAAATGCCACCCCTAGGAAGATAAGGTATCAGTGACTCGTCCCCAAGAACCTACCATACTCTTGCAAGGTGATGAACATAATCTCTTTAAAAAAAAATTCTTTATTTTTTCTTATTGTAAGGGTTAGGACTTTTTTTTGCACACCTTTGTATATATTTTAGATATATTTATTATTATTTTATTTTATTTGACAGGCTTCCCTAGATATATCACAACTAATAGGGATTCCTAGGACTAGCTCCCTAGTAGGCTAGAAGGACAAGGTCACTAGGCCTATTGCTAAGACAGAGCTCTATATGCGTGATAATGTCTTCATAGGTGGACCTTGATCGCCGGTCCCCGACACAAGAAAGAAAAATCCCCAAAATACAGGTAACACATTTTGATTAAGGGAAAAGAACTTGGAAAGGAAAGATGTCACCTAGACTAGTTGCGAAAAGAGTCCACATAGTAATTGGCTCCTCCAATTGCTCATTCAAACCTATCTAGTGTAACACTAAAATAAAAAAACTATTAAACGTACCCACACCAAATTGACACATGGCCTTTTTGGCCTAACGCAATCAAACATTATATTCCAACCAATTGTGAAGGATGGACTTTAGGCCCCGGAACGTGCCTAAAAATAGCAGAAAAATGTGAAAATGCGGGGAAAAATACCAGATCGCGAAGGCGGCAGCTCGACCGAGGACGATTTTAAGCATTAAGTACTTGACGGGCACCCATGCCACACTCCGTGAATTTTCATAATTTTTCCGTGCGCCCCTGCCAGTCAGTGAAGCTGCAGGCCTGTCCGGGATGTTGAGACGAGCTCACAAGAATTTTCAGATCGAAGTTCGGAGTCCGGATGTGGAAGATGGCCCGAAACTGGCCAGGGTGCCCAAGAGGGGGCCCAAAAAGGAAATCCCAAAAGGTGTAAGAGAGGGGGGGTGACCTTTGGCACCCCCCCCCCCCCCCCCCCCCCCCCCCCCCCTCCTAATCGATTCCTGGCTTACATACAAGCCATAGCTACGAGCACTCAGGCCTGATCAAGACATTGTGCCGATCAAATCGCTGGTCTCCGCTCCCGCAATGGTGGACTGGTTGGAGAGAGAGAAAATCAGTCTTTCTCTCTCCTCCCTCTCTCTCCTCTTAGCCCCCGTTCGTGCTTGAAGGAATAGGATGGAGATGGACGGCCGGATGGATGCCGATTCTTGACGGGATGAAAGAGCAATGCAAAACCATTGTAGATTGCTGATTCCAAGCAGAATTCATGGCTGGAAATCAATCGTGGGACGTGCCAAATTTAATGAGAAACCCGCAAGACACGGTAATAATTGTTTTTACAAAGAAAATGGTCTTTTGATGCAAATTTGGTTGATAAAAATGTGTTCATATGGATTGAGTTTTGAGTATGTCGTGCTTTGAGTTTTTTTCTAGCTGTTCATCATTTAAAAATAAGAAAAACATGTGTGTGATAGTAGAAAATAGAAAACCGAGACACGAAAAACCATAAAAATGAAGGAAAATAGGGTTTTGGGCTAAAAATGATGCAATAAATTAATCCACACCTACTAAAATTTCTGTTTCTGCTGAAATGAACTAAGGGCCACAGCCCATAAACTGAACTTAATTTTTAGCAATTAAAAAATGGGAGAAAATGGGAAAATTTGCAAGAAAATGATGGAAAAACCCTAAAGAATAGGGAAAAATTATATTTTGGGCTTCGGAAAATTGGGAAAATTATGAGTAATATCCGTGAATGTATAGCAGGGCTGAGGCATGAGGATTTGCTTCAGATCAGCCTTGTTTTTGTGTTTTAGTTCGGTTTTGTCTGCTTTTGATATGAAAAAAATAAGGTAAAAAGCCGAAAAATACCATGCAATGAAGCACAATCGTGAGAAAGGAATCATGAAAAGGATGTTTTGCACTTGTGCACGACACTGTTTTACTAAATGCTTGAGCACTAGGCATCCACCAAATGCATGGAGCATGAAAAAGAATTTAAAAGTATTAGTGATCAGCTCCTGGACATGCATTGCAATTGGTTTATGAGGATATGACCTGCGTTGAGAGGCAGTGAGATACCCATGCTGTAGACTAGTCGTGGGGTCCTAAAGGGGAAAATAAGTGAGGACAATGGTACATTCCTGGACACACTTATTTGGTACCTTGAGCGACGTTTGTGCGAAATGTCTATATGTGGAGCGACGCACTGAGGGGCCAATCCCCAAGGTGTAGGAGAGTCGCAGAGGGTTGACGGCATTCAGCCGTAGGAGGAACCCCATGTGTATGTGATTCGAGCCTTTTTGGCTATGTGAAAGGGACTCCCTCTGAGGAGTAATATTGGGTTAGGATCAGTTGGACTACAACGTATTACAAACGCAATGTTTAGGAAGGCAGAGATTTTGATAGACGCTCCTTTGCCGCGAGGTCGAGGGGTTGTCTTGTGCGCAGTGACGAGGTCCGGCTAGTATATGAGCCAGTGCCGGCCCGTTTTTAGGTCCATCAGTGGTGCGTCTGCCGGGAGTCGCTTAAAAGTGGCGGTTCTCGAATCCTGGTTGTTTAGGGACCAACTAGCAGTTTATGCCAAAGGATACTGAGATTGATCCGTTATGTATCGATAAGCATCGTCTAGCAGAAATCCAAAAGCAAGAAAGGGACGAAAGAGCTAGGCGACGTGCTGAAATTTTTAGGAGATATTCCCCTAAGCGTAGCGGTGCTGAACCCTTACGAGGGAGTAGATCTAGTGGTCTTAGTACCACGAGCAGTAAGTTAGGAGAAGGTGGAAGCTCTAGTGCTCCCCTTCCTTCTATAAGCCAGTCCACGTCAAGTACGGGAGGTGTAACTCCACCGTCCCCTATTCCTAGTGCAAATCCAATCCTCGTCATGGCGCAGCCTATTGCAATTCCAGCAGGAACGACGGATTTGCCGGCTCTAGGTTACCCGCTACCCATTTTTAATGGGTTAGTTGAGGAAGATGCGGATCTCCACATTAGGGAGTTTCAAAAGCTGATGTTTAATTGTCGCATCCAAGAAGAAGGACATTTAATGATGTTCTTCAACATGACTCTCAAAGGAAGAGCCGCTATATGGTATCATGGTTTAGAAGCTGGAACCATATTGAACATTGATGCATTTTATGGAGCTTTTCGAAGGGAGTTTGCCCCTGAAAGGGGTGGGCAATATTGGTTGCGTGTACTCAACGTGACCCGCCAAGAACCCCACAAAGATATTCGTGCTTATGCGAAGAAGATAAAAGAGGTTTTCCGTAAGTTGAATACCTCTATTCCCATCCCCGCAGCTGCCCAATTGCAGTATTTCCTACATGGTTTGGACTTTAACATTCAATTGCAGTTGAGTAGTGTCCCCTTGGGGGATATAGACACTGCCATTACACGAGCACAAGAGGTGGAATCCCGACTACAAGCAGCCTATGCTTCTCGAGGCAATTCGAACATGGGTTTAGTATTGGGAAATAATGTGGCAATGGCCAATGGCAGTAGTGGTCAAGGGATAGCGATGGCTAACCCTAATGGGAGAGGAAACATGATGCAGAATGTCCCTTTATTACAAGCTCCCCCTAGCATGTCGATGCCTACGGGCAGTCAAATGATTCCAAACGGTGGAAGCCAGGCAGTTAATTCTAACACCATGCCTGTGGTTCAACAACCAGTGCCTAATCGAATTGTTAGGCCGATGGAACGACATGGTAATGACCAAGGCTATGAGTCCAGTTCTTCCAATGTTCTTGGTGAGGTTAAGGACATGATGAAGCATTATACCGACATGATTACGGAGCAGTATCGACAAATAGCCGTGGATGTCAACTTCCTTAAAAAACAACAAAATTTGATAGGAAGTAGATACCCAGAGGAGGGTGCACCGTCGAGGTTTAGTTGCAAATGGTGTGGTGGGCAGCACTATCCAAGGAATTGCCCAAATGTTAAGTGCGACATTTGTGGAAAATCCGGCCATTTAGCAGCTGCTTGCTGGAGTAAGATCAGTTCTCTCCAGCGTGGTAGTCGGCAACCAGGGCTTGTTAATCATCGTGCCCAAGGAAATGATTCCCAGCAAGAGGATGGGCCTAAACAAATACTTCAACGACCAAAGACTACAGTGGAGGAGCTACCAAGTGGTAGTGGGGTTAGTTTGATTGAGGCTGTACGCGTTAACGATGATGAAACCTCTAATTTGCGAGCTGTCCTTACAAGAGGTCAAAAGGGTAGAGGAGCCGACAAGGATAAGCCTGTCGACGGAAACCCTAAACAAGGTGATAAAGGAACGCAAGTTTTGGATCCTGCCCTGGAAGGGGGACCTTTGAAGCCCGTAGAAAGTAAAGCCGATAAGGAAGCACCAAAGAAGAAGGTGAAAGTTAAGAAAGAGGCAATAAAGCCAGTTTAGCGACCTAAAGAGCGGATGGTTTGGCGTGAGAAGCGAGCTCTATCAAACTATCATGAATTCGATTTGGCGGGCTCTCTTTGCGAAGTCAAGCCGGATGTGAACCTTTTACAGCTTATTAAGCTTTCCTCAGGAGTACGTAAGGAATTTAGAAAGATCTTACGTACCGGTTATATCGTAGAACCTTTGGGAATTGCGCGAGTTGGTGATGACTGGTTTGAGCATGCTGAGAAGCATTGCCCAAGGGTTGCAGCCTATGTCGATGGGATATTAGTAGATTATGCCATTGTCGACACTGGATCATCTGTTAACATTATGAGTTCTGAACTGATGGAAAGGTTGGGTCTTGCGATTCAGAAAGATACTTCCACAATTCTCAGAATGGCAGATGATAGTTTGAGACAGCCAGAAGGCTGCATTACTAAGGTCCATGTCACTGTTGCAAATGTAGAATGCCTGTTGGACTTTAGGGTGATTCGTTTTGCAGGGCGTCCAAGTTACCAAGTATTACTCGGACGACCTTGGATCTTGCAAGCGGACTGCCAAGTAGATATACCCGCCGGTTGGCTGATATTCGGTAGAGGTGCCCAGCGTGTGGTAGTTGATGCTTATCCTGAGTCCCCGCAGAGTGAGAGAGCTCCTCTATCTTCTACAGAATTGGAGACATTAGAAGATTTATCTGGCAATGAGACATCATCAAGTGATGAGTCCAAAGAGGGATCCACCACGGAGGACATCTATCAGATCACTTTGAACGAGCCGATAGAGGGCCAAGATCGTATAAGAGATGTAGATGTTATCGAGCTAAACCTTGGTACGCTTGATGATTCGCGGCCAATCAAATTAGGGTCTATGCTCAGTACAACAGAAAGGGAGGACTATGTGGCCTTGATCCAGGAATTCCGTGATATCTTTGCCTGGAGTTATGATGAGTTGAGAGGCATTCCTCCTAGTCTTGCTGTTCATACAATTCCGTTGAAAGAGGGCAGTCGTCCTGTATGGCAGAAAGTAAGGCATATGCCTTTCGAATTGAGGGACGGCCTGTTTGAAGAGTTACAGAAGCTTCGAGAAGCGGGTTTGATTTTTCCTGTGCAACACACGGAATGGTGTTCGCCAGTTGTGATTAGAAAAAAGAAGAATAATCAAATCCGTTTATGTGTAGACTTTAGAGAGCTGAATAAGCAGACAGTTAAGGACTACTACCCGTTGCCATTTATTGACCAGATTTTGGATCAATTAGCGGGTAGGGAGATATATTCGTTTATGGATTGCTTTGCAGGATACAACCAGATGGCAATTGCAGAAGAGGACAAGTTGAAAACAACTTTTATTACTGTATTTGGTACTTTTGCGTACCATGTGATGGCCTTTGGTTTATGCAATGCACCGGGTTCGTGGCAACGAACAGCAGATAAGACATTCGGTGACATATCCCCCGAAGAGTTGAAGGTGTTTATTGATGACTTAGGGGCCGCCACCGTGAGAGGAAGGTAGTTGCTCATTTTAAGAAAATGCTTTGAGCGCTGTAGACAATTTTGCATCGCCCTAAACCCACGGAAGTGTGTTTTTGGAGTACCCTATGGGATGTTGCTGGGTCATGTGGTCAGTTCGGTAGGAATTGCGACAGACCCTGAGAAGGTTAAAGTTATAGTTGCCATGGGTCCACCACGCACTCCGAAAGAGGTTCATAGCTTTCTGTCTTCGGTTGGTTACTATCGTAGATTCATCAACGCCTTAGCAGAAAGAACATTGCCGCTTACAAATTTATTGTCCTTTAGCTGTTCGTTTGTATGGGGTGACCCTTGTAAGGTAGCATTCGAGGATGTGAAACAAGAGCTAGCAAGAGCGCCCGTCTTAAAAGCACCTAAAAGAGGTGAGGTGTTCTATATATTCTCAGCAGCCACCATGTATAGTATCAGCTGCTGTTTAGCCCAAATTTGGGAAGAGAAGTGGTACCACCCGATTGCTTTTGCTAGTCGGAAGCTGGGGGTATCCGAAATCAACTATACTTACATGGAGAAATTGTGTCTAGCGATGGTCTTTGGGACCAAGAAATTCAGGCATTACATTCTCTATGAGAAAGTCGTGCTTTATACGAAGGCGGAGGGACTTCGATTATTGATGAATAAGTTACAGCCGCCTGATCGTCTAGCAAAGTGGTTAATCACTTTGCAGGAATTTGATTATGAAATCAAGAGTAAGCCACCAAGGTTGCATGGCATCGTGGAATGTCTTGTGGACTTTGGGGAGCCGAAAGAATCTGTGGCTGAAGGTAGTGATATGGAGTGGTTATTTAAAATAGATACGGCATCTATTCCCTCCTGGTATGCTGCAATAACACATTATTTATCAACAGGAGAGGCGGGATCCGAATTATCTAAAGCTGAGAGAAGGAAAATTAAGCAGCAAGCGTTAAAGTTTGCCTTGATCGCAGGTACATTATATCGGCAAGGGGTTGATGACATCTATCGCCGGTGTGTGATGCCTGACGAGGTGCCATTCATTTTGGAAGAGTGCCATGATTCTGCTTGCGGTGGCCATTTTGTTGGACGGCTTACAGCACAAAAGGCTTTAAGAGCAGGTTATTGGTGGCCTGCCATCTTCCAGGATGCGTTTGTGTATGTTAAGCGATGCGATATTTGCCAACGGCATGATAGTCGAGAGAATAGGAAACGACCACTCACCCCTATTATGGCGATACTTCCATTTGAGAAGTGGGGAATAGACTTTGTGGGTCCTATTACTCCGTCGTCGACTACGCAAAAGAGGTACATCATTGTCGCAACTGACTACTTCACAAAGTGGTTAGAAGCACGGGCAACAAGGAAAGATGATGCTAAAGAAACTGCTAGTTTCCTTTTAGAGCAGATAATATGCCGGTTTGGTCCGCCGAAAGAATTAGTGTCGGACCGCGGAACCCATTTTCTGAATAAGGTGATCAAAGGTTTGACAGAGATGTGGCAAATCAAGCATAATAAGACAACCCCATATAATCCGCAAGCCAATGGTCAGGTTGAAAGTACCAACAAGCAGCTTGTGGGCATCCTGTCCAAAATCATGTCGGAAAAGAAACGAGATTGGGATAAAAAGTTATAGGTGGCAGTGTGGGCTTATAATACGACCTTCAAACGAGCCACTGGCCATACCTCGTTCAAGTTAGTATATGGGGAGGAGTGTGTTTTGCCTTTAGAGATTGAGCTGCCAACTATTCGGTTTGCCATCAATCATTCTTTGAGCAATAAAGATGCACTTTTTGAGCGCTTGACGACACTGGCACATTTAGATGAGCTTAAGTTGCAGAGCTTATTGCACCAAGAAGTGGCGAAGCGCCGAATGAAGCAGCTACACGACCTCAAAGCCAAGAAATACACCTTCAAGAAAGGACAGCTTGTTCTGTATTATGACGCACGACGAGAATTATTTCCAGGCAAGCTAGAACCCAAATGGGATGGGCCCTATAGGATCGTTAGAATAGGAAAGAATAAATCTACAGTGTTGTTAGCTGACCTTGAGGGGATAGAATTTAAAAATAAGGTTAATCTTAATAAGATTAAACCTTATTACTTCTGATTGCACTAATGCTATGACTGCCTTGCAAGTCTAGGCAAGATCGATCAAACATCTGCAAGGAAATCGTGATAGAGGTTGATGGGTTGTCTGATCCCTTATTTAGAACACCCATATTTGGAACAGAGGTATCATCAGGGAAAGCTCATTTGGTGGAGCAAAGGATACAAGGTGATTGAGCAAGAAGGTGGGACATTTAGTTGGGAGATCAAGGTCTTCTGCCATCACTGCCTACAAATATTGACGAGTATCCCTGTTGAATTCAATGACGATGGAGGGATGGAACCGACAGTCCACCCATTGAATATGCTGAATTTTGATTACCATAATTACGAGTAGAGTTCAAGATGGCAGGATATGTAAACCCTTTATGGACGTACACTTTGTACTTTGATGGGGCGTCCAAGGGTCCATGCAAAAAAGGAAGTGTAGGAGTTGTCATCCGAGACCCCCGACGACGCATTGTCATGAAGTTAGCTGCTTATCTCGGGGCGAATTTTACCAATAATATGGCAGAATACAACGCCCTGATAATGGGTTTGAATATTGCAAAGAAGGGTGGTATCCGCCAGTTATTGGTGAAAGGGGACTCTCAGTTGGTTTTAAATCAACTCAATGGGACATACATGGTACGGAATCCCATCCTTTGTATGTACCATCATACTGCCGTAGCCCTGCTAGACGAATTTGATAGAGTGTCTTTTCAGCTGATTCCACGGAATTGGAATCAGTTTGCCGATTCTTTGGCTAATTTTGCGTATGAAGAAGACCTCTTCTTTAATTGTGGCCCTTGTCCCGATATATCTATTGATGGTGAGACAGGCCCCGGTCGTTTGTGGGGTATGCTTTCTGAACATGCCCTTTTTGGCAGACGATGGTTGCTTTGGGTGATGCAAAGGGTAAGCGAGACTCATCTGCCTTTATTATCTCAGACCCACAGACTGATTCAATGACATGTGATGCGAACACCTCTTGCGATATACGCAGGAGGGATAGGTCATAATCTAATGCACCTAGTTTAGGGCTACAAGCCCTGTTCCCCTGGGAATGGTATGCTTTGATGTCTATCATGGTTGTTTCCAGGTGGATGTTATGCGTAGTCAGTGTCTGATTTCATTAGGCCAAGAGGGCCGATGCAGTTATGTAGTGAAGTGTTTGATGTCATTAGGCCAAGAGGGCCATTTCCCTGTCTAGTGCGGGTGCGTTTAATCGGGTTTTTGTTTTAAGTGTTGTGCTGGACAGATTTTGTGGTTCGTAGACTTTGGTGAAGCTTGGAGGGAGCCTTTGTCGCGGCATCGATGGAAACTTCTTGTGGCCAATCCAGGTGATACCTCTCCTTTACGAGTATTTTTTTTCATGTTATCAAAGAAAAGAACAGGAATGAAAATATATAAGCAGTTGCGCATTGCCTTGCGAGGGCCTGGTAGGTTCCTGGGGACGAGTCAGACCCGGGGCCGATACCTTGTCTTCCTAGGGGTGGCTTCGTGCTGGAAAAATAATACTAAAACAAGGAAGGTTGGAGCGAAAACAAAAGTGAGCGTCAGAAAAGGATTACGTGTCGCCTCGCGAGGGCTTGGTAGGTCCTTTGGTACCGAGACAGGACCCGAGGCCGATGCCCTGTCCTCCTTGGGTCACTACGCTCAGCTCCCTCCTTTTTACACGCCCGAGTATGGAAATAAAAACCTAAAAGATGAAATGTGCTAAAAAAATTATATATATATCTTTTGATCTGGCTATAGGAGTCCTCGCCTAGGAGGAACTCCTGGTTCTGTTGTCCTTCGTTAGGTAGGCAGTTTAGACCACCACTTAGGGCAACCTCTATGATAGTTCTTTTAGTCTGGCCGTGTTGGAGCAGTCGGTTAGTGACTGGCTTCAGGCTTTCTGGCAGATTATGCTGGGCCTACTCCTCGTGGATTTCATGCCTTGGTTTTGTCAGGGGTAGGGTGAGCATTGTGCTGTGTTTTATTGCATTTTTGTTTTGTAGCAGTTTGATGCTCCTTCGGTTGTTTATGTGCAGATATGTTCTTGGGTTCGACGGCCTGAGTCGTCCTATCCCGTGGTCGCCAATGAAGGATGGACTTTAGGCCCCGGAACGTGCCTAAAAATAGCAGAAAAATGTGAAAATGCGGGGAAAAATACCAGATCGCGAAGGCGGCGGCTCGACCGAGGACGATTTTAAGCATTAAGTACTTGACGGGCGCCCGTGCCACACTCTGTGAATTTTCATAAATTTTCCGTGTGCCCGTGCCAGTCAGTGAAGCTGCAGGCTTGTCTGGGATATTGAGACGAGCTCACAGGAATTTTCAGATCGAAGTTCGGAGTCCGGATGTGGAAGATGGCCCGAAACTGGCTAGGGTGCCTAAGAGGGGGCCCAAAAAGGAAATCCCAAAAGGTGTAAGAGAGGGGGGGTGACCTTTGGCACCCCCCCTCCAAAAAAATCGTGGATATGGGGGAGGCGGCGGCTGAAAACAGCCGCCGAAAAAATCGCACCCCCCCCCTAATCGATTCCTGGCTTACATACAAGCCATAGCTATGAGCACTCAGGCCTGATCAAGACATTGTGCCGATCAAATCGCCGGTCTCCACTCCCGCAATGGTGGACTGGTTGGAGAGAGAGAAAATCAGTCTTTCTCTCTCCTCCCTCTCTCTCCTCTTAGCCCCCGTTCGTGCTTGAAGGAATAGGATGGAGATGGACGGCCGGATGGATGCCGATTCTTGACGGGATGAAAGAGCAATGCAAAACCATTGTAGATTGCTGATTCCAAGCAGAATTCATGGCTAGAAATCAATCGTGGGACGTGCCAAATTTAATGAAAAACCCGCAAGACACGGTAATAATTGTTTTTACAAAGAAAATGGTCTTTTGATGCAAATTTGGTTGATAAAAATGTGTTCATATGGATTGAGTTTTGAGTATGTCGTGCTTTGAGTTGTTTTCTAGCTGTTCATCATTTAAAAATCAGAAAAACATGTGTGTGATAGTAGAAAATAGAAAACCGAGACACGAAAAACCATAAAAATGAAGGAAAATAGGGTTTTGGGCTAAAAATGATGCAATAAATTAATCCACACCTACTAAAATTTCTGTTTCTGCTGAAATGAACTAAGGGCCACAGCCCATAAACTGAACTTAATTTTTAGCAATTAAAAAATGGGAGAAAATGGGGAAATTTGCAAGAAAATGATGGAAAAACCCTAAAGAATAGGGAAAAATTATATTTTGGGCTTCGAAAAATTGGGAAAATTATGAATAATATCCGTGAATGTATAGCAGGGCTGAGGCATGAGGATTTGCTTCAGATCAGCCTTGTTTTTGTGTTTTAGTTCGGTTTTGTCCGCTTTTGATATGCAAAAAATAAGGTAAAAAGCCGAAAAATACCATGCAACGAAGCACAATCGTGAGAAAGGAATCATGAAAAGGATGTTTTGCACTTGTGCACGACATTGTTTTACTAAATGCTTGAGCACTAGGCATCCACCAAATGCATGGAGCATGAAAAAGAATTTAAAAGTATTAGTGATCAGCTCCTGGACATGCATTGCAATTGGTTTATGAGGATATGACCTGCGTTGAGAGGCAGTGAGATACCCATGCTGTAGACTAGTCATGGGGTCCTAAAGGGGAAAATAAGTGAGGACAATGGTACATTCCTGGACACGCTTATTTGGTACCTTGAGCGACGTTTGTGCGAAATGTCTATATGTGGAGCGACGCACTGAGGGGCCAATCCCCAAGGTGTAGGAGAGTCACAGAGGGTTGACGGCATTCAGCCGTAGGAGGAACCCCATGTGTATGTGATTCGAGCCTTTTTGGCTATGTGAAAGGGACTCCCTCTGAGGAGTAATATTGGGTTAGGATCAGTTGGACTACAACGTATTACAAACACAATGTTTAGGAAGGCAGAGATTTTGATAGACGCTCCTGGCCGCGAGGCCGAGGGGTTGTCTTGTGCGCAGTGACGAGGTCCGGCTAGTGCATGAGCCAGTGCCGGCCCGTTTTTAGGTCCATCAAATTAGCCCTCTTGGACTAACAAAATAAATAATAAAATACACCTTTCAACAACCTTCGACTGAAAGTAAACCCTTGGTTCCCATATAAATCCTACTAAAGTACAAAGCTAGACCAAGGGGATGGGCCACTTAAGCCCAATGGGCAAGGTTACTAGAATGGGATTTAATAGTCTCTTTTGATTTTCCATAGCATTGTGTCTTTGACAAACATCATAATGCTTAACACATGCAAAAGCATCCTGGAAAATCATCGGCCACTAGTAGTAAGCACATAAAGCTTTTTGGGTGGTAAGCCATCTAGCAAAATGATCCCCACATGTTGAATCATGGCATTCCTTTAAAATGAATGGTACCTCATTAGGCACTATGCAATGATGATACACCTTATCCACACCCCTTTTGTACAAGACACCAGCTATAATGGAAAATCAAAGTGCTTGTTGCTTAGTCTTTCTCTTCTTAGATTTAGAAAGAGTTTTCCTCTGTCGCCTATGGATAGATAATGAGTAATAGACGTATACCACAATGGGATGGAAGCTCCATCAATCTTACATAGATCCTCGTAGTCACTAATATTAGCCCACTCTTCCTTAGGCTCATCAAAATCCACTAAGCATTCAACAATTCCTTGTAATTATGGTGGCTTACTTTGAATCTCATAGTCAAACTCCTAAAAAGAGATTAACCACTTGGCTAGGCAATTAGGGGGTTGAAGCTTGTTCAACAATAAGTGTAGACCCTCAGCATTAGTGAAAAACACTACCTCCTCATAAAAAAATGTAATGTCTAAACTTCTTGGTGGCGAACACCATAGCCAAACATACTTTTTATGAATAACTATAAAGACTTGCAAAAACGATTAGATGATAAAGCTACGCATCCCAAATCTGTGATAGGCAACAATTGATACTATGCCTTATTGTAGCTTTAAAGATATAGAAAACCTCACCCCTTTTTGGAGCTTTTAACACTGGCGTTTTGGATAATTCCATCTTAACATCCTTAAATGCTACTACACACAGTTCAATCCATTCGAAAACATGATAGCGTGCCAGGAGATTTGTCAAAGGTAATGAGCTCTTAGCCAATGCATTAATGTACCGACGATAATAGCCCACAGAAAAAACAAAGTTATGAACCTCCTTAGGGCTAGTGGGTGGGCTCATTGCCACAATCATTACTACTTTCTCAGGATTAGTTTGGTAATTCTAGCCACACTCATAATATGACCTAATAGTAAGACGTAAGGAACCCTGAATACACACTTTTGAGGATTTAATGCTATGTAGAGTCTTCATTGATGTTTGTTACATCAAGCCAGAATCTTGGATATGGTGGCAAGTAGTGTATTGAATCATTAGAATCCATTTTTTCCCATTTGATGTTTTTCTCTGCACGGCTCGGACGACGACCACAAGCCTCGAGCGGCTCAATTCCCATTGGGCTTGGACATTCGAGCCACTTAAGCTCACTTGGATGTCTGAATTGGACAAGAGTTCACTCGGACTTGAACCAATTTTTGTGACTTAGATAGTCGACCCTCACGCCTTGGATGGCCAACTCAGACACTTAAATGCATACCCCTCATTCGATTCTGAGTCTTGACCACTTGAACAACCACTTTTCTTTTAAGAGCCCACTCGAACAATTGGATTTGGGACTTGGACGGCCAAGTTTGGGACTTGGACGAGTTGTCAAGAATACTAAATTTAAACATTTTTTTATCATTCCAAGAACTGCCAGGGACAACGGCTAGCTGTCCACCAGCACTCCTGGTTGGAAGCTAGGACCATAAAGCTGATTCTCACCAAAACTTTAACCTAACAGTTCATGAGTGATTGAAATAATTGACCACTAGCCACTTACTCCCTGATACAGACTCAACTTGACCAAGTTGATTGAACATCTTCATCAGACCACCTATCAAATCCCACAAGAGACCCAAAATCAATTGTTAGGAGTAATCACAATCTACACAAAAAAGTTGCAATGGCATGAAACTAATTGGATGTGATTAACTTCATCGAAGGCTACACTCTGCATTATTGACACTTAAGTGCATGTGAAAATTGGAAAGCCTGATTTCCACAGTTTATATCGAGTCACATTGCTCAAGCTTTTAAGTGTGTGTACATTTGCAGATTGATTGGATTAACATGGAATACAAAAAAGAGGATTAAGCTAAAATACCCACCAGTAAGAGTGCAACCTTGGGAACCGAATGAGTGCCCCAAGACACCAGAAACAAAGATCTAGGGAAAATAGAACCATTAGGCCACTAAGGGAAGGAAGACTACCCAAGATTAGAGACACATCTTTAGTCGGCCTAGTCAACCTTATAGAAGTACTAGTGGGTCAGGAGACAACCATCATGGTAGGTTTCAGCTTGAATGAGAATGACCTTGACCTTGATCTTGACCTTAACGTGGTAGGGTATCCGGACAACATTCAGTGACTTATCACTTAGTTTGACCAACAAACAAGGATAACACATCATGGAAGACTTGCAGAGCCGATATCATAGACAACCTTGAGGAGGAAGGAGATTAGGAAGGATAGCAGCGAGCTACAACCAGGAGCAAAGGGCTAAAAGATTACACTAGGAGAGAGCTCAATGGGGTTCACATCATTCTAGCCATACCGGGGAGAAACAAAACGAGAGGAAATGAACATAGGGAAAGAGCCTTAGAAGTAGACCTTACAGTGGGTGAGCTACTCACAAAATGATTAGTAGACAATACCAGTGCTGTCGAGTAAAGTGGGATAGCTTTGGTAGCATCATTACTAGCCCCAAATACCAAGAGCCAAATGAAGATATCCATAATGACCAAGCAACTCGATAAATATCAAGCACACAATGGCCCCTACAACTTCATCGAGTAGTTTGAACATGTGTGCAAGTCTAACAACCTCATGGACCCTGCTCAATGAATATAAGCATTCGGTCTTTGCTTAGGAGACAAGGGACGGGACTTGGTTTACCAATCTAGATAATGTCGAATGCAATAACTTCACCCATCTAAACGATCTCTTCATCAAGAGATTCTTAGAGGCAAGATACTTTGACAACCTCATTGTTAAGCTAATGAATGTCAACCAAAAAGACAAAGAGGACATACGAGACTACGTCACACATGTGACGAGTCTCTACAAGAGGATACATGTAGCTGAGTGACCCAATGAGAGAGTAGTCTCCACCGTGTACATTAATGGAATCTGAAACAAAGAACTCTATAAAGACTTAGCGAGAAACTCAAACCTATAAAGGGATTTGCTTGTAAGAGTCTTTGAGGAGGCCATACGAGTGGATGACTTGCTTAGAGATAGAAGGCTATATATGGGTATTTCTCTTTGTTATGGGGTACTTTAGTTTGTGTAAATATGACCATTTCTCTTTAAGCCATTGAGAAATAAAAAATGATTTTTGTGTGTGTGTGTGTGTGTGTATGTAGAGAGAGAGAGAGAGAGAGAGAGAGAGAGAGAGAGAGAGCGAGAGAGAGCATTTCATTATGAGCCCTAATGACTTGTGCTTGCATGAAGTACATTTAAGTTCTAGGGTACAGCTAATGGGAAGGTATTTAAAAAGAAGGGGAAAAGCCGGGGGGGGGGGGGGGGGGGGGGCGGGGAAGAGGGCAAAGTGGGAGGGTTTAAATAACCTTACTTTAGCAAGCATGCTATCGACCCACGCTTGCATATGTTCTAGGTGTGCATGGTCTAGTATGTGTGTGTGTGTGTGTGTGTGTGTGTGTAGCTGAATGGAGTATAAGATCTTAAAACTAGGAGAAGGGAGGTTTAGTATACTTTTTAATAATGGGGGCACTATTTACACTTTTTTAAATATTCATGGCAGGCTTCTCATTGTAATAGCTAGCACACATGAGGTTACAACCCTACAACTCATGTGTCTTGCAAAACAAAACCCCTGTTTTGTGCTTTTTCTTGGGCAATTGCGGTGTCTCCTTTAAGGACTCAAGACCCTGAACTAGGTCAATCATTGATGTGCTTGGATGGGCCTTAGCACTCTCTTTCTCTAGTGTGTTTTCATGGGACATAGCTGCGGCTTGCTGAACATCCCTGCTAGGTTGCGAGGATACAACTGCCTCTCTTTTTGGAGAGTCTAGCTCTTTAGCTAATTCCCCTTTGTTAAGCTCCTCGTGCCTAGGCTTTAGGTGCTTTGGAAGCGTTGGATTTGTTACGGACGTTGGTTGGGACATCTCTTCCATAGGCGAATGGCTAAGGACACATTCCGCAAGGGGCATTGTCACGGCCGAGGGTTGTGACTGCTGTGATCCCTGATTGGGAGTAGTAGCATCTAGTTCAGTGGGCTAGCTACTATTGGTGGATTGCGGTGTCAAGTCCTTAGACCGATCAGAAGTGGTCATGTCTTTTGTTTCCCTTTGAGCATTCACTTGTGTGGATCGAGCATCAGTCAATGTAGTCACATTAGGTTGCACATGCATATCCTTGGGCCGAGAGCTACAGGTGGTGTCATGTCCCACCTCTTGGACATTTGGAAGCTTAGATGGAGATAGAGGTTAGGATTGAGCACCTGCACTTACGGTTGTTGTTGTGCTTCCTGTCTCCATTTAGGGAAAGAGGGTGTAGGAGATCTGGGACTCTTAGGTGGACTTGGCATTGGCTGAAAGATTTGCTCGCAGCTGTTAGACAATTGTGCCATTTGCTTTGTTGAGAAATCAGCCTTCTTATGAGCAACGTTGTGCTTGTGGTGCTCATGATCCTCTTGGAAAGTCAAAAGCTCCTTGAGCACTAGTGGTCTTTGTGCACGCTCAATAGTTACATCTCACATTTGCTTATTAAGGATGCTAGGCTCTTCCTTTCTAATACTCATGTTTGGTTTCTTGCCCCGAGACCTGGATTTTCTCTTAGATTTCCTCCTGTGCCTCTTTGCTTTGATGCAATCTAGCCTTCAGCTGATAGAGGTGGTTTAGCAGGGGGATTTGGTACCCAAATCCATCGGTTACCTGCGTAATACCCTTGGGCACGTAGCGACGCTTTGGATATCCATCGCGCCGTTGTGCTGGCTCTCCATCGATACCTTTGTCTATAAGGCTTGGGCTTCTTTTGTGGTCTTCTACGATTTTTGTAAGTCCAAAGCCTATCCTTGGCATTGTCTTCTGACCTTCTTGTTTCAAGCATGGCCTCACTCATTGGTTCTCTCTGTTCAACCTATGCTTGTATCAACTCTTTCAATAGGTCCTTGCTCTCATTACTAGGCTTGCATGTTATGTCAGCACCTTCCTTGCCTTTCCCTCGAGGTTCGATAAGGTCACCCTTTCTAAAGGTTGTGACTATCCTCACACTTGGTAGTGTCAAGTGTATCCTCTGCTACATAATCGGCCTCACACTTGGTCGCCCTTTTGAAGGGTCTTCCTAGAAGGGTTTCCTTTTCGCAATTAGCACTAATTGGAGGAACATGAAATAGGATAGGCAAGCTCAGTTTCAATTGTTGCGAGGATTGTGCACGTCCCTATAAGTGCTTGTGGGTGTCCCCCGTAAGGACTAAGAGTTGCATTAGTCAGCGTGAGCTCTGGCTGGCCTAGTAGGGTCCATGCTTCATAGGTCAAGATATTAAAATCAGCTCTTTCATCGATCAAAGCATGTTTGCTTGTAAATTTAAGCCTTCTGACAAATTCCCTTGAGTCCCCAACTGCACGAACAGATGTGGATTCTCCACTGATGTCTTGGATCATCTGTGCATTGCTATTCAAGGTGCATCTATCATTAGGACTGTCATATCTAGTCATCCTCGCAATTGTAGCCTGATGTTGTTGCTTTCCGCCTTGACTAGATGTAGTCCGAATGCAACATGTACGTGTTTTTGCAGTGTGGCCTTTTTGCCCTTGTTAGCTAGATTGGCCCATTGAGGTTCTAGGGTCTCTATTTGTCTTTGTTCGGGTATGGGCTTTTGGTTGCTCTTTTGCAAGTGAGAATCTATGCTCGTGTAGAGCCATTACTACACTAGGGTCTAATTTGGAGGACTTGTCACGGCGAGCATTTTCTCTCCAACCTACTTGGGGGAGGTGCCTCTGCGGGGGTCTGGGGGGGCAATCCCCATTGGCCCACAGGGCCGTTACGGTAAATACAATGCTCAATTTGCACGAGCGTTCATAGCCAAGTTTTGAACTACTTGCTCTAGATTTCAGTCTAGTGATAGGTCTATGATGTGCTTTTGGGTCTATACGGTCTCTGTATCGGTTTCGGAGTCTATGGGTAAAATTATTTGAAAAAATCCAGGATCGGCCCAGTAGGTCTGAATTGGAAGGGGGGCTGAATGGCTGATTCGGCCCTTTCAAATGGCCGAGGGCCGAGTCAAGTTGGGCCAAGGCAAGTGGGCCAAGGGCCAAATGTCAACTTTTTTGAGTGGGGTTGGGCCGAGTCGGCAGGGTCGAGGGCCGAGGGCTGAATTTCAAAGTTGGGCCGAATGCTTTACTCGGACAGGTTGGGTGAAAGGCATCCGAGTGTAGTTGGCTGAGGGCCGAATAATGAAGGGCTGAATGGCCGAGTGGTTTGAGGGACGATTCTGGGCCTCGCCCGAAATCGCTGTCACTCGGACGGGTAGAGTGTGACATGATTTTTTCCAAACTTCAAGAAATTCTTCGCACCAAGCGATTGAGGGCTTTCTACCTGCTGAGCACCTCCAGATCCAAGCTACTCATGTAGGGGAAGGTGTGGAATTACCTGGGCTGGGAAAATAACTCCTAGATGACCAGATTGAAGCAAGTCCACGCGATGAAGCTCTCTCCCTCTCTCCTGCTCTCTTGAAATGTGCAATGCAAAATGTGGCCTTTCTTGCCGCTCCTAGCCCCTTATCACCCTACCTAGGCCTGCACTCACCTTAGTCTTGCTCCTTTCACCAACATTTAACCCAAAATTTTATTTTTTGCCATTCTTTTCCCTGTTTTAGCCTGTTATACAACAATAGAAAACCCTACGTCTGCTCCAATGTTTTTCTCCTATCCTGCCTAAATGCAAGAAAAAATCATAAAGGAAATACCTACACTACTCCATCATGCTTTTCCAAGTCCAAAAAACAAAAACCTACTTGCTAAGAAGATCGAATATCTCTTCAAACTCCCTCGCTTCCTACCTATCTACCTCAAGCACCAGATCCAAGAAAACCCTACTTTGATGCTCGATTCGAACCGCTCAAGGCTTGAATCCATTGGTCCCGGTAACGGAACCAAAATGTGGGAGCTTTTGCTCAACCACCAAGACCCATGGACCGCTTATTGTTTCAAGTGTTCCAATCTGAGCACTAATGGCTACCTCTCACATAGCTGACGTGCCATCCATCTCTACGGGTGTAGTGAGCTTACCTCCATGCCGATCGAGTTACCTCCTCCCTCGAGCACTCCGATAGCTCCACAATCCAAGTACAAGCTTTAAGCGAGCTCCATCCTCAAGCTCTATTTCCTCGAGCAAGACAAGAGAAGAGAGGAGAAGATGGAGAGCTTCTCCTCCTCGGTCCCTCACCCTCACACACTCACTCTCTCACCCTCTCACACTCCCTCTCTCAAGCACAAGCTCAAGCAAGAAAGAAGAAGAAGAAGAAGAAGAAGATGATGATGATGAGAGCCACTTTTTGCCACACACAAGAATGAGCTTCTCATTCACTTTTCAACTTTATATACAAAACCCTAAATCCCTTTTGGGCGGTCATTCCCTTATCCCCTTTTTTACATGGCCGGCCCTTTTTCCCATTGTCCTTCTATCTTCCTAGATTCCTTCCTACCACCCATCTACCTTTACAAATTGCATAGGTGAGAGCCCGACGCTCTTTAAATTAAACCATGATGCGCTTGCACTCTTTTACAAAAGTATTGACTTGCGCTTTTTCTTGTGTGCCTTTTTCCTTTATTTATGACTTTTCTGCACTTCTTGTGTTTCCATATTTTTCTTGGCGTGACTTCGTCTTCCGTTTCACTTTTGTCTCGGCCTTTGTTTTCTGCTTTAGATTTTTTTGATTTTCCACCTTGTTCGTCTGAGGGTTAACAAGAGCACATGAATTGAGCCTTCAAATATTGCATCAAAAGGCTAAGTGGAAGGGCTTAATTGAGATGGAGTTTAAGGACCTCAAGATGCAGCTCATAAGGGACACAATAGAAAGAAAGGGCAATACTTGTGGCCATGAAGATTTGAATAGGTAAGGGTGGCAGTGATGTTCTACTTGAGCTTTTGCAGAAAAGCCAAGTGAAGTACTCAAGGCTCCTTGCTTATAACCGAAGGTAATTTTGCTATGGTTTTAGCATGAAGGAGAGTAAATTGAAGTATATTGAAGATATGGAACTTCCAAGTATTTAGGATGAGAAAGCCTTTTCCTTGAATATCTCCAATATTTTCTTCAGTTCGATCAAGCTCTCATTCCTCAAAGCCTCCACGTCCTTTACCACCTTCTTCTAGTTTTTCCACCCTTCACTTGCAATCGAGATATGAGATAGGACTGCTTGATAGCATGAATAGTTAGTTGCCTTCAGAATTATACATGCGAAGGTTCCTTGAGTATGAAGCTGTAGTCGGGGGGCTTCGATCATTACAAATTCTTGGAAATTTTAGTTCATCGGTGCCACATAGTGAGTATGGAGTAAACTCAATAATCTGCTTCATAATTGGGTAGGGAGAAGCGACTAATCATGGAGACGAGACACTGCATGGCATGGCGGCACGACACGATGACAGTCAATGCAAAATTCTTATGACCATAGAAAAACTGAGGAAGGAAGCAACGGAGAAGATTGGTCAGTGGCCCGCTACTGTACGAACTACAGTTCTTGTGTGCTGTGCCTGATGACTGCTGGATTAGGAGCTGGAGTTGAGAATGGATCTTCATCGTTGTTACCTTCCTTCTCTTTTGTTACATTTCATCACTGTAACTTTGTCTGCCACCTTCGGCCTTTGACGTCTTCAAAGTTCACCAGTTTCAGCATCACCTTCTTCTTCCTCTTTGTCGTTAGCTTCCTTCCCTTCTTCAAGCGTCTTCACAGTAGCGTCTTCTATCGTCTTCACAGTAGCGTCTTCTATTGTCTTCATCTTTGTTACCTTCTTGGTCATCGCCTCCCCCCTCTCGCAAAGATCTTCAATGGTTTTTATAATCGTTTCCAAGCAACCATTACCATCAACGATTGCTTCCAACACTCAATCCACCGACAATAGAACTCGCATTGACCAATCAAGAGTGGATACAACATTGTCACAACAGGGTGACAAGACTATACTGATCACATCCAAGGAGAACCATGACACAATAGCAGCAAGGCCTTAGGAGAAACATGGAAACCCCAAGAGCGTAAGCAATCCTAGCATTGACCAATCTTGCTCATCTAGGCCTGAGCCCCCCCCCCAGCTATGCTAAAGCCTAGGGAAACTCCTAGAACCTTGCATAAGATAGCAACCGAGCAAGCCCTCATTGGACATAGAAGTGTCACAGAATGCTTAATTGAGTTGGATGCTAAGCTCAAAGTGTTCGCACGTATCTATGTCCTTGCAGACATGGGCGCATTCCCTAAGGAGCAGCTTGAAGAATACTTGCCATTTCCCCTATCTTGGGAAGAGCAAGAACATCTTGACGAGCACTATGACATGCTCCTACATGAACACATGCAACTCACCTTTGACGAGGAAGCTGACGAACTACACTTAACTGTAACATTCAATGATGTGCTCTGTCAACCAAATCTCTTAGAGATAGAGCTCGTAAATCTTTGAATCAAAAGCATATCATTTTGCTTTCTTGACGGTGCTTTAAAAAAAACCCTATTGATTGTCATCAATGATTACATATTCAAAGTGGGCCATTGGGTTAACGTCGACGTTTAATAAAAGCTTTACGCTTTTTTGCCACCCAATCTTACATCTTAGAAGTAGATGTTATTTGGCAGGTCACCCATCAATGAGTGTGTTGCAATTTTAGCACAAGATTCATCTTCAGCAGCCTGTTCAGCAACAACCTTGTTAGGATCAACAGCTTCCTCTTCTAGAATAGCTTCTAATGTAGAGCACCTTGTATTCTTCCTCCGCAGTGTCAAATGTACTGTCTGAGTTAAAACTATTGGAAGACCAGAGCTCCTTCCAGTGACATATACTTCCATGGAAGGGCTCACCATAGGAAAGTCTATTCTGTCTTTCAAAAGGCAACAATCTTGTGATCTTATGCCACAAGTGCAGTCCATATTCCACCCTGCTTCATTATTCAAGGGTGACGTCCCCACCAAGCTGTGTGCTTGGTCTTGCAAGCGATGGTCCTTTCCATAATCAATATAAGAGAGCATACCAGAAACTTGGGTAAGTTACTCATGAATATATGTGTGCATCACGTGGGTTCAAAATAAGGTATTTTTAAAATACAAATTTTATACATTTTTACATAAAAAAAGGTGTAATATAAATGGGTTATTTACAGATTGAATAGAAAAGGGTTATGTTTTATTCATGAAAAATTCATTGATAAGGATATTTATAAATAGGCCTTGAACGCACATGATGTAGAGGATATAAATATAGTAACTTCCTCGAGACCAGAAAGTATAAGCTCATCTCTATTATTCACTTCAAATGCAAGATCTCATATGGTCCTTAGATTATTAGTATTCACATATTTCACTTCTACCGACTCTGTCCCTGCGAAGGGCAAAACAAGCTCTCTCAAGAGGAGAGATTCTACTACCATTCACCTCAAGTTCAGTGTTAATCTCCTTCTTTGGGAAAAGAATAAAGAGTGAGTTTGGAGCTTCACTCTGAAGGCATGAACCAACTTTGATGTAGAAAACTTTAACATCAAACCATGATGTATCAGGCCCAAAAGTGGGCTTGCCATGCCCAACATAAAGGTTATAATATGTATATGAATTAGGAGGGCTCTATATCTCTATTTCAAATGTGGCTTCTAGGTACAACAATGTTTGGGTCTCTGTAAGTTCATCCATGATTTTGCTCATAAGAGAGCAAAAATTCAATCAAGTTTATGTTAATCCAACGGAAAACCCTTTCACTCGAGTCTTCAAAACGGAAACCTTCATGTGAAGCTATTCTTCCATGCATTGAGCCCTATCAAGAACATGCTTTGGGAAAGAACTTCGTGCCCAATCACTCATGTAGTTTGCAAATTAGAATCCATGCTATGCAATCAATTGAGCAATGCTTACAAAAAATTATGAATGCATTGAATAAATTGTGCCTTACCTAACTATAGGTGCTTGTACACAAAAGATACACACAATGAAAAATAAACTTCAATGGTGAACGCACAACATCACGACAACTTTCATAAGAGCCCCATGGCACCTAGGGGCAAGAAGGTTATAGGGCCCTTATGAAATACTTGTTTAAGTCTAGTCATACCTAATCACTCTACAAAGAGTTTTGCAAATAAGCAATTAAAAAATCATAACGACAGTGATTGGCTAGCTAACTTTGAAATTCTTGTTTCAACCAATGAGTTGATAATTCTCTTAATGATGGGTTATCACATCCTTTTTCATGAAGGCTAGTAGGGACATTTGAGGGGTGATGAAATTGCACTCCTCCTATTCCCACATTGACTGTGATGGTGTGAGGAGTGGAGGGTGTGTTGACCAATAAGAATTGATTATGCATTTAACAATGGGTTATCATATCCTTTTTCATGAAGGCCAGTAGGGATATTGGAGAGGTGATGAAATTGCACTCCTCTTGTTCCCATTGAGTGTGATGGTGTGAGGAGTGGAGGGAGCAGGGTTCCTTACCCCTACTCAATCGGGTACAACTAGGCCTTGAGTGGTTTAATAACATGTTACACTACAAGGATTTAAACCTATAGTGACGGCGGGTAGCGACGCAGGTAGCGGCGTCGCTATCTGCGTTGCATTTGCGACACAAATAGCGATGCCCCACAGGGAAAAAAAACAAACCGAAACTGAGCGCGGGTTCATTTCGCGCATTTTCGTCGATCGTTTTGAGAGGGAGAGCGACCGTCGTGAGAGAGGGAGTGGAAGAAGGCTTGCCGCCGCCCCGCCGCTGTCGATCGCGAAGGAGAGGAGGAGCCTTCATCGCGAAGAGGAGCCGCCAAACCCTTGCCATATCTCATCGGTGAGTCCATTCTCTCCTTCTTTTGCTTGTTTAGAGTTTAATTCTCTTTCTTTTTTGCTTGTTTAGGAGAGGAAATGAGAGAGAAAGAGAGGGAGAGGGAGAGGGAGGGAGAGAAAGAGAAAGAGAGAGGGAGAGAAAGAGAAAGAGAGGGAGAGGGAGGGGGAGGAAATGAGAGAGGGAGAGAAAGAGAAAGAGAGGGAGAGGGAGAGGGAGAGGGAGGAAATGAGAGAGAGAGAGGGAGGGAGAGTGTATTCTCTCTCTCCCTCTCCCTTTTGCTTTTATAAATTGTGTATATATATTGAGAGAGGGAAAGGAAATGAGAGAGAAAGAGAGGGAGAGGGAGGGGGAGGGGGAGGGAGGAAATGGAAGAGGGAGGGGGATGAAATGAGAGAACGAGAGAGAGGGAGAGAAAGAGAAAGAGAAAGAGAGGGAAAGGGAGGGGGGAGGAAATGAGAGAGGGAGAGAAAGAGAAAGAGAGGGAGAGGAAGAGGGAGAGGGATGGGGAGGAAATGAGAGAGGGAGAGGGAGGGAGAGTCTCCCTTTTGCTTTTATAATTTGTGTATATATATTGAGAGAGGGAGAGGGAGAGGGAGGAAATGGGGGAGGGAGGGAGAGGGGGAGGAAGGGAGAGTGAGGGAGGAAATGGAAGAGGGAGGGGGATGAAATGAGAGAACGAGAGAGAGGGAGAGTGTATTCTCTCTCTTATTTATTTAATTTTTGTATAATTTGTATATAATGTGAGAGGGAGAAGAAATGAGGGAGAGGGAGAGGGAGAGGGAGAGGGAGAAAGAGAGTGAAATTAAAGAGAGGGAGAGGGAGGAAATGGGAGAGGGAGGGGGAAGAAATGAGAGAGAAAGAGAGAAAGAGAGAGGGAGTGTATTCTCTCTCTTATTTATTTATTTTTTGTATAATTTGTATGTAATGAGAGAGGGAGAAGAAATCAGGGAGAGGGAGAGGGAAAAAGAGAGAGAGAGGGAGGGGGAGAGGAAATGAGAGAGGGAGGGGGAGAAAGAGAGAGAAAATGAGAGAGGGAGAGGGAATGAGAGAGGGAGAGGGAGGGAGAAGAAATAAGAGAAGGAGAGGAAGAGAGCAAAAGGAAATGAGAGAGGGAGAGGAGAGAGAAAAAAGAGAGAATGAGGAGAGAGAAAAAGAGATAAGATGTTAAACATAATAGGCAAATAGAGCAAGAGAGGGTATGGGTGAGGGTGAGGACGAGGGAGGGAGAGGAAGAGAGAAAAAAATGAGAGAGGGAGAGGAGAGAGAAAAAGAGAAAAATTATTAAAAATAATAGAGAAAGAGAAAAAGAGAGGGTCAGCGTGAAAAAGGGATAGGAATTAGAGAGGGAGAGAAAGAGAGAAAGGTAAATGAGAGAGGGAGAGGAGAGAGAAGAAAAAATGAGAGAGAGAGAGGAGAGAGAAAAAGAGAGAAAAATCATTAAACCTAATAGGGAAAGAGAGATAGAAAGAGAGGGTGAGGGTGAGAGAGGGAGAGGAAGAGAGAAAATGAAATGAGAGGGAGAGGGAAAATGAAATGAGAGAGGGAGAGGAGAGAGAAAAAGAGAGAAAAACCATTAAACCTATAGAAAGAAAGAGAGGATGAGGGCGAGGGAGGGAGAGGGAGAGGAAATGAGAGAGGGAGAGGAGAGAGAAAAAGGAATGAGAGGGCAAAGGAGGGAGAGGAATGAGAGAGAGAGAGGAGAGAGAAAAAGAGAGGAAGAGGAGAGAGAAAAGGAAATGAGAGAGGGAGAGGAGAGAGAAAAATGAATGAGAGAGAGAGGAGAGAGAAAATGGAATGAGAGAGGGCAAGGGAGGGAGAGGAATGAGAGAGAGAGAGGAGAGAGAAAAATGAATGAGAGAGAGAGGAGAGAGAGAAAAGGAAATGAGAGAGAGAGGAGAGAGAAAAAGAAAAATATCATTAAACCTAATAGGGAAAGAGAGAAAGAGAGGGTGAGGGCGAGGGAGGGAGAGGAAATGAGAGAGGGAGAGGAGAGAGAAAAAGGAATGAGAGAGAGAGGAGAGAGAAAAGGAAATGAGAGAGAGAGAGAGGAGAGATAAAAAGAGAAATATCATTAAACCTAATAGGGAAAGAGAGAAAGAGAGGGTGAGGGCGAGGGAGGGAAAGGAAATGAGAGAGGGAGAAGAAGAGAGAAAACGAAATATTATGTGCTAGGTACTGAGTACTAGGTACTAAATACTAGTGCTCTATGATACTATATGCTAGGTCATAGAAATAGAGAGAGATAGAAGGAGAGGATAACAATCTAAGAAAAGAAAATAATGATAACAAAAACAAATTGTTTGTTGTAACATAGACAAAATGGAAAACGAAGAAGGTTCTGTTGTTCAAGATCGCGAGGTGTATCTTAATCAGCGTGTCCCATGTCCTTGCTCTCAATGCAAGTTGGCAATTAAACGAAAACACCGATTGTCTATAGAACACATACAACGATTTGGTGAGTTTCAATCTGAGATCATTGATCAGGCGATTGCGGATTTTCAGCAAATGGTAATTTGAAGTTAATATAAATCATGCATTGTACTTGTAAGCTAATTGAATACCATATACAATAAGATTGCGTCTTGCTGGCAAATTTTATATCCAGGGAGGTGATGTCTCGTCCCAAGGGGGAGTGCACCCTTTGCGGCCAATTAGAAGAGTACGTGGGCGTGTGATGGATGGAGTGCAGGAGCCAATCCACCACTCACAAGGCCAATCTATACCGTCAATGCCAGAGGAGACAGGCAACCTTCCAGACCTACCTACAATCTTGGAGCCTAAGATGGAGGCAATGATCGATGCATTGATTCCCATGGATGTCGAGACTTCTGATCCGCTTAGAGAGGAAGCATCCATACCATTATATGATGGGTGCCGAGTATCTCAACTAAAGACACTGCTTGCACTCTTAAGTATGCAAGCAAAATATGAGTGGAGCGATACGAGTGTGATCGAGTTGTTCAGGTACCTTGTACATATGCTTCATTGATTTTTTTTTCTAGCACTATTATTACAAACATTTGTGCTTTTTCAAGGTGTTTTATGATTTTTTTCAGGTTATTAAAATATCATATATTACCACCTGCAAATACCATGCCTGAGTCTCGTGATGATGTACGACATGTTTTACGGAAGCTTGGCATGGACTACAATAACATCCATGCATGTATCAACAATTGCATACTGTTTCGAGGAGAATACGAGACTATGGAGACATGCCCAAAGTGTGGTGCTCACAGATATCGACAGGACTTGCAAGGGCAAACCATCCCTCAAAAAGTTCTCAGACACTTTTCGCTCATCCCTCGCATAAACCACATGTTTCGTACATCCGGCATGGTGAGCTTGACAACGTGGTATGCATAAAATAGGTCCACGAATGGAGTTCAATGAATATCAGCGGATTCGCGCGCATGGAGCCACATTGACTCAACCTTCCCAGGCTTTGCCCCCGAGAGCCAAGGAATCTTTGGCTCGGTCTTGTAATGGATGGCGTGAACCCATTCGGTCTACGCTCAACTTCTTACAGTGTGTGGCCTATAGTCCTTGTCAACTACAATATCCCTCCATGGCTTTCTACGAAGAAAGGACATCTCATCCTTAGCTTGCTCGTCCCAAGCCACTACAAAGTAAAAAATATGGAAGTGTATCTTCGTCCATTAGTCAATGAGCTTAAGATTTTGTGGGAGGAGGGGGTCACCGTGCAAGATATGAGCAGGCGTGATGGTCGGTGGTCAACCAATATTCGAGCCATTCTCATGTGGATGATGCATGACTTTTCGGGATTGGGAGAGTGTTTAGGTGAGCAGGCCTCTGTTCTCGCTGGTAATATCTATATTTTGTCTCGTTCAACCAAGTATTCACTAGGTCGTGGTGTTGGAACAGGTCTGGTTACCTCAGGTTATCATGCATGTCCATTGTGCGGGCCACAGTTAGACTCCCGAAGGTCACGAACCATGAAGAAGATGGTATATCAAGGACACACTGCTTTCTTGCTGGAGGATCATGAACTCAGGGAAGGTTTCCTTGGACGACCTCCAACACGTATGAACGCCGCAAGCTGGTACGAGCTGAAAATGGTCCACGCGGAATCACATCCAAATGGAATTCGACGATTCTCAGTTTTCTACGAGTTGCCATATTGGAATCACTTACAGGTCAACCACTTGTTGGATCCCATGCATATTTTCAAGAATGTGGGCAGCTTGTTATGGGACCACATCACAGGAAAGAGAGACATTATAGGGGCACGAATGGATTTGAAGGAGGTAGGTAAGATGGAGGCGCTTTGGTTGTAGTCGAGTGCTGATGGTCGCGTGTAGCTTCCTCGTGCTCCTTGGGTTTTGTCCACTAAAGAAGAACGCATTGTGAAGTAAGTAATCAAGTCTATCCGCACTCCGACGGGTATGATGCGTTCTCTCAGGTCCGCATTTTCTAAAGACGACCAATTATCAAGGCTAAAATCCCATGACTGGCATAAGATATGTTAGGTTTGTACTACGAATGGTTTGTATTTAGCATGGGCATTTTGCTATTTGGAATGCAGCCCTTATTCATAATGCTTTCTCATTTGTGGCAGTTTGTACTATCGATCGCGATCGTAGGATGTCTTACTCCAAAAATACGCGGGGCCATTTACAGGTTGTCGACTTTGGTGCAATGGATCTCACAGAAGGAGATTAAGACGTCCTCTATTGAATCCGCAAGGCGGGGAGCAGTGGAGACGGTCTATCTCTTTGAGAAATACTTGCCCACTAGCATGCTCATGATACAAATCCACCTTCTTGTGCATCTTGTGGATGAAGTGGAGATTGTTGGACCTATCTATACGCGATGGATGTTCTTCTTGGAGCGTTTCATGAAAACCCTGAAAGGCTTTATGTGACAACGAGCTCGGCCAGAATGTAGCATGGCCGAAGGTTGGTTGGTGTCTGAGGTGCTAGTGCATATTTCACAATGGCTACCAACAGTGGAACCAGACAATGAAATGCTATGGTCGTCGCTAAAGGACGATGATAGACTGACTGGAGATGTGGTGGTTGGAAATGGGGTAGAAAAAAGAATGGATGCCTCAATGGAAGAGAAGGTGAATCGCTTTTATATGTTGCACCATGCCTCTATGGAGACGTGGCTCGCAAAGTACCAGATCGCTAGGCAAGATCGAGAGGAAGCGTGAGCTGAATTCCGATGTAGTATGCGTCATCGACCGATTCGATATCCCGAAGGCATGGAGGAGATGCCATGGTTTATGTCAACGCGATGGTTGCATGGAGCTTTGACCGCAGCGTCTCGCGAAGGGACAGGGATCTCAATGGAGGAGTGAAAATTCTCGAGGGGATGTAGTCCAAAGGTGATGAGGGGTTTAGAATTTGTCGTATCTAAATTTTACATGTGACATTTAATTTGAGTGTTTCAATGTACAGTATAAAATATATAGTGCAGCGTGATGGTGCGGACAGCATTTTCGCGTGGAGCATATTGACAAAATGCGCTCCACAATGGACTGTGGTATCATAGCAAGGTTCAAGCAAGAGAGCCGGCGATGAGCAACGGATCCAAATACGGTTGTGGATGAGATGGAGTATTTTGGAAACTTGCAAAGTATTGTTACGGTGGATTACCGTAGCTTCTCCATGATACTATTCGATGTGCAGTGGTTCAAAGTGGTACTTGGAGGAGTTGGAGCAACAGTTCGACGAGATCCATCTAGATTTCTCGAAATAGATTCTGAAAAAAAATGAACGAATTTGCGCAACACCTTTGTATTGCTGGTCCACTGTGAACAGGTGCATGGACTCATTTTCTTGCTAATTGTATTACGATATGGTTTATGTCACAATGGTTTGAACTCTCTTGTATGTGTTTGTGAACATGTAATCTTCTATCCAAACCCTTGATAACCTCAATGGTGGTATGTTATACCTTCAACTCCCCGAAGTGCGAGAGTATATGATCAAAGCGATGTTCCGAGCATAGATGAAGATAATATGCAAATAGAAGGGTCGATATTGCAAGGGGTGGAGGCCTTGAAAGCTTGGAGCCACCATTGGCTAACAATGATGGAAATACAGGAGTCTAAGAATTCTTTGAGAACGAGACGGACTCATTCTTTTGTGATGACATGTCTATCAACCTTCTAGTGTATGCAGAGTTATGTCAGGAGATTAATATAGAACCATATAATACTTTATACTTGGAGCATCCACTTACTCAATTCGTTGACCAATCGCTTATAAGGATACATAAGATATGCATTTTAAGTGAGATTTTTTTTAAAATGATTTATATTACTGTGCTTTGTATGATTTAAATTGATTATTCTAACATCATTTTTTGTCTATGCAGGTGACATTTTCAGGATGAGTCGAGGGATGAGCGATGAGGAGTCACAGGACATTTTCGCATGCATGTCTCTAGATCAGATCGCCAGATTCAGAGAGATGACAGACAGGAGCTGTCTCGGTCTTCGTCAGGGCACTCTGCTAGATCTACTTTAGCGCGATTAGATGCTTCGGCTTCGAGCAGACGAGCTCGACGCTCACAACTTGGGCCAGAGGGAGAGAGTGCATCGGGATCAGGGGGATGCTGTAGAGATACAGAGGCAGTGAACTCGCGGTCGACACGGGATACAAGTGCGACTCCTCGCTCTCGTGGCCCTTCCAGGGAGCGTGCCTCAGGCTCAGGTGGATGCTATTGAGACACGGATACGGTGTCTCCGTCTCGTTGTTCAGCTGGAGCTGCGTCACCTCCAGGATTTGTCACACCTGTGGGGATGTCTACTCCAGTTACTCTGGCTTTTGCGTAGCCATCAGCAGGTGGCACCCCTGTGGGCGCCACTCCTAGAGATATTACCCCCGTCGGTACACCGGATGCACAAGGGTCTCCTGGATATGCCCAGGAGTGTAGACGTAGATGGGAGAGGACCCATCTTAAGCAAACTCCAAGGGGTTATGGATATCTAGTCGATAGTAGGTCACGAGCCATCATCATGAATGATGAGGGGAGGAGAGTGTGGCTCGCACGAGAGAGTTGTGCCAATAAGTTTTTCGGCACAACGTCTTGGATGATTGGAAGAACATACAGGAGGGGAGCAATCGGACTACATAGTAGCATCCTTACACGAGGAGTTTCCGATGCCAGCCGCCGCAGTAGATAGATTCTCTACGGGCTGGATGATGGATTGCATGCTTGCATACATGTCACATAGACGATCCGACGCACGCAAGGCAATCAAGAGTGGGGCTGCAAACCCTTTGTGGTTAGATGCAAACGGCTGGCACCGACTGAGGGAGGAGGCTACAGATTCTCCAGGACGTTGGAGTCAGCAGCGCGAGGCGGCGAGGGCACAACTTGAGGTCGGAGTGGTCCATCATCTTGGGAGTGGCGACCACAGGACATATTTGGAGGACTTTGTAAGTTTTTCTTTTGTTTTGCCTGTTTATTTTTTTGAAATATTCTTTGTATTGACAATCAAGTTTCTAATAGTTAGCATTTTGTTTTCTTTGCAGCACTCCATTACAAATCGCAATCCGACTGGCCTTGAGACTCGATATGCAGAGAGGTACGGTCTCACTGCATTGATCGACTGATTGTATAGACGTGGCGGCCCTGTAAGTTACTCATCTTTCTTGTCCGTAGTTACCATGAGATATTTGAATGCATTATTGTATGGTGAACTAATGTGTTGTTTCTTTTTCTGTAGAGTCCGTTCGATGCTCCTTTGTGGCGGGACGAGCTTTCGGGGGACGAGGATTTGTAGCTCGCCCTTGGATCCCTGGAGCTCACACACCTTTATTTTTTAGTCGCCTGATCTATGTAGACATTTTCTATGTATTAGTGATATCCTGTCATGATTATACCAATCGCTTTTTATGTGATCATGTATTTATTTAATGTATCAGTTTTATGATTTCAGTATACATTGTTTTTGTTTGCAAGCGCATTGTACACAATAGTGCAGAAACTATTTTGTATGGCTCTCATAAAGCACACAATGCTAACACAAATTTTTTTTCCCTATTACTGTCGCTATTAGCGTCGCAAATTTTACTGCTCGCGTCGTTATATACGTCGCAAACCGTCGCGAGACTGATACCGACGGCAATACTGACGTTGATAGTGACGGTAATATCAACTATTCTATGGCGTCGCCAATAACAACACTTTTTGCGACGACGGGGGCAAATTTTGTTATTTGCATTTTTGTCGCTTTAAACGTCGGTATAAGGCCTATATTTTGTAGTGTTAGGCGATTTCGTAAAAATTTAAATAAAAACTAGGATTCTTTAGATGGAATGCTAGGATGCTTCATGATAGCTTCACACTAAGCTACTATGAAGCAACCTCCCAAGAAAAGTGAAGTTGCCATGCAATTCATTTTCCTCACTTCTTTCCCATATATTATATTTCACTTTCCTCATCTTTCTTTTGTATCTCTCAACTTTATTCTTTCTTGATCTCTTTTTCTCCAAAATTACCCCCTATTTTTCTTCTCTCCCTCTCCCTAAAATTTTCCTCTATCTCTTTGACCCTCTTTTTTTTTCATCTCTCTATTTCTCTTACCCTCTCTCTCTCTCTCTCTCTCTCTCCCTCGAAATTTTCATCATCATCATCATCATCTTTCTCTCTCTCTCTCTCTCTCTCTCTCTCTCTCTCATGTTGCTGGTGTTGCTTTGCCACCTCCCCACCTCTTTGTTATCGAGAGCTGTCACCACTAGTGGTGTAAACGCCCCGAACAACGTAGTATGCTTAACAATTATGATATTTGCTTGTTTTCGAGATTTAATAGAAAAGAGAATGAACACTTAAAGCTGAAAATGAAAATTACTCACAAAATTACAGCCATAAAAATGTAAAAGTAATGGAGACAAGATTGAGGGTTGAAGATGGGCAACCCCCCCTCCGAAGGAATGTATTTCTGCTCAACCCAAGTCCCTTAGGGAAGAGCTCAGTTACAATCAACCTGAGAGTGAGAAGAAGTAATTCTCACTCTCACAAGATCATGCAAAGATGTACAAACACACATGCATTATCTATTATGCAATGATAAGAACTGATTTCTTTACAGTATGAGAGAAGAAAAAGGGGAATTCAGCCTTTCTCCATCGTTGATCAGCAGTACAGGGATAGAGCTTGCTTCTTGTAGCTAAAATGGAAGAAAGAGCTCAAGAAGGAGGTGCTGTAATGAATTTACAGGCTTGCTGTCTTGTAAAACAGCAGTGATAGAAGAGGGAATATGGAGGAATTTGATAATGGAGAAGTGGGGGATGATGATGGGGATGGATGGGGCCAGTTTCTGGCTATCTGTGGGTGCTGTACATGAGTTTACAGCAAAGAAAAATGATGCTCAATGAAGAAAAACGAGCTCTTATTTATAGGAGAGGGGAGAGCTAGTACAAAAGGGGAAAGTGGAGTAGCACAAGACAAGTGTCCAGCCACATGTCATGAGATGTGACAAGTGGTGGGACACTTGGAAACTTGTGTGACAAGTGTCTTGACACTTGTCTCTTCTTTATGGCCTTCCTTTTTGGGTTGAATACTGTCAAGAATAGAAACAACCAAATTTAGTAAGCACAGTCAGAGTACAGAACTTACTATTTTTAGAATGGCATCCCTATTTTTTAGGACTAGCATTTTTAGGCTAATTCGAGGCTCCTAAAATTTAGGGACCTCCTAAAATTTAGGGATCTCCTAGAATTTAGGGACCCCCCCAATATGGGTATCATATGAAAGCTTTTTTCGTGTACATCGCAAAAATGGTATCCGAATCTTCATGTGACTTTCCTATGCAAAGAAATGTGCATTTCAAGCTTTCAGCCCACACATGCACATTATACAAGCATTTCATGATCATGCCATCTTGTTGATTGTAACTGTCTGTTCTGGTGGATCTAGCCCACACTTCAAGGCATCAATCCTTTCTGTGTGCGAGTCTAACCCTGATATGCGTGAGTTTTAGTCACAGGCGCCCAATCGGGTCATATAGGTGGAAGTGTGAACTATCTTTTCTCTAACCCACCGTGTGGGTCCACCATAACCTGTGACCACTCATCAGTGGCCAGCTCCAATGCACTTTTCTTTATATCTAATTAGTGCAAAGGAAATAAATTTAATAAATCATTATATAGATAAATTAATGAAAAAGGATACAAATTCAGTTTCTATAGAGTTGTGACAGCCCTCTGGCTTTTATTCAGCTGTCCTCAGCTGAAAATCTTCTTGATATTGTTGTAGAATATTTGGGTAATCCTTCATGAGTTTTTCATCTACCCACTGTGCATCTGTGGTGGGTAGATTCTTGAATTTTAGCAAGAATTTTCGTGTCACAAGGCCACTTCTCGTGGTTCGATCCTTGAGAAACAAAATCTTTTCAGGTTCCAAGAGTTGCTCTGTTTCTTCAACTTCTGGGGGATCTTCAGTAATGGGTTCCTTTGGTTCTGGTCCTATGTAAGGTTTTAGCAAACTTACATGAAAAGCATTGTGTATTTTCCAATGAGTAGGAAGCTCAAGTCGATAAGAAACTTCATTTATTTTCTCAATCACTTTGAAGGGTCCAAAGTATCTACTGGAGAGCTTTGGAAAAGATGAATTTTGACTAGAACCTTGTTTGAGCATGCTTTTATCAAACTTTAGCAAGACATATTGACCTTTTTCAAAAGCCAAAGGTCTTCTTCGTTTATCTGCTTGCTTCTTTTGTCGCTCTTGCGCAACTTTGATAGTGGCTCGAACTTGATCCATTGTTGTTTTTAAATCTGAAGCAAACTCATCAGCAGCAAAAATCTTATCTTTAGTGCGAATAATTGGAGGAGGAATCACTTTACCCTGTACTATTTCATTTGGAGCTTTCCCTGTGGATGAGTGCACTGTATTGTTGTAAGCAAACTCCAATAATGGAAGATATTTCTCCCATTGTGACTTATGTTCACTAACATAAGCTTTCAACATATCCAAAAGAGTGAGATTCATCACCTCTGTTTGGCCGTCAGTTTGAGGATGAAAAGCTGAGGAGAACTTTAAAGTGGTTCCCAAATTCTCAAATAAAGCACGCCAAAAGTTACTTGTGAATTTGGAGTCTCTATCTGAAATGATCTCAGAAGGCATACCATGTAATCTGAAGATATGTTGAATGAAAAGTCTTGCAGCTTGTGCGGATTTCAATGTTTTATGACATGGAATAAAATGTGATTGTTTGCTGAATCTATCAATTATGACCCAAATCATATCATGACCTTGAGATGTTCTTGGAATACCTGAGATGAAATCCATTGTGATAGATTCCCATAGATCTTTGGGCACTGGAAGAGGTTGCAACAATCCTGGAATCTTTTGCCTATCATATTTGGATTTTTGGCATACCAGACAAGCCTCAATGAAGTTATGTGTATCTTTTCGTAATGTTGGCCAATAAAAGTAGCGCTCAATTGCACTTAGAGTGGCTGCCCTCCCTCTATGCCCTGCATAAGGGGGTTCATGACTTTCTTTAAGCACCTTTTGTCGAACAGGAAGAGTGACACAAAGGCGATTGTTCATGAGAAGGTAACCATCTTTGATGGAATAATCTGGATGAGAACCTCCTTGCTGTAAATTTGACCAAATTGCTGCAAAATCAGTATCTTCATCATAAGTATTCTTCATCGTTTGAAAATCTTCATGATGAGCCACTGTAATAGTTGCAATGCGAGGCACTCTAGAAAGTGCATCAGCAACTACATTTTGTTTCCCTGGTGTGTACATAATTTGAAAATGAAACATAGACAAGAAATTTTCCCATCTTGCATGTTTCTCCTGCAAATGCTTTTGAGTCTTGAAATACTTCAAGCTTTGATGATCGGTTTTAATAAGGAATTCATTGCCTAAAAGATAATGTTTCCATATCTTTAAAGCATGAACCACTGCTAAGAGCTCCTTTTCATAAATGTCATACATTTTCTCCACATCATTTAGACGGCGGCTTTCAAAGGCTACGGCATGGCCTTCTTGATTTAGCACTGCACCAATACAATCACCGCAAGCATCTGCTTCCACCACAAATGGTTTTACCAGATCTGGAATGATAAGAACAGGTCCAGAAGTAAGAGCTGTTTTCAGCCTTGTGAAGGCTGCCTTCTCTTTTTCCTTCCATTGGAAAGAGATCTTCTTCTTTGTAAGGTCATGAAGTGGAGAAGCCATATGTGCAAAATGCTTGATGAAGCGGCGGTAATAAGAACATAAGCCAAGAAACGATCGCACCTCATGTACATCACGAAGATGAGGCCATTCTTGGATTATCCTGATCTTTTCAGGATCCATCTGAATCCCTTCAAAAGAGATGACATGCCCAAGGTAATTTATTTTATGCATGAAAAATTCACTCTTTTTACCATTTACCAAGAGTTGATTTTGTTGTAGTAATTGTAGAACAATTTCCAAGTGTTGATGATGCTCCTCTTCATTCTTGCTAAAGACAAGAATATCATCAAAGAAAGTACCGACATATTGTCGATGCTCTCTAAAGATGCGCTCCATCATTCGATTAAAGGTGGCTGGTGCATTGGTTAATCCGAAAGGAACCACCAAGAATTCATAAAGACCGTATGAAGTGCGAAAAGCAGTTTTGTGTACATCTTGTGGTATTACCCTAATTTGATGATAACCACTCTTTAAATCAATGCGGCTGAAAACCTTTGAGCCTCCTAGATGATCCAAAATGTCGTCAATTCTGGGAATAGGAAACCGATTCTTCACGGTGATTTTGTTGAGGGCTCGATAATCAATGCACATCCTGAATGTGCCATCTTTCTTTTGAACAAGAAGAACCGGTGAACAAAATGGTGAGCTACTTGGCCTAATTAGCCCACGGTTGAGTAGGTCTTCGACTTGCTTTCTGATTTCTTCTTGTTGAGGACGGCTCACACGGTATGGTGCTATATTAGGAGGAGAACTGCCCGGGATAATATCAATATGATGGTCTTCTGGCCTTTCTGGGGGAAGCTGATAAGGAAGATCTTCCAAAAAGCAATCTTTATACTTTTCCAAGAGCTGAAGTTGCTCTTGGTTTTCAGCATTCATATTATCTTTTACATCAGTGACATAAAGCAGACAACATTGAACACAATCCTTAATTGCTCTAGAGACTTGCATATGGCTTACCATAGGTATGGTGTCTCCAGAAACTCCAGCTTGGATCTTGTACTTCTTGCCTTTGTTGGTGAGTTCTACCTTCTTTTTCTGAGAGAAGATGGTTGAATCTATTCTATGATTCCAGGGCATGCCAAGAATCACATCGCAACCATCAAGGTCTCCGATACAGAAGGTATCTTCGTCACTGTAGCCTTGAATTTGAAACTTGAGCTTGCCAATGTAGGGTATCACAGTCTTCATTGTGTCACCTTCATCAACATTTAAAGCTTGGCGAACTTCTACCGGAGTGTCCATCTCTTCATTCTTGCAACTGTCCCCAAGCTTTTAATAATTTGCGCGTCTCTGGAGTGTGAGTTGTGTTTGCAACTACATCACTGATAGCATTGATTTTCACTGGCGACTTAGGCTTGTTGTCAGAAACCTTGCTTTGTCCCTTGTTTGGACATTGCTTCGCTATGTGGCCTGTTTGTCCACATTTAAAGCACTTCCCTTCTTTCATGAAGCGTTGCTTTTCTTCTTCGGAAAATTGCTTTGCTTGTGGGTATAGATTGGAGCGAAATTGAGGAGCATTAGGAGGTGCATAGGGCTTCATCTTCTTTTGATTTGATGGCTGCTTTTGCCACTGTTTTTGTCCTTCATTTGGGGCTGAATACTCCTCATTATCAGCTACTCTCTTCTTATCATTCTTTTGGAATGATTTGTTGCCATTGTGCTCCATTTCCCATGTCTCAGCATGGTCAATGAGTTCCCTGAGACTAGAACAATGATAATGATTAAGAGCAGTATGAAGTTTAAAATGCAAACCTCCTTGAAACTTCCTAAGCTTTTCTGAACTGCTGATCTTCTTGAAATGTTGGACCTTCAAAAGTAGCTCCCAAAATCTCTTGGTATAGTCACCAAGTGACTCATTTTTCCTTTGCCAAAGCCGATCCCATTCCATTTTTACATCTCTTTTGAAATGAACAGGAAGAAATTGGCTTTGTATCAGGCGAACAAAGGACCGCCATGATTTTGGGGCAGCATGATCATATTCCAACCCCGTCCACCAAGTATGGGCTAAGTCGGTTAAATGTAAAGCTGCAAACTTAATCTTTTCTTTTTCTTTATACTTGTCACGACCATACAAAATTTGAAATTGACGAATAAACTTCAGAAGAAGATCAGGATTTCGGGAACCATCATACATACTGAACTTGATCTTCTTTTCAAGTTGAGATAGTGACTTAGTCTTCTTCTTCTTCTTATGCCTTCGTCCATGCTCGGATATTGAGGTTGAAGATGATGAAGTGCTTGATGGGGATGAAGATGGAGACGAGGGTGAAGAATGTCGACGCCTTTGACGATGATGAGGTCTTCCACAAGAAGGGTGTGACTCTTCATTACTAGAAGAGGATCCATCAGAATAGGCGCCAGATGACTTTGAAGAAGAGGATGAGCTTCGACGCGATCTCTTTCTTTGTCTTGAAGTAGAATGGGACTGCCTCTTAGAAGTAGTTGGACTTCTTGATCGGCTCCTTTCATTGGTATGGCTTTGTCTCCTTGAAGTAGATGGGCTTCTTTCCTTGAATTCTTTGGGATTCTCAACTTTTTCTAGTTTGAGAAGTTGCTCACGAATTTGCTGATTCTCCTCTCTAAGACTTTGAATGGCTTGAAGGATAGCACTCGATTGATCCATTGAGACTAAAGAAAAAAAAATATGTTCACGCACTCAATGCAAGGACTGAAAACAAACAAACTTATAGTTGTAAGCACTACTAGTGTTGGGGGTGAGGACCGAGCCAAAGCTCTGATACCACTGTAAACGCCCCGAACAACGTAGTATGCTTAACAATTATGATATTTGCTTGTTTTCGAGATTTAATAGAAAAGAGAATGAACACTTAAAGCTGAAAATGAAAATTACTCACAAAATTACAGCCATAAAAATGTAAAAGTAATGGAGACAAGATTGAGGGTTGAAGATGGGCAACCCCCCCTCCGAAGGAATGTATTTCTGCTCAACCCAAGTCCCTTAGGGAAGAGCTCAGTTACAATCAATCTGAGAGTGAGAAGAAGTAATTCTCACTCTCACAAGATCATGCAAAGATGTACAAACACACATGCATTATCTATTATGCAATGATAAGAACTGATTTCTTTACAGTATGAGAGAAGAAAAAGGGGAATTCAGCCTTTCTCCATCGTTGATCAGCAGTACAGGGATAGAGCTTGCTTCTTGTAGCTAAAATGGAAGAAAGAGCTCAAGAAGGAGGTGCTGTAATGAATTTACAGGCTTGTTGTCTTGTAAAACAGCAGTGATAGAAGAGGGAATATGGAGGAATTTGATAATGGAGAAGTGGGGGATGATGATGGGGATGGATGGGGCCAGTTTCTGGCTATCTGTGGGTGCTGTACATGAGTTTACAGCAAAGAAAAATGATGCTCAATGAAGAAAAACGAGCTCTTATTTATAGGAGAGGGGAGAGCTAGTACAAAAGGGGAAAGTGGAGTAGCACAAGACAAGTGTCCAGCCACATGTCATGAGATGTGACAAGTGGTGGGACACTTGGAAACTTGTGTGACAAGTGTCTTGACACTTGTCTCTTCTTTATGGCCTTCCTTTTTGGGTTGAATACTGTCAAGAATAGAAACAACCAAATTTAGTAAGCACAGTCAGAGTACAGAACTTACTATTTTTAGAATGACATCTCTATTTTTTAGGACTAGCATTTTTAGGCTAATTCGAGGCTCCTAAAATTTAGGGATCTCCTAGAATTTAGGGACCCCCCCAATATGGGTATCATATGAAAGCTTTTTCCGTGTACATCGCAAAAATGGTATCCGAATCTTCATGTGACTTTCCTATGCAAAGAAATGTGCATTTCAAGCTTTCAGCCCACACATGCACATTATACAAGCATTTCATGATCATGCCATCTTGTTGATTGTAACTGTCTGTTCTGGTGGATCTAGCCCACACTTCAAGGCATCAATCCTTTCTGTGTGCGAGCCCTGATATGCATGAGTTCTAGTCACAGGCGCCCAATCGGGTCATATAGGTGGAAGTGTGAACTATCTTTTCTCTAACCCACCGTGTGGGTCCACCATAACCTGTGACCACTCATCAGTGGCCAGCTCCAATGCACTTTTCTTTATATCTAATTAGTGCAAAGGAAATAAATTTAATAAATCATTATATAGATAAATTAATGAAAAAGGATACAAATTCAGTTTCTATAGAGTTGTGACAAGTGACTCTTGCTTGTCACTTGTCACCTATTGCAACTATTATCGATCCCACTCATTATGTTGCGGGGGGGGGGGGGGAGAGAGAGAGAGAGAGAGAGAGAGAGAGAGAGAGAGAGAGAGAGAGAGAGAGAGAGAGAGAGAACGGGTGTAGCTCAGTTGGTTGAGTTAAACAATGCGGTGATTAGAAGGTCTTTAGTTCAACTCCTACGTCCTGTACGCTCATTCAGTATAGGTGTTAGAAAAAGGAAGAATTGAACTCGGGTCAATGGGTTAATAAAAACAAGTGGCTTACCATCAGGAAAGCCACTTGATTAGAGAGAGAGAGAGAGAGAGAGAGAGAGAGAGAGAGAGAGAAGACCCATGAGCTATTATTTCCTTTGTAGAGGTCACTTTCTAATTTGGATTCAAGTTTGGATGTTTGGGAAGATTTTGGGAGATTCAGGAGTTACCTTTTGCCACAACCAAAATAAAGATATAGAATAGTTTTTAATAAACAACTTTTGACATTAAGGATGCTTATCTCTTTCATTGTCTCATACTGATCGTCTCACTAGAAAGCAGCCATATTCTTCCAAGAATCCACACTTATCCGTCACATGTACAACAAATGAGAGTCTGGAGCCCTTAGTTTTGAAGACTTGCATAGCTCTTCTATATTTATACCTTTCTAAGAAGAATATAAGATAGTGTACTCTTCAAAAAGAAATGATACCCTAGACATTTAAACAATTGCACCCTTCTTAACTTAAAACAAGATGGAGATTTGAAAAAACAGGTTTGCGAAAGTATTTAGCAAGCATACTTTTGGCTTGCTGGAAGGCCTTTGGGCGTTGTGTGCGAGCCTTATTTGTAGAGGACTTCTTTATGCCTGCTGATAGGCCGGCAGTATCAGTCCATCTGGGAATCGTCATTGTTGAAGTTGGGATAGGCATGGAATACCCGATAAACTTGTGAAGTAGTCAGAGTGTACGATTGTGGGTGACAGGACATGCAGACAGCTTCTCCATCATACTCCATGGCCTTGAGTCTCTTGTCATCTTGACTCTTGTAGTTGTAACTCGAGTTTATTCCCTTGGTGGTCTATTCCTTCGATTCGATGGTCTATTCCTTTGGACGACGATAGAATCACCCAGAGTGGATGCCAGCAGGCAGCAGGAAGTCCGTGAGTGGACGATGCGTGTTCTGAAAGGGGCAGAATGGCTCGAAATGTGCTCTGCCAAATGCTTACGATTAGCCTACCTTGCAGAAATTTCGACTGACATTCTGGCCGTCGACACTCTCGCGGGAGCATTTTTTGCAAGATATGGTGCTCCAGATGCGTAGTCAGATCTCTGCTTGGAAGCACCAACATATATGCCTTTCACTGTCTCTTCCATGTGATTGTAAGCGGCTGGGCTTTTAAGCGAAAAGAGGAGGCCTTGATGGAGAGCAGACAGCTGAAGTCCCGTCACGTCCAAGAGGCCCTCCAGCATCTGCACCACCTGCTCCATCGAAGGCCGCAAGGTGGGCTCCTCCAGCACGCACAAGAAAGCAGCGTTGATCATCCTCCTCAGCTGCACCATGTCCGCCTCTCCCTGCAGCTCTGCATCCGTAAACAATTTAGCCGCTGCTCTGGCAGATTCTTCATCATGATATTCACTACTTTGTGCTTGCCAGAAAGCCCATTCTGGGTAGTAGATGCGCTCCAAGTCTCGTTGACTGAGATCCAGATTCTTCCGTCCGCTTATAATCTCCAGCAAGAGCATGCCAAAACTGAAGACATCACACTTCTCGTCTATGGTGCTCTCCTTGAGCCACTCTGGAGCCAGATAACCAGGGGTGCCCCTCATGGTGGTGAAGACCCGAGACTGGTCTCTCTGCACCAGTCTAGAGAGCCCGAAATCCGCCACTTTGGCCACAAAATCCCCATCCAGCAAGATGTTCTGTGGCTTCACATCAAGGTGCAGGATCTTCTCCCTGCATTCCTCGTGCAGGTAAGCGAGACCCCTCGCCGCACCCAGAGCTATTCTGCACCTCGTATCCCAAGGCAAGGGTTGACGAATGCTGTCATTTGAGGTACTCTTGAACAGCCATTGATCCAGAGATCCATTCTCCATGTGCTCGTACACAAGTAGCCTGTGTGCCCCTTGCAGACAGAATCCCAACAAGCGCAAAAGGTTGAAGTGGTGAATCCCTGCCATAATAGCCACTTCTGAGTGGAATTCCTTGTCCCCTTGCGTCACACTCTCCAGCTGTTTAACTGCGACCCTCGTGCCATCTCCCAGCACGCCTGCGTACACTGCACCGAATCCTCCTCTGCCCAACAACTTGGAAAAATTGTGCGTTATTACTTGCAGCTCTTTGTAAGTGAATCTTGTCGGTAACCCTGGGATGGCATCTAGCAATCTCATACTCTCTATTTCCTTGGATTTTTTCCATGAACATGCAACGACGATACCAGCAACAATGATACACGTTCCAAGTAAAGCACCACCTAATGTCGATCCAAGAATGATACCAAGTTTCGGACGGCGGCTTTCCTTGTAGTTTAATGGACGAATCTTAAGATATGCATGGTACTCACTTGTATTTAGTGACCCTTGCATGCTCCAAATGTCATTATTCACATGAAAGCAGTCTTTCTTGATGGCGTGCCAGAAGGCTGCAAGGCAGGAGCAGCTGTTTAAGCACGTTTCCCTACAGTTGTACCCAGTGGATATATTTGATAGTGGGGGGGAGAAGGAATTATAGAAGTAATCATAGCCGGGCATATCTAACATTTGAAGGTCGGTCACACTAGTTGTGTTATTAGTGCATTGGAGATCAAGTGGCTGAGTGAGAGAACATCCTTTGGAAGGTTTAGATTGATTCAAGAAAGAAAACAGGGATGGAGCAGCTGGGCAAACACATGTTCCACCGGCAACACAGACTCCATAAGGTCCACATTGAAGGGGCAGGCTGCAGGGTCCGAAACCTGTTCCAAAAGAGGTGCCTTCACACAGTGTGATCCATTGAGGGGTTTTTGCCCTCAGGATATACAAACGCAAGGTACCTTCAGATCCAAGGCGAAGGAAGGTTGTGTTAGCCTCAGAGGAGGTGGGTTGACATGGAAGCACACTGATGGTTTGGTGCGAATGATCAGGATTATTGAGTATGAAACCTTGGGAAACCAGGTCGGCAGTGACTGAGGAGCAGTTGATCTCCCGGTCAGTGCAATTGTCAATCAAGGGCGAGGATCTCCAGTAGGGCAATGTTGTTCTCTGCAAGGTAGCATAGAGTGTAATTGCACCCTCCTGCAAAACCATACTGTACTTGCCCATGGAAGGGTCTGTTGGAGAGGCCCAGCTCACAAGCTCCATGCCTGCTTTAAGGCTCTGCGTGTATGTGAGGGTGTTAGTGGGATAATCCATGCTCTGCCACACCACCACATCTGCAGAGCCGTACAGTACCAGATTGATAGGATACTGCAACAATTCCATCCTTGTCACCCCCTTGTTGGCTGTGGCAGTCCTCCATGCGGGCTCTGTGTCACCATTTCCCTGAAGAACCAGGTCCCCATCTGCCTGGAGTGCCAGCCTTATCAGCCTACCGTTTGCAGGCTTATTGCGATTCGCAGACCACACCACGGGTGTGTGATCATCGGGAGCCGATTGGCTGGTATAAACCTGCTGATTGGAGCTCGTGCAAATGGACAAGTAGTGTGCAGTATGAGGGGAGGAGGAGATGAAGCAGAGATAAGCATAGAAGCTGGATGCATTCTGAGATGGGTCATTGGCTCCAGCATCAGTGGGGAATGGATAGAAAGCAAGAGTACCAGCGTTGTTGCCTGTAGCATCCACCAGGTGGCTAGGTGTGTCATCAACATTGAGGGTGTAGCTCTGATTGAGGCGCCAGACATGGGCAAGGACTGGTGGCAGCTTATGGAAGCTGAGGGGGAGCAAGGAAGTGCAGTAAATTGAAAAGAGGAGGGTAACAAGACCATGGGGAGCTTGTGTGTGCATTTAGATCCTAAGGCAGAGCGATTCTCAAATGGGGAATTGTTCTCAGAAATGCAAAGGGATGGTGATGGCAGAGGAGGACTGAGTGCCCATGTTTTCTTGAGGCACGCACAAGGGTCTTTGCAGTCAGACGGCGGCCTGTAACACTTCAATTCCGAAGACCCGTGTTTTTGTTTGGCACTACAATAGAGAAGATAACAGTTACACAAAAATGGAGCAGTGACAGAGTAGAAAAAGGAACTCTGAGGGCATCTGGACTCTTAAGAGCTTGCAAGCAGCAAATTAGCAACAGCCGAGAAGAGTTTGGTGGTCTGACGTCTCTGCGATTCTTTCGTACTAGACAGTCTAGGCCTCCGAGATCCGTCGACACTTCCGCCTTCCTCCATAAATCGACGTGTGGATTCGCCTGTCGGCGTTAGTTTTTAATATAAACATTAATTATTTATCACATCTCGCATTTAAACAAAGATTACGTAACATAAGTTAATTGGGTGCACTTGCTTGGGGTCTCGCATTGCTTTGAAATTCTTTATTGTGGTTTTCCCTTAAGGACTTTTGCAGTTTATATAATAAAGCTGCTTCGCATCACACGGGCTATTGAAGATATCATAGTAATCATGGCATCATTTGAAATAGGAGTGCCGTCCACGAATGCAAAATATGTTGTTTATGCTTTTATAAGGCAAGTTGTGCAAATTATCATACATACATACATACATGTATGTGTGCATCGAAATTGCAAACGGAAGGGGCTCATGTGCCCATGGTCTCTCGGGCGAGACACCAAGGGCACATGAGCCCCATCCATTTGCAATTTCGATACAGTGGACCTTTGTGGTGGCAATGGGGTCCCAACCTCTTGCTATTGGAAATCCAAATGAAAACCCTTTTTGGCTTGACAATACAAGCTACCTTACACTAAAAAATAATTGTTAGGTAACATCTGAAAACAAATTAGCTACCTCCACATCCACTACATCCCCCCCTTGCTCTTGTTTGATGGAGAGAAATCTCTCCATGTGCCCCTAATGTAGATAAGGCAACATGACAAGTTTGGGATAATTTGTGCACATATGCCCCTCAATTCAGTGAGGCTCAGGCAAACTAGACACATGTGCTAGTGGAGAGAGAGAGAGAGAGAGAGAGAGAGAGAGAGAACTGAGAAGTAAAAAGGGGTTGATACTTGATAGAGTGACATGTAATGGTCCCCCATTATATCTTTTCTTTTTTCAAATGAGTTATACAATAAATTTTTTGATAGTTGAATAGTCTACTCACACTTATACTCAAATAAAGAAATCTAGGGCATTTTGATGTCTTTATCGAGTAGACCTAGTTATACAAAAATGGATTCACAAAAAAGTGAGAATTAGGGGACCAATAGAGGGACTTTTGAGGATGCAATGTTTTAAGGTTTTATAACATTCAGTAAACAATGCAGGTGGCTCAATTGTTTGACCCAAATGAAAGTTATATGTAATACATACGAATTTTTGTTTTAACTTTTAAGTGGCTAGAAAATGTGCCATACTTTGTGCAAAACTCTCACTAAATTGAGGTGGGGTGCGTTTTATTTTTTAGGATGTCAACTTTTATTAACCCCATTTTTTTCAATGCCTAAGTCAATAGATTTAAACAAGTAAAAGGGACTGTGAAAGCACCAAGGCCACCCACACATTGACTACTCAAGGACCCCACTTATGCCAACAAGGAGATAGAGTGTGTTTGAGCTAAGAGAGAGTCACTAGAGGAGAGAGAAAAAAGTATTCAAGAGAAAGAACATGATTTCCTTATGATTGCCATATCTTTAGACTTCTCCAAGTTCATGAAGTTCCACCATTTTTAGAGATACTTCAGAAACTCCCTATAGTTTTGACACAAAGTTAAGAGTGGTTAAATAAATTAGTCATGCACTATTAAACTTGACTACGTAAACTTATGCAAGGGAAATCTACTTAGGTGTGGCTTAGCTCTTATCCTAAACACACAAAGGTTTGCTTTGAGAAATAGATAATGCAAACATTTTTAATGTTTCGGCACAAATTTAGGGGGAAAAACAAATAGGAGTACATAAATAAGGAAATTGAAAAATATTGGCATAAGTAAATAACCAATAAAAATGTGATTTGTGGTCTAAGCAATTGAAATAGGAGTCCAAGTGATTTGTGGTAACAAACAAAAGTAAGTAACCAAAAAAATGTGGCTAAACAACATGAAAAGTTACTAATACATAGCAAAAGTTAAGAAGTCGGGAGATGGAATTGAGCTAGACTAGTGGAGATGAAAAAGGTGCTCCATACTTGAACCTACAAGCCCTTTATGATCAAGTTAAGTTGATAGAGTCTGTCAATAATGGTAGAGAGTTGGTTTGAACGTCTACTACATTTTCTTTACCTCTCGAGTTAAGCAAAGATAGAGTCTCTCAATAATGGTAGAAAGGTGGCTTCAATTTCTGGTGCATTTTCTGCGTTAAGCAAAGGTATGCCATGTATTACAAAGTTGTAGCCTTTTTCTACTTTATGTCAAGGGTCCCATTTGAGTCTGTGTTTGAGAAATGTTTCATGCAAACCTATGAAGCACATGCAAGCCTACATCAATTTAGATTTGTTGGCAAAGGCTTCTTCTCTACCTTTCTATCTCCATTTGTAGAAAGAGAATGTGTGCTTGCTAGCATAGTTAGTTTCAAGGGGGACTATGTATATGTGCTAACCTAGTCTAACTTCTCTCTTGATAAGATTCTCAATCATGAATGTCCTATATGGGTTTCTTTCCCTCCCTCCCTGATTGATCGAAAGGCGATGTACTTGCCATTCCTAAGGTTCTAGGAGGGGTCTTATATGTGCCAACGAACACCTATGGAGTCATGCTCTCTAACAAACGACCTTAAGTACTATGGGTCAAAAGGAGGTCTCCTCTAGAAATCTTGAAACTATTTGGTGCCAATGGCATGGAGACATGGGTGCAAGTCAAATTTGCTATGTTCCTAGATGCTATATATGTAGGACCCCATATGACTTCATTAGGGACTATCCTTACATGCTAGGAAAGGAGGGCAAGAAGAAAGGCTTTGTCGATACTGTGAAATTGACTAACAAGCAGTACTCGCACAAGAACCTGGCAAAGAAAGGTGAGAGGAGCTTTCTAAACCTCCTAGCTCGAGGGTGCTTGAGTGACTTTTACCACCTCAAATGTAATGGGTAAGGGTAAAATTGATAAATCTCTGCATGTTGAGCCTTATTTGAAGTCGCAAGTTCTTAGGAAAAGAAGGCAAATAGGAGGGACAACACACAAAATCTAAAAGAAAATTGCAAAGGATAACATGCAAGGCTTACGCAAGGGGAAGTAAGTGCCAAATCCTAGGATGTAGAAAGGTAAGCAATTTAGCTCTCTCGAAAAGATGGCTAGGAAGCCTTAGGCAAAAAAGAAGCATCTTTATGATTCTAGGAAAAGAGGGCATGGATTGCTTTGACCCTTACAACAACCCTAATGAGTGGCTAATCCTTACATGCATGTCATGAAATGTATTATGTGAGAGGATTATGTTCCTCAAACCAGAATAGATATATGGCAACCTTCTAAAGAAACACAAATTGGATGTTGTGGCACTACAAGAGGTGAAGCTAGCAATTAAGAAGAGTTGGCTTTTGGAGGATATGACTATATTTATGGTGTTGTGGAAAGAGGCATGCATGCATCCTCTTGTTGATCAAAAGTGTATTAAGAACTGCAAAACATTGGGCAAAAGCTAGTGCATATGATCAATACCTATATTCTACAAGATGGAGAAAGGGTGGATATTGTTGCAATTTATGCTCCCAATATTTTTATGGAGTGTGCCAGGTGTAGGAAAATTGTAAAAGAGAAGATAGATTACCGCTACAACAGTCATGCTTGATGCAATTGGAATTCGATAGTTTCTTATTCAGATTGGTCGCACATGTCATTGTGCATGATTCAAAAAGAAGTGGAGGCATGGGAGTCTCTATCATGTCATCAATTGAGGGATCACGTAGTGTTGATGGGAAGCCAGATCCCCTTTACTCGGCATAGTTTCCACACAAATTAAACTTAGAGAGTGGTATGGCCTAATAGAGGTTACATTTCCTCAAAAGGTACGTGGATGAAGTTCGATAGTAAAGTTTGGGTACTATCCAATGACATGAATTCTAACCATGCTCAATTTATGATCACCTTGTAGATTATCTATACTAGAATATCTAATGAGGGCCCCCCTCCTTTTTGATTGAATACTTCTTGCATGACAAAAAGTTTGTGAATGAGGTGATCATTTTCTAGTTTGAGATTGCTAGGAAAATAATGAATTGACTTGTACACAGTTGAGGTGCATAGAATTTGTAACATGTATAGCTAAAAACTATGGTGGGCTTAAGGCTGAGAGTAGGATACAAGCCCTCTCTAGAGCTACAATATTTTGAGAGTATTTTACATTTACTTGCTTTGGATTATATAAATTTCCTCCTATAAAACGTGGCGGATTTCCTAATAATATTGAATTCTATGTACAAAAATCCAATTGAATGCCGAATTTGATGTATTTGCTAACACTCCTAACACTTTCTGTTTTAATGATTCAAAGGCCAAGCAACATAGAGATTCTATCACAATAATTTAGGAATGGAATGGTGTGTTGTATATTGTTGAGTAGGATATTTCTCAAGTCTTTGAAAATCATATCTCTGCTATCACTACTACCAAGCCTGAGAAATATGAAAACTAGAGGTGCAAGGTGGAGGATTTTCTAAATGTCCCATTTGACGAATTTCCAATTGTAGGCATAGTAATGTCCTTGTTGTGGCTAATATTACCATGGTTGAAAAGGACTTGCTGGCAGCTCTCTCGGGACTATATATTGATGTCTTTGAAGTATCTAGCTCCATGATGAGCGAAAAAAGATCAAATTACTCTTTTTGAGTTGATGGGACTCCATGGTGGCTATTATACAAATTATATTATGGATTCAAGATAATTCGACTTGGATAAATATTAAGGTACTTGGGTTGCCCATTTTGGATTGACATAACCATCAAAGAATGCTTTGACGAGTTGTTACAACAAGTTGTGATAAAGCAAAAAATGTAGATTAACTTCTCTCATGGATTAGTTGGTAAGTTGGTAGTAGCCAAGTCAATTCCATCATCTTATGTGCTCTAAGTAGGAGCCATGTTCCCCTTTTCTCAAGCCTATTGGCACAAGCTAGAATAACTCATTTTTCAATTTCTATGGTTGTTTAGTTCTCAAAGACAATGGCATGTTGTGGCTTGGGGTCAAGTTATGATATTTAATAATTTGGGTGGTAGGGTTGGATGCAAGCAATCCTGCCACACTTCTAGCCACATGGGTTCATTGACAATCAAACATGCAATTACATTTAAAAGATTATACAACGTGATTCAATAGACTGTAAACACTGCAAAAAACAAGTAATCCATTGATTGAATGTCCGTAAAAGTACAATGATAGCATGACTAACATAGAATTGTAGTGAGCAATAGGGTAGAATAACAATAGGGAAAAGTCTCTATAAATATCATTCAATGTGAGCTATATACAATGAAGGAAAAATGTGTGTATGAAGGTAAGTTGTATATAATCAATTGAAGAAAGTGCGTATGGAGCACACGATCCAAAAATAGAAGGGTACTTCAAGAATTCAAGTTCCTACAATCGGTCACCATCGGCGAACAACTCAATTCAAAATGTTAGAATTAGGTTAATACTAAGAGCAACATAGAAAATAAGAGAGCCATCATAACATATACAAAAATTACAAAATTCTCCATGTAGGTCTTGTGACTGCCACTCCCAAGGTGATGCATGCCTCTCACCTCTAGATGTGTCCTCATTGACTCTCGCATGCTACCGCCAATGCTATGGAGAGTAAGCAGCCCTCTCTTTGATCTTCCTCTAGCCCTCCTAATCTAGCCACTTGGATTTTCCTATGTCATTATTTGTTGCCTTCCACACATTTGATCATTTATGGGACATGTAAGTATGCATTTGCTCCATCATCCATCCTATAGAGAAACAATTAATCGTGAAAAGTACTGGGAACTCCTCATATAAGGATGCTCACTACAAGGATTTAGGGGAATAGTGACTGCCATTTTCAATGCAAATTAGCGGCGTCTCTATTTACGCAAATAGTGACGATAGTCAGATAAAAAAAACATGCCGAAACTCGAGTGCAACATTTTGCCTCAAAAGAGCGAAAGAGAGAGCGAACTACATCGTGCGTTTGGGAGGGAGAGGGAGAGAAAGAGAGAGAAGGGGAGCTTCTCACCGATGTCGTCGTCGTTTGCGAAGAATAGGAGGAAGTGCACGAAGGGCAAAGAGGAGCTGCCAAATCCATCCTCGGGCCTTTGCGATGAGTGCATTGCTCCCTCTAGGTTTATTCTTGTTTTTTCTCATTATCTTTTGTTTGTTTTTATTAAGAATGATGTGTATTGAGGGAGAAAGAGAGGAAATGAGAGAGGGAGAAGAAGAGAGAAAAAGGAAGAAAGAAGGAGAGAGAGAGGGAATAAACATGAAACATAATAAAGAAAGAAAGAAAGAGAGAGGGAGGGAGGGAAAGAGGATAAAGAATGAATGAAAAACAAAGAGAGGGTAAGATCTTGCTTTTAAATTTCTTATTTTCTTGTTTGTAGTAGTAGTAGTAGTAGTATATATATATGGGTGCACCTTGGGTGTGCTCGATGCTTTGGGAAGGTGTCGAAGGCTTGTGTCTCCAAGCTTGGTAAAGCGAAAGAGAGATTGGACTTGGAGGTGAATGGATGCTTTTCTTGACATGCTTTGGGCTACCTCCTCCTACGCTCTGCATATCGAGTCACATAGAAATGAAAAAAGGTGGTGAGGTTTGGTACAATATGATGGGACATGGAACACTTCGACGTAGGGTAGCTAGTGCCTCACCCCCATGCATAGCATATTAGACTTTACATATTATAGGCCCATCCATAGGTGCGTAGATATAGAAAAAGAGAGGGGCAACAAAGAAAGAGAGAGAGAGATAAATAAAGATAGAAAATAAGAGAGTGAGTAGAAGAAAGGAAGAGGAAGAGCAAACGAGAAAGAGAGAACAAATATGAAAGATAAAGAAAACAGGAAAGAGAAAAGGGGAGAGAACATAAAATGAAGAGCGCAAAGAAAGGTGCAAAGAAATGGGGAGAAACAAAGAAAGGGGGAGAAAACCAAGACTTTAGTTGACGTTAATTTTGTTGAGTTACAAGAGAAGAAATCCCTTCTCAAACAATTTAAGAAAGAAAAAAAGAATGATAACAAAAACAAATTGTTTGTCATAACATAGACCAAATGAAAAATGATGAAGGCCGTGATGTTCAAGATCGCGAGACGTATCTTAATCAACGTGTCCCATGTCCTTGCTCTCAATGTAAGCCGGCAATTAGACGAAAACCTTGATTGTCTATAGAACATGTACGATGCTTTGGCGAGTTTCAATTGGAGATCATTTGGAGATCATTGATCAGATGATCTCATATTTTGGAGCAAACAATAAGAAAAGTGTATATCAATCATGCATTGTATTCGCAAACTAATCGAATATAATATACAAAAACATTGAATGTGGCCGTAAAATTTATTACAGAGAGGTGACATCTCATCCCAAGGAGGAGTGCACCTATTGCAACCAGTTAGAAGAGTTTGTGGGCACGTGATGGATGGAGTGCTTGAGCCAATCCACCACTTGGAACGCACTATCCAATTTATACCGTCAATACCATAGGAGATAGCAGGCAGCCTTTCGGACTTTCCTAAAATCTTGGAGCTTGAGATGGAGGCAATTGTTGATGCATTGATGCCCATGGGTGCAGAGACATTTGATTTTCTTAGAGAGGAAGTATCCATACCATTATATGATGGGTGTCAAGTACCTTCTATGTACGCTTCATTGATTTCTTTTCGGCACCATCATAAAAAACAATTATGCTTTTTCAAGGTGTTTTATGATTTCTTTTCAGGTTGCTAAAGTATCATATATTACCACTTGTAAATACCATGCCTGAGTCTCATGATGATGCGCGTCATGTTTTACAAAAGCTTAGCATGGACTACAACATCATCCATGCATGTGTCAATGATTGCGTGCTGTTTCGAGGAGAATACAAGACTATGGAGACATATCCAAACTGTGGTGCTCACAGGTATCGATAGGACTTGTAAGGGAAAACCATCCCTCAAAAAGTTCTTAAACAATTTTCGCTTATCCCGCGTATACATCACATGTTTTGTACGTTCGGCATGGTGAGCTTGACAAGGTGGCATGCACAAAATAGATCCATAGATGGAGTCCAACGAATATCAACAGATTCACATGCATGGAGTCACATTGACTCTACCTTTTCAAGCTTTGCTCGAGAGCCAAGGAATCTTCGGCTCGGTCTTGCTAAGGATGGCATGAACCCATTCGGTCTGCGCTCAAATTCTTATAGTGTGTGACATGTAGTCCTCCCTTGAGACGTGGCTCGCTAGATACGAGTAAGCTAGGAAAGATCGAGAAGAAGCGCAATCTGAATTTTGATGTAGTACGTGCCATCGACCAATTCAATATCTCAAGGGAATGGAGGAGATGCCGCGGCTTATGTCAATGTGATGGTTGCATGGAGCTTTGATCGCAACCTCTCACGAAGGGGCGGAGATCTCAACTGAGGAGTGGGAATTCTCGAGGGAATGTAGTCCAAAGGTGACAACGTGTTTTATAAGCTATTGTATGTAGATTTTATATGTGACAACTAACTTACTGTTTCAAATGGTATAATACAAAATATACAGTGCAGCGTGATCACGTGACAGTTGATTTTTGACTTCGAGAAGTGCTTTAAAATAGCAAAAAAATTTGAATTTCAAGGAAAAAATAGACTTCGTCAAAGGCGGCAACTGCAATCAGTACGATTTTAAGTGGCAAGCCCCTAAAGTGCTTTAAAGACCCACTGAGCGATGGTTGGGGAATTTTCATAATTTCTCAGCATGTCAGATATGACTTCGGGAGATGCCCGGTAGTGCGGACTTCGAGATGAGTGCAAAAATTTTCAGCTTCTCATTCCGACGCCAGACAATCAAACGGGAGTGCTTGGGGTCCAAAGACCAAAGAAGGCCAAGTGTAAATGGACTTTAGGGGCAAAAGGGTGTGACCTTGGGGGCCCTTAAAAATTTTTGATTTCGTGGGGGGGGGGGGGGGGGGGGCATTTTTTTCGGCATGAAGGAGGAGATGGCGACGTCCTAGTCTACGTCGATTTGTGAGAGAGAGGGGCTATGGGGGTCAAAGAATAACCCCCCAACTGAGCACATCCCTGATCTACATCTTCTCTATGCCTTCCATCACCGATCTTTGCACGAGCAATGGCTGCCTGGACATGAAAAACTAGTTTCAGTATTTCTCTCTCCTCCATCTCTCTCCTCCAAATGGTGCTTCACATGGTAAGAATCATGAGGGGAATGCGATGATGGATGCTTGTCCAGCATGAACCGGATTGCTCCAAGATCAAGAGGAGGCTAAGGGGATATGTTCAGCATTGAAGATTTGCTGCTAGTCAGTTTGTTGGCAACCCGAAAAAATAATCAAAAAATCGGCAATATGCAAGTAAGCAGTATGCACCATTTTTACAAAGGAAATTTGATTCTTGTTGATGTTTAATGGTTGAAATGGAATTCATATGGAACAAAAAAAAAATTGGAGCTTTTTTGCATTATGATTCAGGGTTGTGCATAAAAGAAATGCAAATCCATAATAATAAATGATAGCAATAATTAAGTTATAGCCCAAAAAGTACATTTTTAGTGTAAAAATGAAGGTTTATTGGTTTCGGGTGGGGAAAATAGATGCGCATGGGATAAAATTCTGAGAGAAAACATATTTTAGCAGTCATAATAAGTTATTCATCGTAAATAAAAAATCTATTTTAATGCACAAATAAATAGAGAAAAATCGCTAAAAATTAAAAAAAAAGGGAATTTTCACGTTTAAAAATTCTAGAAAATTATGATTCATGGTTGTGGATGTATAAAAAAGTTGAGGCATGAATTTTGGCTTCAGTTCGGCTTTGTTTATGTGTCATAGTTCATGGCTTTTTCCATTTTATGCGGAAAAATACATACAAAATAAAACCCTACACCTATGCAACGAAGCATAACCTAAACATTAGAGAAAAAGGGTGATGTTAAGAGATTAAGAGGGCTGAGAGGGTGTGAATATTTAAAATATTTGATTGTGCATTTCATTTAGAATTGCGATATTTCAGTCTAAGAGGCTAGTAGCACGAGAAATCGGTGCTAGTCTCCATCTATCGAAGCATACGTTTAGTGGAAATCATGGAAAGGCTAGTTTTGCACATCACAAAGTGCTAATTTGATTAGTATTGTTCATGCACTAGGATCATATGCACTATGCATGACGCATGAGATGGTATCAGTCCTAGACTGCATAGCAATTGTCTTCCTAGGACATGACTTATACATGGAGTGGAAAGGAGCCTGTGTTGTAGGTCAGTTGTACGCTTTCATTGGGACTGTTTGTTGAGGATCTATATATTCCTGGATCATACAAAACAAGAAAAGAGTGGAGTTTGTGTGTTATGTTTTATATGTTGGAGTGACGCATCTTGGGGCCAATCCCCAAGGTGTAGGAGAGTCGTAGTGGAGCTCCGGCAGTCAGCTGAGGGGAGCTTCCCTATGTTTGTGTTATGAGGCACTATACCTATATGTTATGGGATCTCCCTCTAAGGAGAAGGGAAGGTAAACGTTGGACTACATATTAGCTACAAATGCATAATTAAGTGTATATAGTGTACATTGGTGTATTACAGACGCTCTTGGCCTGCGAGGCCATGTGGTGGGGTTGTTTGTTGTGTGCATGAGATCTGGCTAGTGCCATAGCCAGTGCCGACCCATTTTAGGTTCCATCAGTGGTGCATTTTCCAGGAGCCGTCAATAAGTGGTGGTTCCGAATCTAGGGTTTCTAGGGACCAAATAGTTGATTTATGTCCTCTGACAAGAATCGTCAAGCCGAAATACAAAAAGTAGAACATGCCGAAAGGGTTAGACGGTGGTTGGAGATTGTAAGGCATTATTCCCCTCAAAGAAGAAGCCCACTACGCATAAGCGGCAATGGTTCTAATAACCTAAGTGTCATAAGTAGCCATTTGAGCACAAGTGAAAGTCTTAGTACTTTCCCACTTCCAGTCAATCAACCCACTTCAAGTGGGGTTGTAGTTTTACCTACACAAACTCCTGTTGTCAATCCGGTTGTAGCCATGGCACAACCCATCACAATTCTAGTAGGGACACCGGATTTACTGACATTAAGAGCACCTTTGCCCATCTTCCATGGGTTAGCAGAAGAAGATGGAGAACTTGATATTAAGGATTTTCAAATGTTCATGTTCAACTACCGACGTTCTTCAATACGACGTTAAAAGGAAGGGCAGCAGTATGGTATGGTATCACGGTCTAGAGGCTGGAACCATAACTAGCACCTGATGAATTCTTCACAGCCTTCCATAGAGAGTTTTCTCTTGAGAGGGGTGGACAGTATTAGTTGCATGTCTTGAATGTAACATGCCAAGAGCCAAATTAGAATGTCCAAGCCTATGCCAAGAAGCTAAAGCAAGTTCTTTGCAAACTTAATACTTATATCTCCATTTCACCAGCTGCATAGTTGCAATATTTTCTACATGGATTGGATTTCAATATCCAGGTGCAGCTTAGCAGTGTTGCTTTGGTCGACATTGACACTATTATTACCCAAGCAGAAGGAGTAGAGTCGTGCTTGTAAGCGGCTTATGCAATAAGGATAAATTGGAATGGTAATAATTTGGCATTGACCAACGGGAGTCAAGGGGACCCCATGTCAAATGTTAATGGAAGAGGGAGTATCATGCCGAATTTTCCTATGTTTCCAGTCCCTCCTAGTATGACTATGCCTACAGCTAGTCTGGCAGCCCCACTAAATGGTGGAGACCAAATAACGAATCTTAATATTGTCCCAATAGGTCAGCAGCCAATTCCAATCAAGTGGTTAGGCCAATGGGATGACAATTAGATGATCGCGGCTATGAGTCGAGTGCCCCTAATGTCTTGGGCGAAGTTAAGGACATGATGAAGCACTACACTGATATGATTTTTGAACAATATAGACAAATAGCTGTGGATGTAAATTTCCTTAAGAAGAAACAGAATTTGATAGGGAGTCAATGCCCTGAAGAGGTTGTCCCCCTCAAGATTCAGTTGTAAGTGGTGTGGTGGCCAACATTTCCCTAGGAATTGTCCGAATGTCAAATGTGATATTTGTGGAAAGTCTGGCCACGTAGTAGCTACCTATTGGAGTAAGATTAGTTCTCTTCAACAAGGGAGTAAACTGTCAGGTCTAGTTAACCATTGCCCACAAGGGAATAATCTCTAGCAAGATGAGGGACCAAGACAAATATTGCAATGAGAAAAGGCTATTGTAGAGGAGTTGCCTCATGGCTGTGGAGTCAGCCTTATTGAGGCTATATGTGTCAATGATGCTGAAACTTTTAATCTACGAGCCGTAACAAGAGGTTAAAAGTTTAAAGAGGGTGATAAAGGAATTGTAAAACTTGTCGAGGGAAACCCTAAGCAAGAGGCTAGGGGAAAGCAAGTTCTGAATTCGGATGTGGAAGGTGGACCTCTAAGGAATATTGATAGTAAAGTTGATCCCGAGAAGGATAAATAATTGCCAAGAAAGAAGGCAAAAGTAAAAAAAGAGGCACCAAAGCTGGTCCAAAAACCAAAGGAGAGAATGGTTTGGAGCGAGAAGAGAACTTTGTCTAACTACCACGAGTTTGATCTAGCAAGTTCTCTTTGCAAAGTTAAACTAGATGTGAATCTCTTGCAATTGATTAAACTTTCTCCAGGAGTACACAAGGAATTCAAGAAAATCCTGCGTATTGGGTATATTGTAGAACCTTTGGGCATAGCATGAGTGGGAGAAGATTGGTTCGATAATGCTGAAAAGCATTGCCCTAGGGTTCCACCATACGTGGATGGAATATTAGTAGAGCATGCTATTGTGGACACTAGATTCTCTGTAAATATCATGAGTTCAAACTTGATGGAGAGGCTAGGTCTTGAAATTCAAACAGATGGCTCCACACTTGGATGGTGGATGATAGTCTAAGACAATCAGAAGGTTGCATCAATAAAGTCCATGTTACTATTGTAAGTGTGGAATGCTATCTAGACTTTATGGTGATAAGGTTTGCAAGACGTCCTAGCAATTGAGTTTTGCTAGGTAGGCCATGGATCTTATGAACTCGATATACCCGCTCGTCCAGTGATTCTAGATAGAGGTGCTAATTGTGTAATAGTGGATGCTTACACTGAGTCTCCTCAAAGTGAGAGAGCTCCTTTATCCTCTACTGAACTAGAAACCATAAATGATCCATCTAGTAGTGAGACGTCATCGAGCGGCAATGGATCTAAAGAAGGGTCCACTATAGAGGAAATTTATCAGATAACATTGAATGAGCCGATAGAGCCTCAAGACCGAATAAGAGACACGAACATTATTGAGTTGGACCTTGGTATGCCTAATGATTCGCGGCCAATTAAATTAGGTTCCATGCTCAGTTCAGAAGAGAGAGAGGACTATATGTCCCTGATTCAGGAGTTCCGCGACATCTTCGCTTGGAGCTATGATGAACTTAGGGGCATTTCCCCCAGTCTGTGCATACTATTCCAGTTAAGGAAGATACATGTCATGTACGTTAGAAAGTAAGGTGTATGCCTTTTGAATTAAGGGACGGGGTGTTTGAGAAGCTTCAAAAGTTGCAATAAGTGGGTTTGATCTTCCCTATTCAGCATACTGAATGGTGTTCACCAGTTGTGATTAGAAAGAAGAAGAATAATCAAATCTAGCTTTATGTAGACTTTAGAAAAAACTACTATCCATTGCCCTTTATTGACCAAATTTTGGATCAATTAGTGAGTAAGGAAAAATATTCGTTCATGGATTGCTTTGCGGGGTATAACCAAATGGCAATTACTAAGCAAGACAAGCTGAAAACGACATTTATTATTGTCTTTGGTACATTTGCATACCATGTGATGGCATTTGCTTTATGTAATGCACCTGGTTTGTGGCAGAGAACAGCTGACAAGACCTTTGGTGACATCTCCCCAAAAAGGAGTTGAAAGTATTCATTAATGACCTGGGGGCAGCCACCACAAGAGGAAGGCAGTCGATTATTTTGCAGAAGTGTTTTGAGTGGTGTAGACAAGTTTGCATAGCTCTTAAGCCACGGAAGTGCGTCTTTGGAGTGCCTTATGGGCTATTGTTAGGCCATGTGGTCAATTTAGTAGGGATTGTGACTGATCCTAAAAAGATCGTCATAGTTGCCATGAGTCCGCCACGTACTCCAAAGGAGATGCATAGCTTTCTGTCAATAGGGTATTATCGAAGGTTTATCAATGCCTTGGCAGAAAGAGCGTTGCCATTGACAAACCTATTGTCTTTCAACTGTCAGTTTACATGGAGTGATGCTTGCAAAGTATATTTTGATGATGTGAAGCAAGAGCTTGCCAAATCACCTGTTTTAAAAGCACCTATAAGGGGAGAAATGTTCTATATATTTTCAGTAGCCACGATGTATAGTATCAGCTGCCTGCTTGTCCCAAATTTGGGAGAAAAAGTGGTACCATCTGATAGCTTTTGCTAGTCAGAAGTTGGGCATATCAGAAATTAATTATACCTATATGGAGAAGTTGTGCCTTGCAATGGTATTTGCGACCAAGAGTTCAAGCACTACATTCTTTATGAGAAGGTGGTTTTTAATGCGAAGGCGGAAGGGCTTCAATTGTTGCTGAACAAGTTACAGCCACCTGATCGTTTAACAAAGTGGTTAATCACTTTGTAGGAGTTTGATTACGAGATTAAGAGTAAGCCACCAAAGCTACAGGGCATTGTAGAATTTCTACTTGATTTTGGTGAGCCAAAAGAGGTCTTCGCTGAAGGAAGTGATATGGAAACATTGTTTAAGATTGATACAGTGTCTATTCCCTCCTGGTATGCTACTATAACGCACTATTTATCTACAGGAGAGACTGGAGCTACTCTATCCAAATTCGACAAGAGAAAAATTAAACAACAGGCATGGAAATTTTCCTTGATCGCAGGAACACTATATCCGTAGGGTGTTGATGATATCTATCGCTGATGTGTGATGCTTGATGAGGTTCCATTTATCTTGGAAGAGTGTCATGACTCCGCTTGTGGAGGGCACTTTGCTGGGTGATTGACAGCACAGAAGGCTTTAAGAGCTGGTTATTGGTGGCCGTTCATCTTCCATGATTCATTTGAGTATGTTAAGAGATACGATACATGTTAAAGACATGATAGTAGAGAGAATATGAAGCGCCCACTTATGCCTATTATGGCTATCCTTCCATTTGAGAAGTGGGGTATTGACTTTGTGGGTCCTATTACCCCGTTGTCTACTACTCAAAAGAGATACATTATAGTAGCCACTGATTACTTTATAAAGTAGTCAAAAACATGGGCGACGAGGCAGGACAATGCAAAAGAGACTGCTAGTTTCCTACTTGGACAGATCATTCACTGTTTCGGTTCGCCAAAGGAAATAGTATCGGACCGTGGAACCCATTTTTTGAATAAGGTAATTAAAAGTCTAACTGAAACTTGGAAAATTAAGCATAACAATATGACTCCCTATAATCCGCAAGCCAATGGAAAAGTTGAAAGTACCAATAAGCAGCTTGTGGGTATCCTATCCAAGATAGTCTCTGAAAAGAAACAAGACTAGGATACAAAATTATATGTGGCGGTGTGGGTATATAACACAACGTTTAAACAAGCCACAAGCCATACCTTGTTCAAATTAGTTTATGGGGAGGAGTGTGTCTTGCCCTTGGAAATTGAGTTGCCGACCATAAGATTCGCAATCAATCATTCTTTGGGTGATGAAGATGTCCTATTCGAGCGTTTTACGACTATAGCCCACTTGGATGAGCTTAAATTGCAGAGTTTGTTACACTAGGAAATGGCTAAGCATAAGATGAAGTGGTTGCATGATCTAAAAGCAAAGAAGTATACTTTTAAAAAGGAGAGTTAGTTCTATACTATGATGCACATAGGGAGCTATTTTCAGGAAAGCTGGAACCTAGATGGGATGGCCCTTACAAGGTAGTTAGAATAGGTAAAAATAAGTCCATGGCTTTATTAGTTGATCTACAGGGAGTGGAATTTACAAATAAGGTTAATATTAATAAGATTAAACCTTATTATTTTTGAGTATGCTAGCGTGCTAAATGCATTGCGGGTCCATGTTGGAATTGATTTGAGACTTGTAGGAGAGCTTAAACTGGTTGATGGGGCAATTAATTCATTATTTGGAGCACCCATATCTAGAGCAAAGATATCATCAGGGGAAGCTTATCTAGTGGAGCAAAGGATACAAAGTGATTGAGCAAGAAGACGGTACCTTTGTGTGGGAGATTAAAGATTTTTGCCATCACTGTTTACAAATCTTGACAAGCATCCTTGTTGAGTTTAATGAAAAAGGTGGGATGGAGCCATTAGTTCATCCTCTAAATATGTTGAATTTTCATTATCACCATTATGAATAGGGGAGTTCTTGATGAGTGGCTGTGTAAACCCATTGTGGATGTACACGTTATACGCTGATGGAGCATCCAGGGGCCCTAATAAAAAAGGGAGTGTTGGAGTAATTATCTGAGATCCTCGACGTAGAGTTATAATGAAATTAGCTGTTTATCTCGGGGTAGGATTCACTAACAATATGGCAAAGTATAAAGCCTTGATTATGGGACTAAATATTTCCAAGAAAGGTGGTATTCAGTGGTTGTTAGTAAAAGGGGATTCCCAACTAATCGTAAATCAATTAAATGGGACATACACAGTTCGGAATCCCATATCATTAAACTCCTATAACCCTACTTGATGAATTTGAGAGCATCTCTCTTCAGCTGATCCCATGTTATTGGAATCAGTTTGCAGATTCATTTGCCAATTTTGCTTATGAGGAGGACCTCTTCTTCAATTGTGGTTCTAGTTTGGTTGTTGCTATTAATAATGAGACAGGACCTGGTCGCTTGTGGGGGATTTTATCAAACCACGCGTTATATGGCAAGTGATGGTTGATATGGATAATGCGAAGAGTAGTTGAGATCCATCTACCACTATCATCCTGGACCCATAGGTTGATTCAATGCCATGTTATGCGTACCCCTCTTGCTATATATGCAGGAGGGATGGGTCACAACTTAATGCATTTAGTGTAGGGCCAAGAGCCCTATTTTTTCCCCTTGGAATGGAGTGTATTTTTTCCCCTTGGAATGGAGTGTATTTTATCAAACCACGCGTTATATGGCAAGTGATGGTTGATATGGATAATGCGAAGAGTAGTTGAGATCCATCTACCACTATTATCCTGGACCCATAGGTTGATTCGATGCCATGTTATGCGTACCCCTCTTGCTATATATGCAGGAGGGATGGGTCACAACTTAATGCATTTAGTGTAGGGCCAAGAGCCCTATCTTTTCCCCTTGGAATGGAGTTTATTTTTGTATATCTACCTTATTCCAAGGAGAGATGTCTCGATGCTATCCTGTTGGATTTCATTAGGCCAAGACGGCCAATTACTTTAAGGTTTTAATGCTTGATTTCTTTAGGCCAAGAGGGCCAGTTAGTTTGCAGTGAAATGTGCTATTTCTTTAGGCCAAGAGGGCCCTATGCCTGTTTGGTGTAGGTACATTTAATAGTTTTCTATTTTAGTGATTGCATCATGTAGGTTGACGAAGTCACTGGAGGGAGCCTTTGTTGCGGAGGAGCATCTTATGGCCAGTCCAGGTGGTTTCATCCCCTTTTTGAGTTTTTTCCCCTTAAGCAATTAATGATATATGTGGTTGTAAGGGTGCTTTCTTTTTGTTGGTTGGGGACCGGCACTCAAGGTATGAAGTCCTAGGTTTAGGTTATGTATGTTTGGGGGAAGGTCTGAGTAGTTATTGCCTCCTATATGGCATTGTCAAGCACTGAAAGACCTATTTTAGATGGGAGTTCTAGTGACCCTGTTTTGCTGCCCTGCTAGGTGGCTAATCTAGGAGGTCCTATCAGTGTGGGGTAGTTAGAGAAGCCTACTAAAAATAACCAAAAGGAAAAAACCTAAATATCCGAAAGAAAATCTATGAATATATAGAGGTGTGTCAAAAGGGGTTCTAACCCCTATAAAAATAAAGAAGAAAGAAAAATCTTTGAGCAGTTGTTTATCGCCTTATGAAGGCCTAGTGGGGACAAGACAAGGCTCGGGGCTAATGCCTTGTCTTCCTAGGGGTAGCAACTAGCTGAAAAGCAAAGCAAATAATAGAAGGTTAGAGCAAAAATAAAAGTGAGCATTAGAAAAGGATTAAGTGTCGCCTTGCGAGGGCTTGGTAGGTTCTTGTGTACTGAGACCGGACCTGGACCTGAGGCCAATGCCTTGTTCTCCTTGGGTCACTACGTTGATCAGCTCCCTCCTTTTTACATGCTCGAGTATGGAAAATCAAGGGCTACAAGGAAAATGTGCTAAAAGATACCATTTATTGATCAGGCTATAGGAGTCCTCGCCTAATAGGAGCTCCTAGTTGAGTTGTCCTTCGTTAGGTAGGTAGTTTAGACTACCACTTAGAATGACCTTTATGATAGTTCTTATTAGCTTGGGTATGTTGGAGTAGTCGGTTAGTGACTAGCTTTGGGCTTTCTGTCAGATTATGCTAGGCCTACTCCTCATGGATTTCCTGCCTTGCTTTTATTAGGGGGTAGGGTAAGAGTTGTGATATGTTTTGTTGTGTATCTATTTTGTATCAACTTGATGCTCTTTGTGGTTGTGTTTATGTGCAGATCTGTTCGTGGGATTCGACGAGCTGGGTCACCCTATCCCGTGGTCACCGATGTCAGCTGATTTTTGACTTTGAAAAGTGCTTAAAAATAGCAAAAAAATCCAAATTTCAAGGGAAAAGTAGACTTCATCGAAGGTAGCTGCAATCAGTACGATTTTAAGCAGCAAGCCCCTAAAGCGCTTTAAAGACCCACCGGACGATGGTTGGGAAATTTTCATAATTTCTTGGCATGTCAGATGAGACTCTGGGAGATGCCCGGTAGTGTGGGACTTCGAGACGAGTGTGTAGAAATTTTCAACTTCCAATTCCGACGCCGGACAATTAAATGGGAGTGCTCGAGGTCCAAAGACCAAAGAAGGCCAAGTGTAAATGCGCTTTAGGGGCAAAAGGGTGTGACTTTTGGGGGCTCCCTTTGGGGGCCCCTAAAATTTTTTGATTGCGTGGGGGAGGGGCCCTTTTTTTGGCATGAAGGAGGAGATGGCGACGTCCTGGTCTACGTTTATTTGTGAGAGAGAGGGGCTATGGGGATCAAAGAATAAACCCCTAACTGAGCACATCCTTGATCTACATCTTCTCTACGCCTCCCATCGCTGGTCTTCACGCGAGCAATGGCTGCCTGGACATGAAGAACTAGTTTCGGTCTTTCTCTCTCCTCCATCTCTCTCCTCCAAATGGTGCTTCATATGGCAAGAATCAAGAGGGGAATGCAATGACGTTCATGAACTGGATTGCTCCAAGATCAAGAGGAGGCTGAGGGGAGATATTCAGCATTGAAGATTTGTTGCCGGTCGGTCCGTTCGCAACCCGAAAAAATTAAAAAAAACCCGCAACACGCAAGTAAGCGGTATACACCATTTTTACAAAGGAAATTTGCTTCTTGTTAATGTAAATGTTGGACTACATATAAGCTCTATAAATGCATAATTAATTCTATCTAGTATATATTGGTATATTACAAACGCTCCAGGCCCGCGAGGCCATGTGGTGGGGTTTTTTGTTGTGTGCATGAGGTCCGACTAGTGCCATAGCCAGTGCTAGCCCATTTTAGGTCCCATCATCGCACGAACGGCATTTCTATGTGGAGCGTATCAACAAAATGCGCTCCACAACGGATTGTGGTATCATGGCAAAGTTCAAGCAAGAGAGCCGACGACGAGCAACGGATCCAAGCAGCTTGAGAGATGAGACGGAGTATTTTGGGAGCTTGCAAAGTATTATCACGGTGGATTACCGTAGCTTCTCCATGATCTTATTTGATGTGCAGCGGTTTAAAGTGGTACTAGAAGGAGCTGAGGCAATAATTCGACGAGGTCCATCTGGATTTCTCGAAACAGATTCTGAAAAAAGATGGACGGATTTGCATGACACGTTCGTATTGTCGGCCCATTGTGAACTTGTGCATGAACTCATGTTTTTTTTAATGTTATTACGACATGGCACATGTCATAGAAGTTAAATCTCTCTTATATGTGATTTTGAATAGGAAATTTTTTATCCAAACCCCTGACAACCTCGATGGTGGTATGTTGTATCTTCAGCTCCCCAAAGAGCAAGAGTGTATGATGAAAGCAATGTTCCCAGTGTAGATGAGGATATTATGCAAATAGAGGGGTCGATATTGCAAGGGGTGGAGGCCGCCGAAAGCTTGGAGTATGTAGAGGAGGCACAATTGGGTAACAATGATGGAAAGACAGGAGGCTAAGAATTCTTTGAGAACGAGGTGGACTTATCCTTTTGTGGTGACCTTTCTATCAACCTTCCAATGTATGCAAAGTTGTGCCAGGAAATTGACATGGGACCATAGGTTACATCATACTTGGAGCATTCGCCTACTCAATTCATTAATGAATCTCTTATAAGGGTACATAAGATATGTGTTTTAAGTAAGATCATGTTTTTAAAGATTTATATTACCGTGCTTTGCTTGATTTATATTGATTATGCCAATATCATATTTTGTCTGTGTAGGTGACCTTTGTGGATATTTGGATCTGCATAATGAGTTGAGGGATGAGCGACGAGGAGCTACAGGACTCGCAAATCGTTTGTCAAAATGCAATGCAATAAAAAGGAAAACTAGAACGGAAGGTGAGGGGGAGACTGCCGAAAAGTACAACGGGGTGTCCCACATCAAATCACGGCATTCCCATGGAAAAAAGGTTTAAAAACAGGCTTAAAAGCCCATACGACAATTAATATCAAAAAATCCATTCGTCGAAATGAAACACAAAAAAAAAATATTTGTGAGAAAAATGATATCAGACATGTTGATTATGTCAAAATACAGATCCGACAGAGATAAGACCCGTTCACACGGAAAAAACCCAAAAATCAACCCCGAAACGGGATACAGAAATTAATATAAAAAGATCTGGTCACCAGAACGAAGGGCAGTAAAAACAAAAAATGTTTGTGAGAAGGGGATGCACAGAGTTGTCACATCAATACACAGTGTTTGGGGAATTAGGAGGGTTTTAAATGCAAAAAAAACACAAAAAATAAACCCAAAAACTCATGGAAATTTTAAAAACTAAAAATTTGGTGGTCAGAATAAGGGGGAGAAAAAAGGAAAAAGGGGGGGAAAGGTGCCTCAACACTGTTGTCAAATTGAACTAGAAGTTCAGTGCAAACAAGGCATGGGCATATGGAAAAAATATGAAAATTACACATGAAAATGTCCCGAAAATCCGCAAAATTTAATATCAAACCAACTGTGCATCGGAATGACATGAAGTAAGAATAAAAAATGTCAAGGGAAAGGTGATTGATAGGGTTGTCATGTTAAATCACAGTTCCGAAGCAATAAAGGTGCATTCACATGGGAAATCGTCTAATTTACACGAAATATGTCAAAAATTAATATCTCAAGAACCATGTGTCGAAGCAAGGGTTGTTAAAAAGAAAAAAGGGGCAATTCAAAGGGATGAACAAGGCTGTAAGGTTGGATTGGGAGTCCGATTAACAAAGGATATGTTCACATGCAAAACGTCAAAACAAGGAATAAAGGGAAACAATGAAGGAACGGTCCCAAGGGTGGGGTAAAGTTAGACGGGTGGATGGGAAAGGGACCCCAGGAGGGTAAAAGTAGGTTATGGCATACATAGATTATCAACTTGAGGTATATGCAAAGGGGCATACATCATAGACGTGCAGGGATGCATCCCCACACTTAAAATCTTAACGAGCAGAGTAAAATGCATCAAGATAACCTAAGACTCATCAACCAACTGGACTCTAATGTCCCCACACTTAAAACATCACAGACACTTGCAATCATAAAGATAGGGTTAGAAAAACTTGGCCCATTTCGCCGAGCATTGCAGTTGATGGTTGATGTCACGTCTTGTGTCATCGCAGTTGGCTCTGTAGGAGGTACCAAGGTGTCTTCACAGCATACATCCAACGTGGCAGGGACCACGCAACAGTACCCAGTGAGGTAGTTGATTGATAAAGTCCGTCCGGTAGGTATCGTGGATGAAGGATAGTCTCTCGGCTCGCAATACTCAAATGGGAATGAACGAACAGTCACTCGTCCCATTACTGACATCACTATAGATAGTATTGATGGTAACCCAGATCTCACACCTGGTTTAGAAATCAACAAGGGGAATGGTGTAGAGGGAGTATGCAAGGGTGCACTGTTGATGGTGCATTAGTGCACCCAACCCTGTCTGGCATAGGTGCAAGCAAGAAGGCCAAGGAGCCTTGTAGTGTAGTGTATAGAATAGGGTGATGTGTCTTGTGATGGCGGCAAAGACCCATCCTGTGTGTGCATAGGGAAACGAAAACATACTTGAATCCAGGTGTCGTAACGTCCCTCAATCTCACCTCTCAGAATTGATTGAGGAGAAATACCAGTCACACTCGGCCCACCCTCTGTCTCACACTCTATTGAAAGATACAGAGGGCAACCCCATTCTTGAAATCCATTGATGTAATCATCACATTCACTTGTTCAGAGATTGTATGCCTTGTGCGCATTTGATGGTACAATAGTGCATCCCGCCCTATGCCGGCATATGGTGCAAGAAGAAAGGCCAGGGAGCCTTATGGTGCAATGCACAGGAACAGATCATGCATTATGTATTAAGAGGCCCAACCCGTGCGTACAACACTCCATTCACACATCTTACCTCTCATTTGATTTGAAGGGAAAGACTGGTCACTCACCCCACCCTCTGTCTCACGCTCTTTTGATAGATACAGAGGGTAGCCCATACTCACATCCCCATCCTAATAGGATGAAAGCTCACATCACTCAAGGGGTTGGTGATGAAGATCGCGTCGGCTGTTGTTGTCACCAGAGTGTTGAAGATGATGTGTACCCAGGGAGGTAGCTGACACGTCTGGTACTTCAATGATTTATATGAAAGATCGTTTGTTAAGGAGGGCAGACGAACTGATATTGTAGAGACAACACACCAAGGGAGGTGGCTTCAAATTGCTTCTAGAAAGGTTTTAATGGTGAATCAGCTATCTTGAACTATGGGGTGTTATCACATTTTCCACAGTTAGCTTCCCGCCCAAGGGTGTTTCCACCTTTTCTTAAAACGAGACCTGCTATGAAAGGGAATTTCTTCCGTTTCTCCCATAAAAGTTTTTCTTTTATTTGTTTTTTATTTTTTTTAAATCTCTTTTCTTTTTCTTTTCTTAACCTATTCTTGAGAGTGTCTCTACCTTTTCTCAAAGAAATAGGCCGGCATGGTAGAGACCACAGTCATTTTCTCCCATAACTGTTATATATTTTTTTCTCTCTTTTTTTTTCCCTTCAGAAGGGAAATGGTAGAAACACCATTTGTCAGAACCATCCTCTCCACCGCAGCTGATTGAAAATAGAAGATAAGAGATTAGGGGCAGGAGGTGGACGGGAGGGGATAGAGGGTTGCATGCACCTCTTCAGGAGTGGCAGAAGAACAGCTATCAGAAGTAGCATCAGAAGAATCACAGTGCCACGCCAATGCAGGAAAGGATGGGGTGACTGTGATTGTTAAGATCCCCAAGGAGAGAAGTACTTCTTCAGGTGATAGCCATTAATCAGGAAGGGATCATCAGAGGCATCAATGGCCTGCACTTGGATAGAGCCATTAGGATTGACAGTGAGTACCTTGTACGCGCCCATCCACCATTGTTGAAGCTTGCCAGGAAACTTGCCAAAACTTGAATCATAGGCCAGAACCAGATCACCTTCGTTGAACTCCTTGTGTTTGATGAAGCTGTCATGGTAAGCCTTATGTCGGGCTTGCGTGGCTTCCATGCACTGTAGAGCCATCCTGCGAGTCTCGTCTAAACATTCAAAGTGCAAGAGGCGGCGTTGGAGTGTTTCATCATCTCCGAAGTGTTCTTTAACTTCCACTTGCAAAGAGTGCAATTCCAGTTCAACCGGGGAAACAACTTCTGTGCCATACATCAATTGGAAAGGAGTTTGTCATGTAGCAGCCTTATGGGAGGTTCTGTACGTCCAAAGGGCCTCTGTAAGTCAATCGTCCCAATCACAACGATGTGCAGCAATCATTCTTGTCAAGATCAAGCAAAGGATGCGGTTGATGACTTCAACTTGGCCATTGGCTCTGGGATAGTAAGGAGTGGACCTGCCATGGCAGATCTTATACAGCCCTATCAACTCTTCCATGATCTTGTTAAGGAAATGAGTACCTCTGTCACTTACCAGCTCAAGGGGACTACCAAAACAAGTGATAATATTCTCATACATGAATAGGGCTATGTTGTTACCATCGTTCCACTTCAGAGCTTTAGCTTCACACCACTTTGTGACATAATCCCTACATACCAGGATATATCTATTCTGCTTCCGTCTTGTGGGAGGTTCGATTGGGCCTACGAAGTCGATGCCCCACTTCTCGAATAGCTTCAGGGGAAGGATGGGCTACAATAGCATGGCACTGGTTTTGGTAGGTTTCCCCATCCTCTGGCGAGCATCACAACGTTTGCAGTAGTCATAGGTATCCTTGTGGAGGATTGGCCACCAATATTCTGGGAGCAGAGCTTTTTTGGTTGTCGCTTCTCTGACGAAGTTTCCACCACATGGCTCATCATGGCATGCTTTCAATACTATGCCGATTTCATCTCCTGCAACACATCTTCGCAACACTTCATCTTTGCCTCTCTTGTACAGTGCACCGCCTAGCAAGGTGTAGGGGGCTGATTCCAACAGAAGCTTCTTCTTCTCTTGACTTGAGATGCTAGGAGGATACTGTTGAGTTTCCAGGAGGTTGGCTATGTCTGTGTACCATGGAGTAAATATTTTGACTAGAAACAAGGAAGCATTAGGAAGGTCTGGATCATCATGTTCCTCTTCTACAATTTGAGGGATCCATGCAGATGATTGGCTAGGACATGGGAAACGCCCAGTCTTAGTGACCACTTCAAAATCGAACTCCTGGAATAGGAGCAACCATCTCATTAGTCGTCCTTTGACATTTTCTTTATTCATCAAGAAGGACAGGGCTTCATGATCCACGTAGAACTTGAAATGCGTTGACAGTAGATAGTGTCGAAACTTCCCCAATGCAAATACCATTGCCAAACACTCAAGCTTTGTCATTGTGTAGTTCCACTCTCTATCAATGACCTTTCGGCTTGCATAATATATTGGTTGATCTAATTTAGAGGGGCCCTTTTGACATAGGACAACACCTAGCCCTTTAATTGATGCATCTATGTGCACATGGAACTCCTTTGTCCAGTCAAGAGGCTTCAAGTTATGTGCTTGAATAAGGCACTGTTTTAGGGTATTAAAGGCTTCTTCGCAGTCATCAGTCCAAAGAAAATCCATATCTTTCCTTAGAAGCTTGTGCAGAGGGGCTGCCTTGGTTGCAAGACATGCAATAAATCTTTTCTAGTAGCCCACATGGCCAAGAAATCCTCTCAGTTACTTGAGGTTTATTGGAGTTGTCAAGGCGGCAATCTTCTCATCAATCTTCACCGGGTCTACTGCAATCCCTTGTGCAGAGACAATATGGCCCAAAAGAACTCCTGATGAGATGCCAAAGACACATTTTTCGGGGTTGAGAGAAATCCCATACTCTCGGCATCTGTCAAAACATAACTCTAGGTGTCCCCAATGCTCACGGATTAAGCTATAGACACAGAAGTCATCAAGATACACCTCAATGAAATCATGCAGATGGTTTTGAAAGTCAGCCATCATTACTCATTGGAAGGTGGTAGGAGCATTATAGAGCCCAAACGCCATCACTCTGTAGGCATAGGTCCCCCATTCTGTGGTGAAGGTTGTTTTGTATTAGTCCTCTTCTGCTATTTGAACTTGGTTATATCCGCTAAAATCCATCCAAGAGGGAATAGAGCTCATGGCCTGCCACTGTGTCCAACAGTTGGTCTGTGAAAGGGATAGGAAAATGATCATTCTTCGTCTTCGAGTTCAACTTTTGAAAGTCCACACATATTGAAAGTTTCCCGTTCTTCTTGGATACAACCACAATGGGTGAAACCCGTTCACTGTTAGCCCCAGGATAAATAAACTCGGCTTCAAGAAGCTTCAATAATTCAGCCTTCACCAGAGTAGAATAATTAAGATTCATACGTCGCCGTTGTCTTTGCCTTACAGGTTTGGCATTAGGCTCTAGGCCAATGTGATGTTGACATACTGTGGGATCAATCCCTTTTAGATCTTTATACGACCAAGCAAACACGTCTAAGTTCTCCTTCAGTAGGTCTTACAGGACCACTAGTTCTTCTTCTGGATGATTGAGATCCACTTTCAAGTGACGTTCAGTACCATGAGTATCCAGGAACGTCACTTGCCTTTCACCTTCCACTTTGCAAATGAATGTCCCACAGATTGCTTTTGGATAGAAGTCTGACTCCTTCAAGGCAGTGTCAAGATTGTGGGAGAGAAGGAAGGAGTCTCACTTGTAGCTTTCTTGCTTGCACAATGGGGGAATACACATAAGGGTGGAGGCTGAAAACAGTTTTCCTCTTCTTAGTTGTGTAAGCCAAATGAACTCTCTTACAAAGAAATAGAAGAACCCTGTATATATGGGTCTCAAACCAAACTCAACTAACTAAGGTGGCATACTAACTGAGCCACGAACTAGAGTAGATAAGGATAGCTATCATGTAGCTATTATTCAGGGGCGGTGTACCAACCGCATCTGCAACTGACAAGTCGGTGACATAAATACACAACGGTCACCCTGGCGTATCACGAGTGGAGCTCGATATGTCAACACTCCCCCTCGAGCTCAATCCCAATTCCTGCACACCAAGCAGGTCTCTGAACTTGCGCAGCTTCTCTGCGCCCAATGCCTTCGTGAATATGTCAGCTACCTGATCCTCTGTGCTGACATAAACTAGATCAATAAGACCTAGTAAAACCCTCTCTCGCACATAGTGATAATGCACCTCAATGTGCTTTGTTCTAGCATGATAGACTGGGTTATTTGCCAAGTGTATACTACTCATGTTGTCACAATAAATGACAACTGGCCCATCTGTAGACTGATGCATATCATAAAGTAGCTTATGCAACCAAGCTACCTCACATGCAGCCATTGCTGCACCCCTGTACTCAGCCTCTGTGCTCGACAAGGCAACTGTAGGCTGTTTCTTGCTGCTCCAAGTGACTGCAGCACTCCCAAAAGAGAACACATATCCACTGGTAGATCGTCTATCAGAAATACTACTAGCCCAATCAGCATCAGTGTATCCATGCAGCTGTATCTGAACCCCAATCTCATAAAATAGTCCATACTGCAATGTGGATTTCACATACCTGAGTATGCGTCTAGCCGCATCCAAATGCGATTTCCTTGGAGCCTGCATAAACTGACTTACCAATCCAACAGCATAGCTCAAATCTGGCCTGGTAATAGTCATATAAATCAAGCTTCCTACTATGCGTCTGTACATAGTAGGGTCTTCCAGAAGCTCACCTGCATCTGCGCTTAGCTTCACATTCTGCTCCAAAGGAACTGAAATAGGCTTACAGCCTGTCATCCCATATTTGGAAAGCATGTCCAATCCATACTGCCTCTGCAAGAGCTGTATCCCACTTGGTGATCTAATCACCTCAATGCCCAAGAAATAACGCAGCTCTCCCAAATCCTTCATCTCAAACTTCTGCTTCAATAGCATTTTCACATTAAGGATATCTTCATCACTGTCACCTGTCATAATCAAATCATCAACATAAATGACAAGTAGCATAATACCTTTCTCTGTTTTTCTCACATAAAGTGAGAAATCTGCCTTGGAAATCTGAAAGCCAATAGTGACAAGATACTGTCCTATCTTGTCAGACCATGCTCTAGGTGCTTGCTTCAAGCCATACAAGGCTTTCTTCAACCTGCAAACAAACTCAGGATGAACAGCATGCACATAACCTGGTGGCTGCTCCATATAGACCTCTTCTTGCAAGTCACCATGCAAGAAGGCATTCTTTACATCCATCTGATGTAAAGACCATTCCTTTGATGCAGCCATAGCAATGACTGCTCTTACGGTTGCCATCCTTGCAACCGGACTGAATGTTTCTTCATAGTCAATGCCATATGTTTGTGCATACCCCTTGACTACTAATCTTGCCTTGTATCTGTTCACAGAACCATCTGCATTGTGCTTCACCTTATAAACCCACTTACAGCCAATTGCATTCTTACCTTTAGGCAAAGGTACCAATTCCCATGTAGTGTTTGCTTCCAAGGCATCCATTTCTTCATCCATGGCTTTCTCCCATTTTTCTTTTCCCATGGCTTGCTCAAAAGAAGTGGGTTCTGGTTCCTGTATCACCTTGACCATATATGCATAGTGAATGGCTGTAAATCCATCATATGTCAGCCTATCCACAGGATACCTAACTCTGGTAGACCTGCGCAAAGTGGGTTCACTCCCAGGTGCTCTCAAAACATCCCTAGTCTTCCTTACTCCAGGTGTAACAATAGAAGGAATACCCAACTCATCATCAATGCTCTGTTCTGAGCCACTGGATTCTCCATCCACATAAGAGTGACCTGCATTCACATCAAACATGGGCTGATCAACTTTCTCTTTTCCTTTTCGTGATACCTGCATACCACTATCTATATTACTTTGAGAAGATTCTCCTGATCTCAATCTGCCTGTCCATGGCAAAGAATGTGAACCACTGCTAGAGGACGCTCCAGGTCCACTAATATTTTGTGACTGCTGCTGTGAATTCTGTGCAGCATTACCATTTTGTGCATCTACATCATCAATCACATTTACTGGTTTATACCAGCTACTCATCTCATCAAAAACAACATCTCTGCTCACTGTAAACTTACGAGTAGAAGGGTTATAGCATCTATACCCTTTTTGCTGCAGAGAGTAACCAATAAAGATGCACTTCTCAGCTTTTGGATCCAACTTGGATCTCAGCTCATCTGGCACATGTACATAGGCAATGCAACCAAAGATTTTCAAATGAGAAATATCTGGTTTCCTACCAGTATACCTCTCCTCTGGAGTCATTCCATGTATTGCTGCAGTGGGAGTCCTGTTCATTATGTAGACTGCTGTAGCAACTGCTTCAGCTCAATAAAAATCTGGCAAGTCTTTTTCATTGAGCATGGCACGAGATACCTCTCCAATATGCCTGTTTTTCCTTTCTGCAATTCCATTTTGTTGTGGGGTATAACTGCATGAATATTGCTGCTTTATGCCATGCTCCTGCAAGAACTTTGCAAACTCATTTGAGAGGTACTCTCCCCCTCCATCTGACCTTAGGCATTTTATCTGCAGACCTGTTTCTTTTTCAACCATAGCTTTAAGAGTTTTGAAATGCCCAAAAACTTCACTTTTCTTTTTCATAAAATACACCCAAACTTTTCTGCTATAGTCATCAATAAAACTGACAAAATAATGACAGCCTCCAAGAGATGCAGCTTTAGTAGTCCACACATCAGAGTGGATTAATTCCAATGGCTTCTCACTCTCTTGAACATGTCTAGGAAATGGTTTCCTTGCCTGTTTTCCAAACTGACAGGCTTCACATACCTTATGCATTTTTGCAACCTTGAACTTAGGCAATCCTGCAACAATATTTTGGGCCTGCATTGATTTAAGTCGCTGTACATTAACATGACCAATGCGTTTATGCCAGATATCAATATCTGCAACTACACCGGTCCCATGTGCAAACATTGCTGCACTCAATTCAGACATGTCTGCATCCAATGTAAACATTCTGCCCTTCTTCTTTCCTTTTGCTATCAAGCGACCTTTATTTTTCATATCCTCAACAAAGCATCCATGAGGATTAAATCTGACCTGCAAGCCCTGTTCAACCATTTGACCAACTGAAACCAAATTCTTGGTGATATTCGGGACATGAAATACATCGGACAGGTATTTCTTTTTCCCATCCTGCATAGATAAGGGAATTTTTCCAATCTGCACAATAGGATGTGCAGTATCATCACCAGTCTCCACAAATCCTGGTTTTTCCATTTTCCTTGCATCCTCCATCCATTCTGCATGACCTGTCATGTGGTTTGATGCACCTGAGTCAACATACCATACATCATTGCTTTCTTCTGCACTTGTCACAGAATTGTTCATGTGCTGCACCATGAACAAATGCTCATTTCTGTCATCACCCTGTCTGCTAGAAGATGCATAATTCCCTTGTTGCAGTTTTCCATTCATGATGTCATTCTGCTTTTTATAGCAGTCTTTAGCCATATGACCCATTTTACCACAGTAGTAGCATTCAACATTACTGTTTGCATTTTGACCTCTTTGCCATCCACCACGACCTCTTTGGCTCCCCCTGCCTCTAGAGTTACCACGTCCTCCTCCATAGGACTGGTTTTCTTGAGTTTGCTGCATATTCTGATTTCTACCACGGCCTCCAAATCGGCCTCCTCTACCTCTGCCTCTACCTCTTCCAGCATTTGAGTAGAAGACAGTTTCTTTTGAAGTTCCTCCTGAAGAAGATGCACCACCATTTCTCTGCTCCTCAGAAATTAGAAGAGCAATCAACTCCTCAAAATCAGGAAATCTTTCACGAACTGAAATGGATGTCCGAAACTGTGCATAATCCTTTCCTAGACCATTCAAGGTCACAGAAACTAAATCATCATCTTCCACTGGCGACCCAATGGAAGCAAGTGCATCTGCAATCTTCTTCACCTTCATGTGGTAGTCATTGATGCTCATATTTTCTCTTTGCACATTATGCAACTCTTGCTTGAGCTGCATTTTCCTGGCTTGAGTATTTGTACTATACATTTTTGACAAAGTATCCCATGTCTCCTTTGGCGTACTTGCATCCTGAATATGCACAATCATAGAGTCTGAAATACTGATAGACAGCCAGTACATAACTTTCCTGGCTCTCTCATGCCATGCTTTAAATGCCTGCATTTGCTGTTGATTGGGAACATCGGGAAGAACTGGTTCTTCTTCATTTCCTGCAACAAATTCCCAATATCCTTTTCCCATAAGGAAATTCGTCATTCTAAACTTCCATGCTTGGAAGTTGTTTTTGTCAAGCTTTTCAGTGACAATCTGTGAAAGAGAATCAGACGCCATTACAGAACACTGCGAAAAATTCTGTCACTGCAAAAACTCAGCTTCACCCTCACAAGGGCAAATCTGCAAAACTGGCGAAAGTGGTATTTGACCACACAGTCACTTCCTAGTGACGATTTTGCATAAACAGGAACCAAGGATGATTCTGTAACTCCCAATGTCTCTGTGCACAAGCATACGATGCAATTTCTACAGAAACTTTTCACCGACCTGTAGAACAGTGGCTGCACAGCATAAAACTGGGCCTTTTCCTGAGTGCGTGCAGAAAACTTCCGCCTCCAAAACAGGCCCCGAAATGGCCTCAAATCAAAAAAACAAGGTCGCTGAGAGCTAAAGCCCTCACCCGCAGCATATACTGCCCTCTTGCTTCACCGCGAAGGGCGTCTCAACCTGAGACAATGCACTCCTGCACTTTCCGGCTGTGCTACCTGCAGAGATCTGCTCCCCAAAACAGAAAATGAAAGCAACACTACTCCTCTTACCAGAACACCGCGAGCTTGGCTTGCTTTCTTGAGCTCCTTACCACGAACAAGGCTCTGATACCATGTCAAGATTGTGGGAGAGAAGGAAGGAGTCTCACTTGTAGCTTTCTTGCTTGCACAATGGGGGAATACACACAAGGGTGGAGGCTGAAAACAGTTTTCCTCTTCTTAGTTGTGTAAGCCAAATGAACTCTCTTACAAAGAAATAGAAGAACCCTGTATATATGGGTCTCAAACCAAACTCAACTAACTAAGGTGGCATACTAACTGAGCCACGAACTAGAGTAGATAAGGATAGCTATCATGTAGCTATTATTCAGGGGCGGTGTACCAACCGCATCTGCAACTGACAAGTCGGTGACATAAATACACAACGGTCACCCTGGCGTATCACGAGTGGAGCTCGATATGTCAACAGGAAGTAGTGTCATCGTTTGATGTTCCACTAGAACCAGTGTCCTCCTTCTAAACAAACGACTCATTTATCTGTTGGGATTGCTAGAAGGGTATAAAAGCTTTGTTTATTTCTATATGTGGTGATTTCTTCTAGACTTAGGGATTCATCTTTAGAGGATACATCTAGGAATGTCACATAGCACGGACCTTCTATAAGCCATGACTCTGATGGCTCTGGCTTAGGTTGACAAGGGGCATCATCATCATCTTTTCTCCAAAATGAATGGTCATGGCGACAGGAGCCACTGGTGAACTTAATTTTTATACCTTTGATCCATTGCTTATGCAGATTCTGCATACTTTGTGGTCCATTGGTCAACCCAAATGGAACCATGGTCATTCCATCCAACAACTCAAGATTTTCTGCCTCTGAGGTCTCTGTAGGGACATCAATAAGATCGTCTACTATCAGAGGAACTTCTTCATCTGCACTTTCATAACCTACTTCATTTTCTTCCTCATCATTTTCATCCTCTTCCACTAGAGGCTCTGTCTTTGCTTCTGTAGAGGCTCTGTAGGAGAAGAATAGGTCCTCCACCTCTGTGTCTACTTCTGCTTCTGCCTCTATCTCTGGCTCTATCTCTACTTATGTCTCTACTTCTGACTCTGTGGCAGCTGCCATGTAAGAGGGAGAACAGTGCATCCATGTTTCTCGCTATCAGAGGTGATTTCAAAAGTCAATTCGGGTTGAGGCAAAAGGTATTCTCCCATGGACAAAGACTTTGCTTCCTTCGGTAGTTGGCTTACATTGCCCATTGTTAGGGACTGTGCCTTTGCTTTCTTGGAAAAGATATGTTTACAGCCTCTTCGTCTCCTGATGTACCATCTATTACTTTATACAGTTTAATTCTACTTTGGTCTGCCAATCTGATAAGCCACTAGGTAGGTTGCATTCCTTGCAAACCTAGATCCTTCATTGTATCCATCATTATGTTTACTGATGAGCCTCCATCAATCAATGCATGTGAAATAAAGCATCATTCTATCCATACACTAGTCTATGGGGTTCTAGGATCTAGGAAGGCGTTAGCCACATCCACTTCCTTCATAGCTTCTGAGGCTATGTTGGACTTTGTTGTTGTTGGGGGAGCAATCCTTAGTTCACATCTTCTTGTCAAGATGCTTTTGAATCTTTTTCGACAACTGGGAGATAGCATCAGCAACTATCTGAATGTTAGGTTTGGTTTAAAGGTATCTAGGTCTTTGACCAAGTCATAATCTTTGATAGGATCCACACGCTTTTCCAATCGACTGGGAAATGGAGCCACACCCACTTTTATCTTCCCTTTTTCTTCTAAGAGCAGCAACACATGCACTTCTTCATCATGAGGAGGGACTTCCGCATCCTCTATTTCCTGGACCTCGGGTCCTATCTCTGCAACTGTCTCTGTAGCTCTCTGTGGCTCTGTGGTGCTCTGTACCTCCTTATTTTGGATTGCATTGTTCTATTTTTCCCGAGGGAGGTTGAATTTCACAGTCTTGCCAGAAGGAATTTTCTCTTTTGGAACTACGGATTCTCCTTTCTTTGCTCGCATTATTGCGGCCACTTCCAATTCCACCAAATTGGAAGCAAGTTCTTGGGTCTTCTGCTGCTGGGTATCAAAAGTAGATTTCACAAGGACTAGACTTGGATAATCTTTTGCAGTATGGCCTTCTCCTTTGCATTGACTGCATAAGTTCTTGTAATCCACAAATCTTCTAAGGTTTGGACAATTCAGGGAGATATGACTCTTTTCTCCACATCTGTAATATTCCACCTTTGATCTCTGACCACCACCAGACTGTCATCCTTTGTAACTTTGAGAGGGAAACCTCCTTGGACCAAAATTAGGACCAAACTCCCTAAGCTTTGGTCAAATGTCTTGTGTTGTCATTTTGGATTCTAGGAAGTTGAATCTTGCATTTTCATCTTTTTGTCTTCGTTCATGCATCTCTTTCAAAGAGACCAAATATCTTCTGTATGGTTCTTCCTTAAAGAGTATGAAAAGAAGGCTCTAAGAATGGTTGGTTTTTTGGTACATTCAATGGCTAAATGTCCCCCTTGATGGCACTTTCCGCACCATATATTAGAACGCATCACATCTCTTCCACCTCCCACAGGAGTGAATATATTGGTGGTATTCACCTTCAGCGTCTGTAGCTGCTCTGTAATCATATCCATAAGCTCTTTCTTGATACTTGCGATTGAGTTGGATTAGTCCTTCAGATTTTCACTTTCTTCTTGTAGTAGGGTTTTGAGAAGCTTTCATTATTAGTGCATACACTGGTTGGGTTGATCCAGAGGGTCCTCTGTTCTAATTCTGATTCAGAGCTCCTGTTGAGACTTGGGGTTGTTGATTCCAGTTGGTAGGGTTCCAGTGTTGTTGAGTCACCATTGAAGGAACTGTTTGAGGCCACTGTTGTTGTGGTTGAATCATCATTTGAGGCATTGTTGTCTGTGGCCATTGTGGATTAGGTGCATTGTACTGTGGCAATGTTTGCATCTACAAGTAGGGGTTGGGAACTGTCCCTAGGACTGCATTTGATGGGTATACCATTCCTAGCATGGGAGGAGGTGAAAATCCTCTTCCTGGAGTTATTGACAACCTTGCTTCAACTTTGTCATACAATATTGCACCTTCCACTGTAGCTTGCAGATTTACTGGTCTTCTCAATTCCAAAAACTTGCGAACTTTTGGTTGTAGGCCTCTGAGGAACACTCCTTTCTGGATGCCTTCATCCAAATGATGGTTAGTCCATCTCTTCAAGATGGATTCCATTCGCGAGACATAAGCTTCTACTTTTTCTGCCAGACTGACTTAGGTTCATGAACTCCTCTCGCATCCGCTCTTCAAAACCTTCATGCCTGAATTTAGTGAGGACGGCCAACTTCAGGTCGTCCCATGTGCCAAAATTTTCGTCTGCTTGTCTCTCATACCATTGAAACGCCACACCCTTGAAAGTGGCGAGGAATATCGCTAGCCAATGCTCAGGGGTTCTGGCATTGTTAGCCACACATGCTACCATAATTTCTGCTACATGCAGATCGGGATCTTCATTGTCCTTTAAAAATTGGCAATGGGACTACATTTATTGGCCTCTCATCAATATTTTCAAGATGAATCTGACTAGGAAGGGGACCTTGAGTCTCCATGGGGACTTCTGTAAAGAGTGCTTTTAGGGTGTCAAAGGAGGCTTCTACTACAAGCTCGTTCTCGGCCTTGATTCTTGCCTTCTCTCTTCTTACGTACCTCTGGGCTCATTCTAACACTTGCCTCTTGATTGCATCATTCATCAGGGGGTTGGCTCCA